>NC_083234.1:76096107-76434241 GCF_032191835.1 Heteronotia binoei
CCCACTCACCCAGCCTCAACAGATCCCTTTGGAGTTCCTCACAATCCCTTTCAATGTGATGGCCTGAACTCCCTTTGGAGTTCAATTATACTTGCCACACCCTTGCTCCTGGCTCCACCCCCAAAGTCCCCAGATATTTCTTGAACTGGACCTGGCAACCCTAAGGTCAGTTGCAATAGTAGAAGATCTCCAGACCCCACCTGGGGGCTGGCAACCCTGAGCCCCAGCCCCTTGTCTTTTCTACACTGATTGGAAAACAGTCTCTTCCTTGAAAAGAAATGTGTCCTTAGCTGCTGGTGGCTGCTGGACGTGGAACGTTAGACATGAAGAACCTTGTTTCAATCCAACACACCAACTCTTTCTCTTTTGTGTGGCCATCGTGTCTCAAGACAGACCATCCACACTCTGCTGTAAATACAACTTTCCACACAGGGCTGGTGTTCCCCTACGAGGATCTTGCAAGAGGGGGAGAAACTGAGCCGGGGCCCCTAGCTGTGCAGGAAGACTTTTCTCCTCCCTCTCTGTCTTGGCAGGGTGTGTTTCCCCCCTTCTCTCTCCCCCCCCCCTTTTGTTAAGTTCTTTTTCAGCTGAAATGGCAGCGCCTGGGTGTTCGAAGCTGACAATAATTGCAGGAGTCTAGACAGTGTCTGGTATGAGGCACAGAAAAATCAAAGAGGCCCCTTCTCTCTCGCTCGCTCGCTGTGACTTCCACACATGCTCCACTGGTTGGACTGGGGCTCTCTCTCTCTCTCTCTGTCTCACTTTCCCATGCTTTCTGAGTATCTTGCAACCCCACACAAATTCTTTATCTCTTGTGGCTTTGTCGGTCCTTATTTTTTTCAACTTCACAATACCAGCGTCCCCTCCCCTTTTTTTCCCCCTCTCTTTCTCCTCCTCCTCCCCATCGCCCCTAGCAGCTCAGGGACCTTGGTTTCCCTCTAGAAAGAGTTTGGGAGGCGGAAAGTTAATACCTGCCCTCTCTGCTGCAAATCTCTGACCCCCTCCCTTCTCCTGTGGCTGCTTTTGGGGGTGACTTTCTGCTTCTGATCTGCTTATGGCATAGGGTTGCCAGGTCCAATTCAAGAAATATCTGGGGACTTTGGGGGTGGAGCCAGGAGTCTTTGGGGGTGGAGCCAGGAGACATCGGGGGCGGAGCCGAGAGCAAGGGTGTGACAAGCAAAATTGAACTTCAAGGGAGTTCTGGCCATCACATTTAAAGGGACTGCACAAATTTTTAAATGCCTTCCTTCCATAGGAAATAATGAAGGATAGGGGCACCTTCTTTTGGGGCTCATAGAATTGGACCCCCTGATCCAATCTTTTTGAAACTTGGGAGGTATTTTGGGGAGAGGCACTAGATGCTATACTGAAAATTTGGTGCCTCTATCTCAAAAAACAGCCCCCCCCAGAGCCCCCGATACCCGCGGATCAATTCCCCATCATTCCCTATGGGAATTGTTCATAGAGGTGCATGATGGCTCTGGGGGCGGGGCTTCCCCCGCCGGCCAGCTGGCTGGGGGCGGGGGGAAGCCTGTAAAACCGGGGGATCCCCCTCTGGGACCTGGGGATTGGGAAGCCTATTATGGCACCCCAACATTGCAAGCACTTTGGTCCTTAGACTGTCCCTCCTTCCCTCGCACCCTGTTCTTTTTGAGGCCCCTGCCTTGTTTCATATGCTTCCAGGACACAGCCAAGAATGGGGCCTAGTGTTCCCTCTAAGCTGAGTTAGTGTGAGCTAGGTCATGGTTTTTTAGCCTCCAGCTCACGCATTTTTGTTTTCAATCAGGAAAAATGGCCCCCAGAGCAAACTAATTGATGCGGTAGGTCACAACTTTAATACCAGTAGCTCACAAAGTAGAACTATTGCTCACAAGATGAAACAGAACAAAATAGGAGTCAATTGCACCTTTAAGACCAACGTCGTCTTCAGACGAGGAATGAGGTACAGCAAGCAGAGTACAGTAAGCATAGCTGGTGGGGTTTGGAATGCCAAGTGGTACAAAGTTAAAAACCAATAGCAGAATAGTAAAATTAACAAATTCAGAAAACCTTTGATCTGGGTTGCATTAGCGTGGGAAACCATAAAACAGTAACATGTCAGAATGTGGGAATGCCTGTTAATTATTCTATTGTTAATAAACTGGGTCAAAAAGAAGGCATTTCTTTCCCAGAAGTTTACCTCCCCAGGACTGAACAGGGATATTGGTTTTTTATCTCATTTCAGATGCTAAACCCGCTCTCAGAACTTCAAGAACAGAATTGAGAGGGGAATTGCTGAATTACAAACTATTATGAAACTTGGAACAAACACCTCCCCAGGACTGAACAGAGATGTTTTGTTTTTTATCTCATTACATGTGCTAAACCCACTTTCACCAAGTATGGCGATATATCCACAATATTCCAATGTATTTCTCTTTTAGGATAGTGTAACAGAATAATGCTTTTGTATTGACATACTCAAACAAGGGATATTGGCTGTTTATCTCATTACATATACTAAACCCATCTTCCACTATATTTTAATGTATTTTTTCCTAATGGCAAACTAGAATGATGTATATATTTATGTTACATGTTAAAAGGTAAATTCGTTGGACAGGAAAAACTTCTGGGAAAGAAATGTCTTCTTTTTGACCCAGGTTTATTAGCAATAGAATAATTAACAGGCATTCCCACATTCTGACATGTTACTGTTTGATGGTTTCCCATGCTAACGCAACCCAGATTAAAGGTTTTCTGAATTTGTTAATTTTACTAGTCTGCTATTGGATTTTAACTTTGTACCACTTGGCATTCCAAACCCCACCAGCTATATGTGGCTCTGCTTACTGTGCCTCATTCCTCATCTGAAGAAGTGTGCCTGCACACGAAAGCTTACGTTCTGAATAAAACTTTCTTGGTCTTAAAGGTGCAATGGACTCCTATTTTGTTCTACTACTTCAGGCCAACACGGCTGCCTATTTGGATCTAAGACTAAACAGCTTAGAGAGAGTATTAGTGGGGTCCCCAGAAAATGCTCCTGCACTCATTTAAGTAAACAGGAGCTGCACATATTTATTTCATATGGGGTGCATGACAGTGTGGTATAGCAGCTAGGGGGGGGGGTCTGACTGGGGGGACCTGGGTTCTAAACTCTACTCAGCTAGGAAGTTCACCCAGTGGTCTTGGGCCAGTCACCAGGGGAAGATACAAATGGAGGAGCCGGTGGACTCTTCTGAATTTCTCTGAGGAAGACTAAGATAGAAGTGTAATAGGTAGAATAGCAGATATCGAGAGAGGCTTATACTGAACTTTCGTTGTGCCAGTCTCTTGTCCTTGCTCTCTACCTCAAGAAGAACAGCCAGAATGATTTTTCAACGTTTTATCTTTGGTCCCCCAACCTCAAACGCCTATCAAAACCTGTGAGCCCCTACACTGTCATGCGTGCCGCTCACTGCTAATGGCATTTGTCTGTGTGCAGGGATCATTTTGTGTGCAGGGATCATTCACATAACTCATTAGCATATGCTGCCCCCCCCCCCCCGCAGCCATAAGCAACCCAATGCAGTAGGGTTGCCAAGTCCAATTCAAGAAATATCTGGGGACTTTGGGGGTGGAACCAGGAGACATTAGGGGTGGAGCCAAGATCAAGGCTGTGACAAGCATGATTGTCCTACAAAGGGAGTTCTGGCCATCACATTTAAAGGGACGGCACACCTTTCCAATGCCTTCCTTCCATAGGAAATAATGAAGGATAGGGGCACCTTCTTTTGGGGCTCATAGAATTGGACCCCCTAATCCAATCTTTTTGAAACTTGGTGGGTATTTTGGGGAGAGGCACTGGATGCTATACTGAAAATGTGGTGCCTCTACCCAAAACAACAGCCCCCCCAGAGCCCCAGATACCCGCAGATCAATTCTCCATGATTTCCTATGGGAATAAATCTCCATTGGGAATAATAGAGTTCCCAGCAGACACTTCCCTCCCCTCCCCCCGCTTTCTGACGACCCTGCAGTGGGGGGAGGGTCTCCAAACCGGGGGATCCCCTGCCCCCACCAGGGGATTGGCAACCCTACAATGCAGGAAAGGAGAGCCCAGGGTGAGCGAGGCCTGCTTGGGTTTTGCATAGTTTACAGGAAGTCAGAAGAAAGTGATCCTTCCTGCCCTCTTCAGGCAGATTGTTCCATAAGGCAGGAGCCACAACGAAAAAAGGCGCCTCTATGGGCAGTGGTGGGTTATGCCCATTTGCAGGTTGGCACCTGCAGAAGGCCCTGCTCAGGTGAATGGAAGAAGAAGAAGATGACGACTGCAGATTTATACTCTGCCCCCCTCTCTGAATCAGAGTCTCAGAGCGGCTCACAATCTCCTATATTTTCTTCCCCCACAACAGACACCCTGTGAGGTAGGTGGGGCTGAGAGGGCTCTCGCAGCAGCTGCCCTTTCAAGGACAACTCTGCGAGAGCCATGGCTGACCCAAGGCCATTCCAGCAGCTGCAAGCGGAGGAGTGGGGAATCAAACCCGGTTCTCCCAGATAAGAGTCCGCACGCTTAACTACCACACCAAACTGCTGTGGCACTGCTGCTGGCCTCCAGTCACAAGTCTTCACCCAGCCTGTCCACTTGCCGTCCTACATCTGGGAGCCAGAGCACACACACACACACACCCCGTTCCTTTCCTCCCCACTCTCCTAGGCCTCTATAGAAACAGCACAGAACGGTGCTTATGGCAGTTCCAAAATTCCGATACAATTTTGGGTTGCCAGTTGCCAAGGTAACTGACATGATGGCTGAACTCTCCTAGGAGGAAGGAATCCCACAGAGAACTCAGGAAGGCACAGGTATGCCATGGCGTGCTGTGTTCAAAGAAGGCTGGTGGGAAAGTAAGGTTGCCAGGTCCAATTCAGGAAATATCAGAGGACTTTAGGGGTGGAGCCAAGAGACTTTGGGGTGGAGCCAGGAGGTGAAAAGAATGACTTAACTCTGAAGAGAGTTCTGGCAATCACATTTAAAGGGACCGTGCTCCTTTTAAATGTCTTCCCTTCATTGGAAATTATGGAGGATAGAGGCACCTTCGTTTGGGGCCCACAAAATTGGACTTTCTGGTCTAATCATTTTGAAATTTGGGGAGTTTTCTGAGGAAAGGCACCAGACACTATGCTGAACATTTGATGCCTGTACCTCAAAAGACAGCCATAGAGATTAAGGAAATCCAAGCATTTTATGGATTCTGTGATGTTATGTCCAGCTGTCCTCAACCAGAGCCTGGGGGGGGGGGGCGGTTACTTGTCACAGGTGGGCACCACCCATACTGGAGGAAATCCATCTTCTGAGATCGCACTTGCCGCCTGCAGTTTCCGTGTACTTATCTTAAAAGATTGTTTTCTTGCTGTTCAAGATGTTTTCTGATGTGTCGTTCTAATCTTATTCAACTAACGGTCACCGTCATATTAAGGATCGGATTTTGCATCTTGGCCAGACCTCAGTTTTTGTACAGAGCTCTAGCATCGAGTGTGCTATAGACACCACTGCAGATGTGCAGGCTGGATCAAGGGATGCTTCCCAAATCTCAAATTATCCTCTAAGTTTCATGGAGGCCTTTGTAGTTCCAGATTCCAGGTCTTCCTTATGAAGAGGGATGGATATTCCCATTGTTCAACAGTTATGCTAATGTAAAAATTGCTTTTTTGCAGTGTTTCTCCAAGATGCCGCTTGTAACTCAGGGGAAGGAAAGGTACAGATGGACAGAATGTTGCTTGATTCTTATGTAGTGTGTTTGTGCTAAGTGTATTATTTATATAACGTATGGCTGTGAGAGCTGGACCATAAGGAAGGCCGAGCGCAGAAGAATAGATGCTTTTGAGCTGTGGTGCTGGAGAAGAATCTCGAGAGTCCCTTGGACTGCAAGAAGATCCAATCAGCCAGTCCTAAAGGAAATCAACCCTGACTGTTCCCTGGAAGGTCAGATGCTGAAGCTGAAGCTCAAATACTTTGGCCACCAAATGAGAAGACCTTGATGCTAGGAAAGACAGAAGAAGAAGGGGAGGGCAAAAGAAGAAGGGGATGGCAAAAGATGAGATGGCTGGACAGTGTTACTGATGTAAGGAACACGAATGTGAGCAGACTTCAGAGGATGGTGGAAGACAGGAGGGCCTGGCGTGACTTGGTCCACGGGGTCTCAAAGAGTCAGACCCGACTGCCATTGAATAACAACAAAATCATTTATATGTACAATGCTGATTTATTGATGTGCGACAAGTGTTTAAAATGTATACGTTTTATGGGAAATAGCCCGGACAAGACAGCAGGAAATGGCATTTTTTAAAAAGTCAGTTCAGTTTGCCTAAGACCAGAGGGCCAACTGAACTGACTCTTTCGGGGCCAGAAGAGCTGAAATGAGAAATTCAAAGTGACCCAAGCCAGGAGACGCTTGAGGTGGGTAGGGAGGCTGGGTGGGGGCAGAGAGGAAAGACATGGGGCTTCCTGCTTCTCACCAGGCCCTGCAGCAGAGCTCAGGGCTGGATCTAGGGAGGCAGAGGGGGTACCTGCCACTGGAGCCATCTGGGGGGGGGGGGTGCCAAATTGGGTGCCCCCAAAGGGTGTGTGGGGGAAGCAATAAAGGCTCCACTGATCAGGGCGCCCTTGAACACCCTTCCCTCCTTCCTGCCCTCCCCACCACTTTTCTACCCAGGAAGGAGAAAGCAGGGGCGTTGTGACATCATGTGCTCGGAGCCAAGGACAGAGCAAACGCCACGGCGCCCCTGCCCCTTTCTCCTTCCAAGGTCTGTGTGCAGAAGAGGTGCGGGCGCCTATGGGAGGGGAGAAGACTGGGGGTGCTTTGCCTGTGTGGGGCAGGGAGTGCCTTGCCTGCGCCATATTTTGAGTGGGGGGCACCATTTTTTAGTTTTGCCCGCACTCAAAAAGTAGGTAGATCCGGCTCTGATAGAGCTTAGCTAGTCTTCTGAACATGAATCCCTCCCTGCCCTGTAATACTCAGGCCTCTCTGCCTAGTTTGTGGGTTTCAGGCAGGGTTGTCAACCTCCAGGTGGGGCCTGGAGTTCTTAAAGATGCCCAGGCTATGTAGATCAGTTCCCTTGCAGCTTTGGAGGGCAGGCTCTGTGGTTTACCATAGAGTCTAACAGAAACACAAATCCTAGAGCAGCATCACATCCAACTGACCGCCTTTCCCACTCCAAGCTTTGCCCTTCCCAGCAGCTTCTCCCTAAACCTCCAGGAATTTCCCAAGCCATAGTTGGCAACCCTTAGTTGCAAAGTAGAGTTTCCACCCAAATGCTGGCTTGAGTGAAAGCTGACACTCATATTGGAGGACACTCTGCTAGGTGAAAGGCCAGAGAAGCTTCAAAGGAAGCCCAAAGAGCTTTGCCAGGCGGAGTGAAATGTCTCAGGGTGGTGGCAAAGGGAGTGGCTGCTACACGTCATTGGTTTCCCCGCAAGCCCCCCTTCCTTCTTCCGCCCGAGTCTGAATGTGGCCTTTGACTGGATTGTGGGGTGGAGACTTCCCTTGATAAAGCCCAGCTTCCCCGCCTATTGCAAGGAGGATCTAACAAGGCCAGACAATGGCAGCAATTCAGCTGCTCTGTTTTAGGACATGTGAGTCTGCTTTGCAGCATGAACCTCTCCACTGAGTCCTTGGGTGAGCGGAACAAACACTTGGCGGAACAATCCACAAGCTGTTCCGAGAAGGGAAGGAGAGAATCAGACATCCCCAAACTGCACATATCGCTTGCTTAGTTTCCATGAGTTATGAACATATGAAGCTGCCTTCTACTGAATCAGACCCTTGGTCCATCAAGTCAGTATTGTCTGCTCATATCGGCGGTGGCTCTCCAGGGTCTCAAGCTGAGGTTTTTCGCACCTATTTGCCTGGACCTTTTTGGTGGAGATGCCGGGAATTGAACCTGGGACCTTCTGCTTACCAAGCAGATGCTCTACCACTGAGCCACTGACCCTCCCCACCATGGGCCAGCAGACCTCTAAGACTCTGCAAGCTGCCACTTCTGGGTGAACAGTGGGACTGTATAGTTGGGGGGAGAGGGAATTGAAGGCCCCCTCTAGCAAGCCCCTCTCTAGCATAGAACAGCCACATCAAAGAAGAAGAAGAAGAAATTGGATTTATATCCCAACCTAGTCTCTGAATCAGAGTCTCAGAGCAGTCACAATCTCCTTTACCTTCCCCACACACACACACACACACACACACAACAGACACCCTGTGAGGCAGGTGGGACTGAGAGAAGCTCTCCCAGAAGCTGCCCTTTCAAGGACAACTCCTACAAAAGCCATGGCTGACCCAAGGCCAGTTCTCCCAGATAAGAGAGCTCTGGCTGACCCAAGGCCATTCCAGCAGGTGCAAGTGGAGGAGTGGGGAATCAAACCCGGTTCTCCCAGATAAGAGAGCTCTGGCTGACCCAAGGCCATTCCAGCAGCTGCAAGTGGAGGAGTGGGGAATCAAACACGGTTCTCCCAGATAAGAGAGCTCTGGCTGACCCAAGGCCATTCCAGCAGCTGCAAGTGGAGGAGTGGGGAATCAAACCCGGTTCTCCCAGATAAGAGAGCTCTGGGTGACCCAAGGCCATTGCAGCAGGTGCAAGTGGAGGAGTGGGGAATCAAACCCGGTTCTCCCAGATAAGAGAGCTCTGGCTGACCCAAGGCCATTCCAGCAGCTGCAAGTGGAGAAGTGGGGAATCAAACCCGGTTCTCCCAGATGAGAGAGCTCTGGCTGACCCAAGGCCATTCCAGCAGCTGCAAGTGGAGGAGTGGGGAATCAAACCCGGTTCTCCCAGATAAGAGAGCTCTGGCTGACCCAAGGCCATCCCAGCAGCTGCAAGTGGAGGAGTGGGGAATCAAGCCCGGTTCTCCCAGATAAGAGAGCTCTGGCTGACCCAAGGCCATTCCAGCAGCTGCAAGTGGAGGAGTGGGGAATCAAACACGGTTCTCCCAGATAAGAGAGCTCTGGCTGACCCAAGGCCATTCCAGCAGCTGCAAGTGGAGGAGTGGGGAATCAAACCCGGTTCTCCCAGATAAGAGAGCTCTGGGTGACCCAAGGCCATTGCAGCAGGTGCAAGTGGAGGAGTGGGGAATCAAACCCGGTTCTCCCAGATGAGAGAGCTCTGGCTGACCCAAGGCCATTCCAGCAGCTGCAAGTGGAGGAGTGGGGAATCAAACCCGGTTCTCCCAGATAAGAGAGCTCTGGCTGACCCAAGGCCATCCCAGCAGCTGCAAGTGGAGGAGTGGGGAATCAAGCCCGGTTCTCCCAGATAAGAGAGCTCTGGCTGACCCAAGGCCATTCCAGCAGGTGCATGGGAAGGAGTGGGGAATCAAACCTGGTTCTCCCAGATAAGAGAGCTCTGGCTGACCCAAGGCCATTCCAGCAGGTGCATGGGAAGGAGTGGGGAATCAAACCTGGTTCTCCCAGATAAGAGTCCGCACACTTAACTACTACACCAAACTGGCTGTCCCTTCCAGACCATAAGGTCCAGGCCAGGGTGTGCCCGCCGAGGCATTCTGTGCCTTGAGAAAAGGTGGCTTTTTAAATGCTGTTCCACGGCAGGAGACTCTCTTGTGAATAAGGAATACCCAAAACAGGTGATTATGGGTTTAGAGGCCCTTTTTATTTGATTTATTTGTATTTTATTTTTTTTTTTATTTACATTCCACCCTCCCTGCAAGCAGGCTCAGGGCGGATTACAGACAAATAGTGGAGCCAGTCGGTTTCACAAATGATTATGAAACTTGGAAAAAACACCTCCCCAGGACTGAACAGGGATATTGGTTTTTTATCTCATTACAGATGCTAAACTCACTCTCTTTTAGAATTGTGTATCAGTATAACTATTTGTATTGGCATACTCAAAATAGGGAGATTTCCTGTATATCTCATTGCATATGCTTTACCCATTTTCACTATATTTTATTGTATTCCTTTTTCCTATGGCAAACTAGAATTATGTTTACATGTTAAAAAGTAAATTAGGTGGACAAGAACATCACTATCCAATGTATTTCTCTTTTAGCTGTATTGACACACTCAAACAGGGACTTTGGTTGCTTATCCCGTTACATATATTGAACCCATTTCCCTTTGTCATTGACAGACAATCTCACATTTTGACACACTACTGTTTTGTTGCTTTTGCATGCTCATGCTACTCAGATCAAAGGTTTGCTCAATTTGTTAATTTTACTGCATACTGCTGTTTTGTTGCTTTCACATGCTCATGCTACTCAGATCAAAGGTTTGCTCAATTTGTTAATTTGACTATTCTGTCTTTGTACCATTTTACATTCTAAACCACTGCCTTCCAGATAATTTTACTTCACTGTCATTGGTTCTTAAATCTGTACCATGTTGCATTCTGGGCAATTGCCTAACAGTTCTGTATGGCTCTGCTCAGCTATGTATGGCTTTGCTCACTATGCTGGATTCCTTGTCTGATGAAATGTGCTTAAGAGCACACGAAAGCTTACGTTCTAAATAAAAATGGGTTTGTCTTAAAGGTGCCACTTGACTCCTGCTTTGTTTGAATGTAGGTAATGTGAAAGACCTCAGCGTGACTCCCTGGAGAGCTTCTGCCAATCGGAGTAGGCAGTACTGCCCTTGATGGACCAGGGGTCCAATCTAGGAGAAGGCAGCTTTGTGTGTTTGTGCACAGAGATGCATTCTAGCGTTGCCTCCCTGTGGTTTTTCAAGTCCTCTCTGAAGGAGTGTTCAGGTATCATTATGGGAGGAATGAGAATTTTCTACCCAGGGAAGCAGAGATTCTGTGGGTGGGGAAAGGACGGTATTGTGTACGGGGCTTTGTTTGGCGGAGCATTCATGAGCACCTGGCAGAGCAGGGTTAGCCTTGCCAATCCCCAGGTCCCAGCGGGGGTTCTCCATCTTTCCCAGGCTCCTTCCCGCCCCCAGTCAGCTGGCCAGCGGAGGAGAAGGGGGGGAGCACCACACCCACAGCGACCATGTGACTTTCCACCTCCTGAGGCTTCAGAAGTTGGCTGCAACAGAAATGTCTGCTGGGCACTTCACTGTTCCCTATGCGGAGATCGATTCTCATAGGGTATAATGAGGAATTGATCTGGAGGCATCGGGGGCTCAGGGGGGCTGTTTTTTGAGGTAGAGGCACCACATTTTCAGTATGGCATCTAGTGCCTCTCCCCAAAATAATCCCCAAGTTTCAAAAGATTGGACCAGGGGGTCCAATTCTATGAGCCCCCCCAAAAGGTGCCCCTATCCTTCATTATTTCCTACGAAAGGAAGGCATTTAAAAATGCTGTCCCTTTAAATGTGATGGCCAGAACTCCCTTGGAGTTCAGTTATGCTTGTCACACCTTTGCTCCTGGCTCCACCCCCAAAGTCTCCTGGCTCCATCCCCAAAGTCCCCAGATATTTCTTGAATTGGACTTGGCAACCCTAAGCAGGGTGCTGAGACTCAAGAGACAATAGAGACCTGGACTCTTCGGAGACCAATCAGCAGGTTTGGTATGAAGCTCAACTGTTGTGATTTGATATTTTATTATTTAGGCAATTTATAGTCCACCCTATCCCAGGGAAGGGCTCAGGGTGGATCACAACATTCTAAAAACAGTATAAAAACAACAGTTAAAACCAGAACGATGTAAGCAATTCGACAAACCATAATTTCAAATGGCAGCTCAGTTGGTCACATATTATATGAACCGAAGGTTATAAATAAAATAAATTTATGTTACAGCAGAGATGGCTCGCCACATAGGGCCAGCCGGTGGAGTAGGACGCCCACTGCCTCAACCAATGGCCTGGTGGAATAGCTCCGTTTTACAGGCCCTGTGAAAAGATAACAATTCTATGAGGGCCTGGAGCTCTACAGGGAGCTGGTTCTACCAGGCTGGGGCCAAGGCTGAAAAGGCCCTGGCTCTGGTTGAGGCAAGACAGATGTCCTTCGGGCCAGGGAAGGTCAGCAGATGTTGTGAGCTGGATGGTAGTAATCTCCGGGGCACATATGGGGAGAGGTGGTCCTGTAGATATGTCAGTCTGGGGGGCGGTGTACCTTTTGCATGCATATAAGCGGGGTTGCGGCACCACCATTTCATCTTGTTCCGGAGTTATCAATAAAGCACATTCCTGTTTGAACATCTGTGCATCGAACCCAGTATTTAACACTGGTGATGAGGATGGGATTTTCTCATTCCTTCATAGGCTTCCCAACCCTCCCGCCCTGGCGGGGGACCCCAGGATTTCCACCCTCTTCCCCCGCTCCCCAAAAAAACGGAAGCGGGGGGAGGGGGGAAAACGGCACTGGGGAGCATGGTGAGCTGCCCCATCCCGGAGCGGGCGAGGCCGCCGCCGCCCCCTCCCCGCCCACCGCAGCTGCTCCTCCAAGACGGGCCCAGGCTGAGCCCATCTCGGAGGAGCAGCCAAGAGGCGGCAGCAGCGCAGGCAAAACCAGGGGAGGGCGGAGGCAGGCCAGGAGCATGGCGAGCCGCGAATCCAGGCCCTTCTAGGACCCGGACTCGCGGCTCGCCACACCCCCGGCCCGCCTCCACCCCCCCTCCGATTCCACCCCAGTGGTGGAGCGGAGCCGGCAAGGCTGCTGCGCCGCTGCCGCCCCCCCCCCCGCCCCACCACAGCTGCTCTTCCGAGATGGGCTCAGCCTGAGCCCATCTCGGAGGAGCAGCCACGGCGAGCGGAGAAGAGGCGGCAGCTGCGCAGCGGCGTCGCCCGCTCCGAGATGGGGCAGCTCGCCATGCTCCCTGGCGCCGTTCCCCCCCTTCCCCCTAGCTCCACCCCAGTGTCTCCTGGCTCCACCCCCAAAATCTTCTGGCTCCACCCCCAAAGTCCCCAGATATTTCTGGGATTGGACTTGGCAACCCTATTCCTTTGTCTATCTCTCTCTCACACACACACACATACACACAAAGCAATTGGGGATGATTTGGAGCAGAGAAGCAGTGGCTCTCCTTCTTGCACACCCAAGTGGTGGTGGAGGGGGGAAATCAGCATCTGGGCTTTTTTAAGAACGGGCCCTCTTGCCGGTTCTATGCAGTTAGCTTTTAAAACCCAGCCCGACTGTGCAAAGCTCCGCTGTGGAAACTGCAGAGCTGGCTAGCGAGGAAAAGTCACATTAGGAAAGTATGTGGTGTATTTTTAAACTGGAGGGAGGTGAGGAGCACATGACAACGGCCTCCGGGCTGACCACAAGCCAGCCTCCCACCGGCTGGGATTCCAGGGGCTTTTGAACTGTGGTCTGCAGGGGGAGGTGCTGAGGACATCCAGAGACCTCCACCTGGCATCTGGAAAAGGGTTCTTTAACGTCTTCAGCTAGTGGTTTGGGGATCACAGGATTCCACAGGGGGCTGATCAAGATCATAGAGTTGGAAGGGACCTCCAGCAGGGAGCTCAGCAGGGTGTAATGTGGAGGTGCCAATCTCCAGGTGGTGGCTGGAGCAGGGCTTTTTTTTCTGGGAAAAGAGGTGCTGGAACTCTCAAGTGGGAAACGAAGGAGAAACACATGGGTACCCCTCATGAACTTTTAAACATTTTTTTTTTTTTTAGGATTTTGTTTCCACAAAGAAGTTGCAGAACACTGTTCCACCATGTTCTCTCTGGGGAAAAAGCCCTGGGCTGGAGTCTCCCAGAATTACAACTGGACCGATTTCCCACCATCCTTATGGCACTCTCACTTTCCTCTTCTTGGCAGGGCTTCTGCAGGATTTCACACTATCTGCCCCGGGCCTGCAGCTTGCTCTGCCTCTTTTGCGCAGCAAACAAGATCCTCTGTGAAAAAGGTGGGGCTAGTTGCAGCCCCGGGGCAGATAGTGTGAAATCTGATGGACGCCCTGCTGAGAAGAGGAGTGCGAGAGCGGCATAAAGCTAGTAGGGAATTGGTCCTGGTCTCCAGGTTACAGAGATCAGTTCCTCTGGAGAAAGTGGCTTCTTTGGAGGGTGGTCTCTGTGGCATTAAACACCCTGGAGGTCCCTGCTGTCTCCAGGCTCTAACCCCCCCCCCCAAGTGCCCAGGAATTTCCCAACCCAGAGTTGGCAACCAAAGAGTCTGCCCTGCAATGCAGCCATTTTCTCCAATGGAACTGTTCTCTCTAGTCTGGAGAGGAGCTGCGACTCCAGGGGATCCCCAAGTCCCACCTGGAGACTGGCCTCCCCAAGAGGAGCCAGCTATATACAACGGCTGCCACAGCCTTCCTTTCAGTCACACAGTAAAGATTCTTGTGCTGCTGCCAAAGCAACATTTTTTTAAAAATGCACAGCCAATCAAATCTCTAATGGCCAATCAGAAGCCTTGCTGGGCAGAAGCCCCATCTGGCCCCGCCCACTTTCTAAAAACACATGAACGATTTTCCTTCTAAGCTGTGAAGTCTTGTGAGCAAAAATTCTGCTTCATGAGCGACTGGCATTAAAATTGTGCTGCATGAATTAGTTTGCTCCAGGGCCATTTTTCCAGCGCTAAGACAAAAATGTGTGAGTCGAAGGCTAAAAAACTGTGCGCTAGCTCACGCTAACTCAGCTTCGAGGGAACCCTGAGGTGGGGGCAACAGGAAGGGTGTTGGTGGACACCACGGTGCCCGCGGGCATCATGTCTGGGATCCTTCTACTACCATTATCCTGCAGTGGGGACAGAAGTCTTTGATGCTCTCCGATAATAGCAAGGATTCAGGCATTCCAGGGAACTTGTCTGACCATTGCAGGGCTGCCCAGGTTTTATTCGAGGTATAAGCTAACAAGGTTTTATTCGAGGGATAAACTTTCTGTGTGTATGCACTCTCCTTCAGATACAGCGAAACAGAATTTCCTCAACCATTACATGTTTCTGAAGGAGCAGAGGATGGTGAAATAGAATTAGATGGACTCAGGGCTTTTTTTGAGTTCCCAGCAGGAATGCATTTGCATATTAGGCCACACCCCCTGACATCACCATTGTTTCACATGGGGGGGTTGGTAGAAAAAGCCCAGCAGAAAATCATTTGCATATTAGGCCACACCCCCTGATACCAAGCCAGCCGAAACTGCATTCCTGTGCATTCCTGCTCAAAAAAAGCCCTGGATGTACTGTACATTTTGGAGATGTTTTATTGTAAATAGTAAGTTGTATACTTATTAGTTTTGAAATATGTATAGCTTAAAGTAGGCTTGCCAATCCCAGGTCCCAGCTGGGGATCTCCTGGTTTTGCAGGTGCTTTCCCACCCCCCAGCCAGATGGCCAGTGGGGGCAAGCCTCGCCCCAACAGCGACCATACACCTTTCCACCTTCGAAGGCTTAAGAAGATGCTTCGGAACAGCTTGTATTTAGAAAAGTGTGTGTGCCATTAAATCTCCAGAGCCAGGCTGAATGGAGGCGGGGCGAGCTTGCAGGACAACATAGCTGCTGTGAGAAGGGAGAGAGAAGCAGCCCTGTTCCTCCGCTTGTTTTACAGTCCCTACAGAACTAAGTTTTGAATACATATCTGTTCATCCGCTGTATTATCAGATCAAAACAAGAAGACAGAAGACTTCAAGAATTTAAAAACTTGGGAAACGGTTGTTTGTTTTAAAGCATAATTAATGATCATTTTGAGAAGCAAAGGGGATAAAAGAATATAGTTTAAAGAGAGGACCATATATAATATGTTGATTTTGAAGAATAGAACAGTTAACATTCAGTACACATCAAAAGTAAAGAGATATAAGTTATTTAGATACTTCTAGAGGAGTGGTGATAATTTACTTTAAATATTATTTGAAGTTATATACATATAATGTAGGCTGCTTCTTTTGGTTAGATACAACAATTTAATCAGTTGTATGCGGTCCTTCAAATAAAACAAAAAAGAAAGGGATGGAAGTTAGTTGCTAGGAAGGCCTAATGAGAGTCAAGATGGAGACAGAAACAAAATTGGGAAATACTAGTCATAAGAACATAAGAGAAGCCATGTTGGATCAGGCCAACGGCCCATCAAGTCCAACACTCTGTGTCACACAGTGGCAAAAAATGTTATATACACACATACACTGTGGCTAATAGCCACTGATGGACCTCTGCTCCATATTTTTATCTAAACCCCTCTTGAAGGTGGCTATACTTGTGGCCGCCACCACCTCCTGTGGCAGTGAATTCCACATGTTAATCACCCTTTGGGTGAAGAAGTACTTCCTTTTATCCGTTTTAACCTGTCTGCTCAGCAATTTCATCGAATGCCCACGAGTTCTTGTATTGTGAGAAAGGGAGAAAAGTACTTCTTTCTCTACTTTCTCCATTCCATGCATTATCTTGTAAACCTCTATCATGTCACCCCGCAGTCGACGTTTCTCCAAGCTAAAGAGTCCCAAGCGTTTCAGCCTTTCTTCATAGGGAAAGTGCTCCAGCCCTTTAATCATTCTAGTTGCCCTTCTCTGCACCTTCTCTAAAGCTATAATATCCTTTTTGAGGTGCGGCGACCAGAACTGCACACAGTACTCCAAATGAGACCGCACCATCGATTTATACAGGGGCATTATTATACTGGCTGATTTGTTTTCAATTCCCTTCCTAATAATTCCCAGCATGGCATTGGCCTTTTTTATTGCAAACGCACACTGTCTTGACACTTTCAGTGAGTTATCTATCATGACCCCAAGATCTCTCTCTTGATCAGTCTCTGCCAGTTCACACCCCCATCAACTTGTATTTGTAGCTGGGATTCTTAGCCCCAATGTGCATTACTTTGCACTTGGCCACATTGAACCGCATCTGCCACGTTGACGCCCACTCACCCAGCCTCAACAGATCCCTTTGGAGTTCCTCACAATCCTCTCTGGTTCTCACCACCCTGAACAATTTAGTGTCATCCGCAAACTTGGCCACTTCACTGCTCACTCCCAACTCTAAATCATTTATGAACAAGTTAAAGAGCATGGGACCCAGTACCGAGCCCTGTGGCACCCCACTGCTTACCGTCCTCCACTGCGAAGACTGCCCATTTATACTCACTCTCTGCTTCCTATTACTCAGCCTGTTTTTGATCCACAAGAGGACCTGTCCTTTTACTCCATGATTCTCAAACTTTCTAAGGAGCCTTTGATGAGGAACTTTATCAAAAGCTTTCTGGAAGTCAAGGTAAACAACATCTATCGGGTCTCCTTTGTCCACATGTTTGTTCACCCCCTCAAAGAAACGCAACAGGTTAGTCCATACACATAGGTAGAGAGTGAGCAGTAAATTATCATACAGCATAATGAAGATGTTTAACAGATACAAGGAGCAAACAGGAATAATAATATGATAACCAATGTTCCCTCTAAGCTGCAGAGTCTTGTGAGCAAAAATTCTACTTTGTGAACTACTGGCATTAAAGTTGTAGAACAAAATAGGAGTCAATTGCACCTTTAAGACCAACTTAGTTTTATTCAGAACGTAAGCTTTCGTGTGCATGCCCACTTCTTCAGACGAGGAATGAGGTACAGTAAGCAGAGCCACATATAGCTGGTGGGGTTTGGAATGCCAAGTGGTACAAAGTTAAAAACCAATAGCAGAATAGTAAAATTAACAAATTCAGAAAACCTTTGCTCTGGGTTGCATTAGCATGGGAAACCATAAAACAGTAACATGTTAGAATGTGAGAATGCCTGTTTATTATTCTATTGCTAATAAACCTGGGTAAAAAAGAAGGCATTTTTTCCCCAGAAGTTTTTCCTGTCCAACTAATTTACCTTTTAACATGTAACATAAATATATACATCATCTGGTCACCGCACCTTAAAAAGGATATTATAGCATTTGAAAAAGTCCAGAAAAGGGCAACTAGAAAGATTAAAGGTTTGGAACACTTTCCCTATGAAGAAAGGTTAAAACGCTTGGGGCTCTTTAGCTTGGAGAAACATCGACTGCAGGGTGACATGATAGAGGTTTACAAGATTATGCATGGGATGGAGAAAGTAGAGAAAGAAGTACTTTTCTCCCTTTCTCACAATACAAGAACTCATGGGTATTCAATGAAATTGCTGAGCAGTCAGGTTAAAATGGATAAAAGGAAGTACTTCTTCACCCAAAGGATGATTAACATGTGGAATTCACTGCCAGAGTGTTGGACTGGATGGGCCATTGGTCTGATCCAACATGGCTTCTCTTATGTTCTTATCATTCTAGTTTGCCATTAGGAAAAAATACATTAAAATATAGTGGAAGATGGGTTTAGTATACATAATGAGATAAACAGCCAATATCCCTTGTTTGAGTATGTCAATACAAAAGCATTATTCTAATACACTATTCTAAAAGAGAAATACATTGGAATACTGTGGATATGTCAGCATACTTGGTGAAAGTGGGTTATTAAAGTTGTGAGCTACTGCATAAATTATTGTGCTCTGGGGCCGTTCTTCCTGAGCTAGGACAAAAATGTGTGAACTGGAGGCTAAAATATGTGAGCTAGCTCACGCTAACTCAGTTTAGAGGGAACACTGATGATAACCATTAATTAATTGGCATTCTACAATTAAGGATACACCAATCTCCAATGTTGACATATTTATTACCCCAGAATTGAACTGAAACAAATGGTTACCATATAAACTGAACACGTTATTCTTTTTGGTCCATGGTAATCCAAGATCACTGCAGATGGTGACTGTATCCATGAAATTAAAAGACGTTTGCTCCTTGGGAGGACAGCTATGGCGAACCTGGGCAGTATAATAAAACGTAGAGACATCACCCTGCCAACAAAAGTTCATATAGCCAAAGCGATGGTTTTCCCAGAAGTAATGTATGGCTGTGAGAGCTGGACCATAAGGAAGGCCGAGCGCAGAAGAATAGATGCTTTTGAGCTGTGGTCCTAGAGAAGACTCTTGAGAGTCCCTTGGACTGCAAGAAGATCCAATCAGTCAGTCCTAAGGGAAATCAACCCAGACTGTTCACTGGAAGGCCAGATGCTGAAGCTGAAGCTCAAATACTTTGGCCACCAAATGAGAAGGGAGCACTCACTGGAGAAGGCCCTGATGCTGGGAAAGATGGAAGGCAAAAGAAGAAGGGGAGGGCAAAAGAGGAGATGGCTGGACCGCATTAACTGACGTAACTCACACAAATTTGAGCAGACTTCGGAGGCTGGTGGAAGACAGGAGGGCCTGGTGTGACTTGGTCCATGGGGTCGCAGAGAGTCGGACTTGACTGTGCGACTGAACAACAACTCACTTAAGTGCCTTTAAGGGGAAGATGAGACTCATTTGTGGAGGACAGGGCTATCAACTGCTGTCTGGAAGCTTCCATGTCAAGATGCACCATACCAGAGAATCATTTATAATAATAATAAATTTTTATTTATATCCCGCCCTCCCCGCCGAGGCAGGCTCAGGGCGGCTTCCCGTTAGCATCTCACTGGCCATCATGGAAAGTGGAATGTTGGAAAAGGGAAACTTGTGATTCAGAAAAGCGCTTCTAACCTTCTTATCAAATTCGCAACCTAAGCTGCTGCTTGGCCTCCCAAGATGGGAGCATATACGGCCGGGGCTGCGCGAACTGCACTGGCTGCCAATTGTATACCGGGTCCAGTACAAAGTGCTGGTGATTACCTTTAAAGCCCTATATGGCCGAGGACCGACCTACCTGAGGGACCGTCTCTCCCCGTATGAGCCCCAGAGAGCACTGAGGTCAGTAGGTAAAAACAGATTGACCACCCCTGGGCCAAAAGAAGTTAAACTTCGGACTACCTATGCACGGGCCTTCTCTACCGCGGCCCCTTCCTTGTGGAATCAACTCCCAGAAGAGGTGCGGGCCCTGCGGAACCTTGATCAGTTCCGCAGGGCCTGCAAGACCACCCTTTTCAAACAGGCATTCATGAACGGCTGACCAAGTCCACAAAGAAACATCAAAATGGTCCAGTCTGGAGATCCGCCATCATTCACAAACTGACAGGCATAGCGTCGATTAATAACGGTACTGTCAGATCTAACTTAATGTTTTTAGACTTAGTAACTGTTTTAACTAATGTATTAATCGGTTTGGGGTTAATTTAATGTTTTGTTAAATGTATTGTTGTTTTGCTGTTGTTAGCCGCCCTGAGCCTGCTTGGCGGGGGAGGGCGGGATATAAATAAAATTTTACTTACTTACTTACTTACTAAGTGCAGCTGCCCTATCTAAGCACGGCACCTCCATGTACAGGGGCTGAGTATCGCTGACTATGGGCTACCAGCGGCACAACTGAAAGGATGGCCCCACTTCCTTCTTGCCTTCTTGTTTCCTGGGGTTTGGCTGCTGCTGCTGCTGCTGGCAATGAATTGCCTGGGGCCTGAGCCCTCCTGGCCTCACCATTCCATTTCTGCAGGGGCCAAAACATTGAGCTTTGAGTGCTGGGCAACAGTGCTTTCCCCTCTTGCGACAGAAGTCCCTCCTTGCAAGAAGGTGCTGGATTGCAACACGTGAGCAGGAGCTACGTCTATTTGTTGCAGAAAGAACCAGGCCATCGAAGGACCTTAAAGCCTCAGAGGCTGCTTTTTCAAATGGAACCATCGGTCAAAACTCTTTGGTCTCCACGCAAAAGAGGCAGGAACGCCACACACGTTGCGACAATATTGCACCCTTCAGGAGGTGAATTTCGTAGGCAAGGCTGCATTGGCATAGGAGACGTGCAGCCCAACCCGTGGCATGTTTACTGCTAGAAGGCAATCCCAAGGAGTTAATTGGGACTGCCTCCTGGTAAATACGCATAGGATTTGTATCTCAAGGCGTGATCTCAGCCACAGACTCACTAGGTCACCTTCACTAGGTTATTTTTTAATTATTCGTTTCTGTTCTCCATCGCCTCTTGAGTAGGGTTTTGCAAATTAATGTGCAGTCTGTATGCATCCTAAATGCTCTTGATAAAACATGTGCAATATGATGGTGGAAAGCGGCATCAATTTATGGCGACCCTCATGGGGTTTTCCAAGGCTTTTTTTTTTTAGCAGGAACTCCTTTGCATATGAGGCCACACCCCACCAATGTAGCCAGTCCTCCAAGAGCTTACAGTAGGCCCTGTAATGAGAGCCCTGTAAGCTCTTGAAGAATTGGCTGCATCAGGGTTGCGTGGCCTAATATGCAAAGGAGTTCCTGCTACAAAAAAGCCCTGGGTTTTTCAAGGCAAGTTGGCCATGAGGGTTGCCAGGTCTGACACAGGAAATATCTGGGGACTTTGGGGGTGGAACCAGGAGACTTTGTGGGCGGAGCCAGGAGCAAGAGTGTGACAAGCATGATTGAACTCCAAAGGGAGTTTTGGCCATCACATTTAAAGAGACTGCGTTCCTTTTAAATGCCTTCCCTTCACTAGAAATAATGGAGAATAGGGGGACCTTCTTTCAGGTCTCATAGAATTGGACCCCTGGTCCACTTTTTTTGAAATGTGGGTTGTTGTTGTTTTTTTCTTTTTGAGGAGAGGCACAAGCAGTTGTGCAGAAAATATGGTGCCTTGACCTAAAAAAAAAACGGCCCCCACCCTGAGCCCCAGTTACCCATCAATCGATTCTCCATACCCTATGGGGATTGGTCTCCATAGGGAATCATGGAGTGTTCAGCAGACATTCCCCCCCCCACACACACACACTTTCTGATAACTCTGAAGTGGGGGGAGGGCTTCCAAACTGGGGGATCCCTTGCCCCCAACTGGGGATTTACTTGCTACAAGTGATTTGAAGTCTCTGGCGTTCATACCCGTTATCTGAAATGGATTTGTGAAGCTTGAGGAAGCAAATGTGAAACAAGGCATTAGTACAACTTTGTCATGGTGACTGGACGGCTGGCTGCTTTACAAACAAAACTTGGACTGGTTGTGACATCATCCAACTTCACTTCACCTTCAGCTTTTCTGGCAAGAAGACAGCATTGGATTGCTTAAAAGATGGACTTGATTTCTGGTGGTTTTTGAGCGGTTCCGTTTTGTATAAATGATTGCATTGCTTCTGTTTCTGTTATCACCTTATATTATATAAGTTTTGATAGTTTCTTTGACTGGTTATTATTGTTTGAGGCTGGAAATCATGGAAGCCTTGTGCTTTATTTTCCTGCTACCTACTACCTTACCAAAGCCTTCGATACCGTTAGCAGGAAAGGCCTGTGGCAAATCTTGGAACGTTTAGGATGTCCCCCAAGGTTCCTCAGCATGATCATCCAGCTACACGAAGACCAGCGAGGCCAAGTCAGACACTGCAACGACCTCTCGGAGACCTTCCCAATAGGCACAGGTGTAAAGCAAGGCTGCGTTCTCGCGCCAACTCTCTTTACGATCTTCTTTAGCATGATGCTTCAAAGAGCCGCAGTAGATCTAGATGATGACGATGGTGTCTACATCCGCTATCGCACCGATGGCAGCCTGTTCAACCTGAGGCGACTAAAGGCCCACTCCAAGACAATGGAAAAACTCATCCGAGAGCTACTGTTTGCTGATGATGCTGCACTCATCTCCCACTCGGTATCAGCTCTGCAGCATATGATGTCCTGCTTTGCAGAGGCTGCCAAGCTATTCGGCCTAGAAGTTAGTCTGAAGAAGACAGAAGTTCTCCACCAGCCTGCACCCCAGGAAGATTATCACCCTCCCTGCATCACTGTGGGTGAATCAGTTCTGAAGACAGTCCAGCAGTTCAGCTACCTGGGGTGCATCATCTCCTCAGATGCCAAGATCGACAAGGAGATTGACAACAGGCTGGCAAAGGCAAACCGTGCATTTGGCCGACTGCACAAAAGAGTGTGGAGCAACAAGCATCTGAAAAAAGGCACAAAGATCAATGTTTACAAAGCGGTTGTGATGACAACCCTCATCTACGGCTCCGAATCGTGGGTTTTATACCGTCATCACCTGCGACTCCTCAAGCGCTTTCATCAGCGCTGCCTTCGCACCATCCTCAACATCCACTGGAGTGACTTTGTGACCAACACTGAGGTCCTCAAGCGGGTGGAGGTTACCAGTATCGAGGCACTGCTGCTGAAGACGCAGCTGCGCTGGGCAGGGCATATTTCTAGGATGGAAAACCACCGCCTTCCCAAGATTGCCCTGTATGGCGAACTCTCCACCGGCCATCGAAATAGAGGGGCACCAAAGAAGAGGTACAAGGACTCCTTGAAGAAATCCCTTGGCACCTGTCGCATCAACCATCACCAGTGGTCTGACCTAGCCTCAGATCGCAAAGCATGGAGGCACACCATCCACCAGGCTGTCTCTTCTTTTGAGAACGCACGCATAGCTGGTCTTGAGGACAAAAGGAGATTGAGGAAGAATCGCACTGCTACAGCACCAACCCTAAATCAGACTTTTCCCTGCAGCCACTGTGGCCGGATCTGCCTGTCCCGCATTGGTCTTGTCAGCCACCAGCGAGCCTGCAGCAGACGTGGACTATTGCACCCTTCTTAAATCTTCGTTCGCGAAGCCAAGCCGAGAGACCTACTACTGTGATTCTCTTTGGGGTTTACTCTTGCCCCAACTGGGAATGGCAGCTCTATTTGCCATTGGCTGCCTCAGCATCATTACCCTGGTGTTCTTTTGGTGATCTCCCACCCAAGTACTAAACCGGGAAACCCTGCTTAGATTCTGGGATCAGACCAGATCAGACTAGCCTGAATTATCTCGGTCAGGGCCACATACAGCATACACTGGTTATATGTCTAATATATTCCGAATGATATGCAACAGTGCTGAAATCTTCACTGGGAAAAAGTAGGAAACAGAAAATGTGTGGAAATACCTGCCCAATCATGAGTTCCATTGGCACCAGCGAGTACAGAAACTGAAACAGGGATTTCCCAAATCATTTTAACACCCCCCCCCCAAACCAGCATTACTGATATACACAGGTACCTTGATGAAACATTACAAAAATTCAAATTTGGATGTGATTATATAGTTGTCTCTCTATCTATGCAAAGGGGTGCAGGCGGCATAAGTAAAACGCCCAGGGGCCGTTTTGTAGAAAAGGAGGTGCTGGAGCTCATTAGCACAATGCATTTGCACAACTCGTTACCAGAAGGTGTACTAAATTATATCAGCTCTACCTTAAAATGCTTCTTGAATTCAAATTGTCGTAATCAAACCTTACTCCCATCATACTTTTAAAATTACTTTCTCCTACATGGCCACAGTGGCATAATGAAGATTTCCATGTGCCTACTTGATATGTTTTGGTTATTTTCCCATTTTTGCGTGTGTGTGGGGGGGGAATATTAGAAATTTTGTCAAGTCTTAGAATTCAGCAAAACAATTTGCACAGGGGGGTTGAACAATGGAGCCCAGAAACATTTTTTGGAGGGGGGAGGGGTTAAGAAAGAGCACAATAAAATTTAGAGGTTCCGGAGCTCTGCTCCTGTGAGCTCTTGCCCAAAATGAGGCCTGAGAATGCCCTGGAAAAGGAATCTGGAGGCCATCCTATGTACAATCACAGCAAGGCTGCTTTATTGCAGTGGGTGGGAGGGCATCTTTGCAGCGTGGTCCACATGTGCCCAAGAGCAGTGGTTGTATTTCCAGCAGGGGGAGGGGCGGAGGGAATAATTGACGGCGGCCATAAAGGAAGCAAGATCCAATGCTGGGATTGATTTCAGAAATGTTCCTAGTTCCAGCAGAACCGACGGGAAACAGAGAGCAGGGAAAGTCTGTCCTTCTCTAGGAGGCGAGAGGAAAGATTCCTTTCTTTTCATTCTTTCTTACATAAAGCCGTGCTGCTCTTCAAAGTATGGGGAAGAATTTTTTTTTAAAAAAAATTGTCTCATCAGTCCTATTTCAGAGGAGACAAACCTCCACAGTGAAGTCTTGAGTATTTTCCTTTTTTTTCTTTCAAAGATGCAACTCGGATTTGGGGACAAAGAAAGCGGTGGATCTGCACACTCAGCATTTCCTACGGAAAAGCATCCACCCCCTGGCCTGCGGGAAAGACAGCTCCTCCCCCCCCCCTCCCCGCCGCCGCTTGCAATCGCTTTCTTTTTACAGCTGGAAAGACACCTGAGTAGGGTGGCCAAGTCCAATTCAAGAAATATCTGGGGACTTTGGGGATGGAGCCAGGAGAATTTGGGGGTGGAGCCAGGAGCAAGATTGTGACAAGCATCATTGAACTCCAAAGGGAGTTCTGGCCATCACTTTTAAAGGGACTGCACGCCTTTTAAATGCTTTCCCTCCATTGGAAATAATGAAGGATAGGGGCACCTTCTTTGGGGGCTCATTGAATGGGACCCTCTTGTCCAATCTTTTTGAAACTTGGAGGGTGTTTTTGAGGAGAGGCATTGAATGCTATACTGCAAATTTGGAGCCTGTATCTCAAAAAAACAGCCCCCCCCCAGAGCCCCAGGTACCTGTGGATCAATTCTCCATTATACCCTATGGGAATTAGTCTCTGTAGGCCGGGAATAATGGAGTGGCCAGCAGACATTTCCCTCCCCTCCCCCTGCTTTCTGATGACCCTGAAGTGGGGGGAGGGCCTCCAAACTGGGGGATCCCCTGCTCCCACCTGGGGATTGGAAACCCTACACTTGAGACATGACTGGGGGGGCAGGGGACAGAGGGCCAAATCACAAGCAGATCTGGGTGACTCCGGATTCGGATTTCCAGATTGTTTTGCAAGCAACTGCTGGGTCCCTGATTCACTTGAGGAAGATAGGAAATCAAATTCTCCCCTAAAAATGTCCTGTGTCAAATCCCACCCACCTCCCATTCAGAACTGCTGCTTCATGGAAGGGAGAATGTACAAATGTTTCTTATAGCACTCTCTATTTTCCTGCAGGTCAAAAAGGAGACCCAGAAGCAAAATTGAAGTTAGGAGAACAGAATGGAGGAAGAGTTTAACTCCTATCCTCCAGAGCTGTGGGCCCAATCAAATTGTTCCCCTCCTGCACAAGCTTAGTTGCTTTTAGCCTATTTTTTAAAAGTCACTTGGCTGTGGAGTTACGAGCAGTAACACACAAATGCTTATTCAATTAAACTTTGTTGGTCTTTTTGTGTGCGCATGTGTGCCTGTGTGTGCATCTGGTTGGGGGTGAATTAGCTAGGGTTGCCAAGTCCAATCCCAGAAATATCTGGGGACTTTGGGGGTAGAGCCAGGAGACACTGGGGTGGAGCTAAGGGGAGGGGGGGAAACGGCGCCGGGGAGCGTGGCGAGCCGCCCCGAATCGGAGCGGGCGACGCCGCTGTGCAGCTGCCGCCTCTTCTCCACTCGCCATGGATGCTCCTCCGAGATGGGCTCAGGCTGAGCCCATCTCGGAGGAGCAGCTGTGGTGGGGCGGGGGGGGGGGCGGCAGCAGCGCGGCGGCCTCGCCCGCTCCGCCTCTGGGGTGGAATCGAAGGGGGTGGTGGAGGCGGGCTGAAGGCGTGGCGAGCTGCAAGTCCGGGTCCTAGAAAGGCCCGGATTCGCGGCTCGCCATGCTCCTGGCCTGCCTCCGCCCTTCCCTTCTCTGGTTTTGCCTGCGCTGCTGCCGCCTCTTGGCTGCTCCTCTGAGATGGGCTCAGCCTGGGCCCATCTTGGAGGAGCAGCTGCGGTGGGCGGGGAGGGGGCGGGGCGGCAGCGGCGCGGCAGCCTCGCCCGCTCCGGGATGGGGCGGCTCGCCATGCTCCCCGGCGCCATTTCCCCCCTCCCCCCGCTTCCGTTTTTTTGGGGAGCGGGGGAAGAGGGTGGAAATCCTGGGGTCCCCCGCCAGGGTGGGAGGGTTGGGAAGCCTAGAATTAGCCCAACGACACCCAGTTACGTGTGGTGTGCCAAAGGGAGCAGTTCTTTCCCCAATGTTATTTATTTATTTATTTATCTAAGATTTATATCCCGCCCTTCCCACTAGGTGGCTCAGGGCGGCTTACAACATATAAAACTAACATAAAATCTAAAATTAAGCATTAAAATCAACATTTCATAAGTTATAGTTAAAAATCTAAGCATTTGTTATATACATAGACATTAAAATCACAAAGCGGATCTACAGCTACACTCATCGGTTGCATGTTCAATATTCGATGTTCCGATGTTCAGTACTCAGTGCTCTGTGCCGATTAGTTGTGGGCCAGCCGGAAGAGGGATGTCTTACAGGCCCTGCGGAATTGGGTAAGATCCCGCAGGGCCCTTACCTCTTCCGGCAGCTGGTTCCACCAAGATGGAGCCATTATGGAGAAGTCCCGGTCTCTTGTAACTTTCAAACGGGCTTCCTTTGGGCCGGGGACGACCAGGAGGTTTTGGGTCCCCGATCTTAGTGCTCGCTGGGGAACGTGTGGGAAGAGACGGTCCCTCAGATAGGTAGGTCCTAGGCCATATAGGGCTTTAAAGGTAATAACCAGCACCTTGTACCAAACTCGGTAAGATATTGGCAGCCAGCGCAGAGCCCGAAGTCCTGGCTGAATGTGCTCCCACCTTGGGAGCCCTAGTAACAACCAGGCGGTGGCGTTCTGCACCAGCTGCAATTTCCGGGTTCGGCACAGGGGCAGCCCCATGTAGAGGGCATTGCAGTAGTCCAACCTCGAGGTGACCGTAGCATGGATCACCGTTGCTAGATCGTCGCGCTCCAGGAAGGGAGCCAGCTGCCTTGCCCGCCTAAGATAGAAAAATGCGGACTTGGTGGTGGCTGCTATCTGGGCCTCCATTGTTAGGGAAGGCTCTAGAAGTACCCCCAGGCTCCTGACTCTGTGCGTCGCCGTCAGCGGTGCACCGTCAAAAACCGGAAGGGGTATTTCCCTTCCCGGACCCCGACGGTCCAAGCAAAGGACCTCTGTCTTCGCCGGGTTTAGCTTCAGCCCGCTCTGCTTGAGCCACCCAGCCACAGCCTGTAATGCCCGGTCCAGATTTTGTGAGGCGCAGACCGGCCGGTCGTCCATAAGCAGATAAAGCTGGGTGTCATCAGCATACTGGTGACAACCCAGCCCGTACCTTCGGGCAATCTGGGCGAGGGGACGCATATAGATGTTAAATAACATCGGGGAAAGAACTGCACCCCGAGGCACCCCGCAATCGAGCGTGTGCCTACGGGACAGCTCGTCCCCGATAGTGACCCTCTGTCCCCGACCTTCAAGGAAAGAGGAAAGCTATTGCAAGGCTAACCCCTGAATCCCCACGTCGGCGAGGCAGTGGGCCAGCAACCGATGGTCGACCGTATCGAACGCTGCCGATAGGTCCAACAGCATCAGTACCGCCGAGCCGCCCCGATCCAGATGCCGTTGTAGGTCATCTACTAGGGTGACCAGCACCGTCTCCGTCCCATGGCCCGGGCAGAAGCCGGACTGAAGGGGATCAAGGACGGAAGCGTCATCCAGGAAAGTCTGTAGCTGCATTGCCACTGCCCTCTCGATAAGTTTGCCCAAAAAGGGCAAATTCGAGACCGGCCGATAGTGTGCCAATTGGGCCGGGTCTAATGATGTTTTTTTCAAGAGGGGGGCGGACTACCGCCTCTTTAAGCTGTGTTGGAAATTGCCCTTCCATGAGGGATCTATTTATGATATCCCGTACAGGATATCTAAGCTCCCTCTGGCAGGATTTAATAAGCCAGGAGGGGCACGGGTCCAATTTACAGGTTGTTGGGCGTGCAGATAAGAGGATCCTGTCGACTTCCTCCAAGCTGAGAGGGCTGAAACCATCCAGGACATAATCCGAAGACAGGCCCGGAGCCACGGTTTCGCTAACTGCCTCCAATGTGGCAGGGAGGTCGAGGCGGAGCGACGCGATCTTGTCCGCAAAGAAATTCGCAAAAGCCTCACAGCCAATCTCCAATTCTTTACAATTTGGTCTGCCCTGCGGCAGTGTTGTTAGACTCCGAATTATATTAAATAATTGTGCCGGGCGCGATGTTGCGGACGCAATCTCCGCCGCAAAGTATGTTCTCTTTGCGGTTTTGATTGCCACCTCATAGGACTTCATAATCTCTCTATAAGATGTTCGAGTCGTTTCGTCTCGAGTACGCCGCCATTGCCTCTCTAGTCGTCTGAGTTCCCGCTTTAATTGTCGCAACCCGTGGTTATACCAGGGTGTCAACTTCAAACGGGGGCGCAGAGGACGCCTAGGTGCGATTTCTTCGATGGTTCTGGAGAGTCTATCATTCCAGGACTCCACCAGATCATCCAAGGAATCGCCAGGGGGCTCGGGATCCCGCAGAGCCGTCAGGAACCGTTCCGGGTCCATCAGGTTCCGCGGGCGAGCTAAAATACGCTCTCCGCCTAAACAGGTTTGGGGTGGCACAACCACACGAGCCTTAAGGGCATAATGATCCGACCATGGCACTGCTCTGGCAGTAACATCTGGCATTTAACATCTATATGCGCCCCCTCGCCCAGGTTGCCCAAAGGCATGGGCTGGGTTGTCACCAGTATGCAGATGACACCCAGCTCTATCTGTTGATGGGTGGCCAGTCCGACTCCACCTCGGATGATCTGTCCACAGCATTACAAGCTGCGGCGGCGTGGCTGAAGCTGAGTAGACTGACATTAAATTCGATGAAGACAGAGGTCCTGTATCTAAGTTGTTGCAGCCCAGGGCCGGAGGTCCGTTTAATGACCCTCAATGGAGTGCAGCTTATGCCGGCTCCAAAAATTAAAAGCTTAGGGGTGCTCTTAGATTCCTCTCTAACAATGGAGGCCCAAGTAGCTGCCACTGGCAAGTCAGCTTTCTACCATCTGTGGATGGCAAGGCAGTTCGTCCCCTTTCTCGAATGCAACGACTTGGCAACTGTGATCCATGCTACGGTCACCTCGAGGCTGGATTACTGTAATGCCCTCTACATGGGGCTGCCCTTGTCCCAAATCTGGCGACTCCAGCTAATGCAGAATGCCGCCGCCAGGCTGTTAATGGGAGTTCCTTTACGGGAACACATCCAGCCTGTGCTGAAAGCGCTGCACTGGCTACCAATAATGTACCAGATTTGCTTCCAGAAGCTGGTCTTAACCTTTAAAGCCCTATATGGCCAGGGTCCTGTATTCCTTAGGGACTGCCTTTTCCCGCATATGCCCCAGTGAGCACTTCGGCCCGGGTCTCCAAACCTGTTGACAGTCCCCAGCATCAGAGAAGCCAGGCTCAAGTCAACTAGAGGCAGGGCCTTTTCCGTTGCTGCCCCTAGCTGGTGGAATGAGTTGCTGGAGGAGGTTAGGGCCCTGCGAGAGCTTCTACAGTCCTGCAGGGCCTGTAAAACGGCACTCTTCCGCCAGGCATTCTCATAACGGTAACATCTATAGCAACGGATTAGGCCCATAAACCTAAACATTCCTCTGGATTTCTCCTACCGCGTTGGGTCCTCTTTGGAACATCGAATACTGACCAACTCGCCATCTGCTATCACTGAAATTCTAACTGTCTGTATGAATTATTGCACTAACACCTATTGAGACTGATGTTTTAATAATTGTTTCATGTCCTAGGTTTTATTGCTGTTTTATCTTGTTTGGTCATTGTTTAACCCCAGCCTGTGAGCTGCCCTCAGTCTGCCTTTGGCGGGGAGGGTGGGATATAAACTAAATTAAATTAATTAAATACCGGTAAATAAAAAACAAATGCCTGGAAGTCACTGTTGCCATCTGGCGACCCCTAATGGGGCTTGGATGTTTCCAAGAGGTTGTTTGCCTACTCGCCTGCCCCTGCCTCCCAACTGCTGGTATTCTTTGGAGGTCTCCCATCTTCCAAGATCTGATGAGACTGACTCGCCTGGGCTATCCAGGTCAGGGGAAGTTTGGTTGGTTTGAAAGGCACCACTGGACTCAAACTTTGTTCAATAGTGTGATACAAGTGATCACAACTGGATTTGCACTGTTTAGTATTTTTTTTTTGTATTTGTTTGTGTGTGCTGGTTCAAATGATCCAACGGCATTCCAGCGCGGGAACTCTGCTGTGTATATTATTTGGCCCCGTTGGCCCAGTTCAGTAGTCTTAGGGTGTTTTTACATTCAGTTTGATCCAGAGTTTTAGAATCTTCAAATCCCCTGCCACCGTTCCGCTTTAATTATTTTCCCTTTACGTTGGTGGATTTGCTGTGCTCATTTTGCGTAGCCAAACTTCTATATTTCCTGCTGAAAGAGTTTCAATTTGCGGAGTTGGGGGGCGGTCTCTGATCAGAGGGCAGACGGAATACCAGTGCTTAGTTAAATGTATACGATTACTTGGCAATCCTGTCAACACTGCAAAAACAATACAAATTTAAATTACAAGATGAGGCAAGCAATGATATGTAAAAATTTCAAGTGCTCTCAGTTCTCATGCAAATTACTGCACCTTGTGGCTTTTGGAGGAGTCTTTTAGAATGCATGAAAACTTCTACAAGTTTGAAACGCCTGTAGAGAAATGACCGGATCAAAACTAGTTCTGAGAAAAACGTTGCAAGAGCAGCACCAGAATTCATCTCACCGAAACAAATGAAGACGGTTCGGGCAGCAATGATGCAAAACAGTTGTGAGAACATAGGACAACTCCTACGAGAGCTCTGGCTGACCCAAGACCATTCCAGTAGGTGCAAGTGAAGGAGTGGGGAATCAAACCTGGTTCTCCCAGATAAGAGTTCACCACTTGCACACTACACCAAACTGGCTCTCAAATTGGTGCAAATGCTGATTACAGTACACTAAAACTCTAATTTGGTACTGCTTACCTATTATGAGAACCAGAGGAGGGACGGTGGCTCAGTGGTAGAGCATCTGCTTGGTAAGCAGAAGGTCCCAGGTTCAATCCCCGGCATCTCCAACTAAAAAGGGTCCAGGCAAGTAGGCATGAAAAACCTCAGCTTGAGACCCTGGAGAACCATGAATGGGGCTGTGGCTCAGTGGCAGAGCATCGGCTTGGGAAGCAGAAGGTCCCAGGTTCAATCCCCGGCATCTCCAACTAAAAAGGGTCCAGGCAAGTAGGTGTGAAAAACCTCAGCCTGAGACCCTGGAGAGCTGCTGCCAGTCTGAGTAGACAATACTGACTTAGATGGACCAAGGGTCTGATTCAGTATAAGGCAACTTCATATGTTCATATATGTTCATATAGGTAATATAAAAGGTGAGTTTCCAATGCGGTGATAGAGTCACAGACTGTCAGTGTAAAAACACCCTTTGTCTGTTACCATGCTGAAACTGAATAAAGAGCTTTGATCACTGCAACCCAGACTCTCCATGCATTGATCTCTTTCTCTCTCCTCTGGTTAGGGTTGCCAAGTCCAATTCAAGAAATATCTGGGGACTTTGGGAGTGGAGCCAGGAGACTTTGGGGGTGGAGCCAGGAGACATTGGGGGTGGAGCCAAGATCAAGGCTGTGACAAGCATAATTGAACTCCAAGAGAGTTCTGGCCATCACATTTAAAGGGAGAGCACACCTTTTAGAATGCCTTCCTTCCATAGAAAATAATGAAGGATAGGGGCACCTTTTTGGGGGGCTCATAGAATTGGACCCCCTGGTCCAATCCTTTTGAAACTTGGGAGGTATTTTGGGGAGAGGCACTAGATGGTATATGGAAAATTTGGCATCTCTACCTCAAAATACAGCCTTCCCAGAGCCCCTGACACCCGCGGATCAATTCCCCATAATTCCCTATGGGAATCGTTCCTGGAGGTGCATAATGGCTGTGGGGGTGGAGGGGGGAAGCCTGTAAAACCAGGAGATCCCCCGCTGGGACCTGGGGATTGGGAAGCCTACCTCTGGTGCTAGCAGGATGTGGTTCCAGTTGGGCCCTGGTGTTCGCCTACAGCAGGGGTGGGGAACGTCAGGCCTGAGGGCCATTTACAGCCCTTGAGATCACTTGGTCTGGCCCTCAGGGCTTGCTGGGCTGAGCCCCCCTCCTCTCCGTGGGCATTGTGAAGGACTGCTGCTGGGGTATGTGGGTACCTTTAAAGGTCTGCTGGGAGCAGCTGAAGAGAGGGAGGGAGGGCTAGCAGGGTGGTGGGGGGAGGGTGGGAGCCGGCTACCACCAGTTCAATTTGCACATGATTATCCCAGATGTTGTGGCCTAATATTCTAATGAATGTGTGACCTAATGTGCTAATATTAGGGGATGTGGTGTAATATGCTTGATCCTAGGTATTTGCCTAGGGCGGCAGGCCGTGGTGTGTGTGTGCGTGCTGAATTAGGCTCTCCCCACGTGACTTCAAATAGAAAAACAATTATTTGCATTAATTTTGCCGGCCTGAATCGTATTCCCACGGTGGAGCACTGTTTTTTAAGTTGATAATTTTGTATGGCCTGCGAATGATGTTATAAATATCCAAATGGCCCTTGGCAGATAAAAGGTTCCCCAGTCCCCACCCCTGGCCTACAATCTTCTCATCCTGGAGGTTAGGAAGGGCACATTCAGGAGGCTCCCTGGCTGGTGCTAGAATATGAATGAGAGCCCCACTGGCTCCCCATTGGGCTTTCTAGTCAGCTTTCATTGTTGCGGGGCAGGGGGGAGGTGCAAACTCAGCCTTCGGAAGGAGACAATGGGAGGCTTTTTAGGTTGCAAAGACCTTTTTTTAAAAAACAGAACTATTTCCATGGCACCATCACTGCAAGGTGTCGTGGAACAAGACGACCCCAGAGAAGCATCCCCCGCGCACACTCCGGGGCAAGTGATCCAGGCAAGGCTCCTCCTGAGACCGGCCACTGCTCACCTGCTCATTCGCGTCTTTTGTTCACCCTCCCCAGAGCAGGAGGGGGGAGTCTGCGATGGAATTCAAGAGAGTGAAGCAGCATGTGATGGCGCCCAGGGCAATGAGTAGCCCTGTTTCCCAGCAGAAATGCCCCACGGATACAGAGTTCAGTTCCATATATTTGCTTAGCACTATAGCCACTCACTGGGGAAGACCCTGATGCTGGGAAAGACAGAAGGCAAAAGAAGAAGTACAGCAGAAGACAGAAACAAGATACAGGATGACCTTGACAGGCTGGAAAACTGGGCTAAAACCAATAAAATGAATTTTAACAGGGATAAATGTAAAGTTCTGCATTTTGGTAGGAAAAATCCAATGCATGGTTATAGGATGGGGGAGACTTGTCTTAGCAGTGGTATGTGCGAAAAGGATCTAGGGGTCTTAGTGGATCGTACGCTGAACGTGAGTCAACAGTGTGATGCGGTGGCTAAAAAGGCAAATGCAATTTTGGGCTGCATCGACAGAAGTATAGTGTCCAGATCACGTGATGTGATGGTGCTGTTTTACTCTGCTCTGGTAAGACCTCATCTGGAGTCTTGTGTTCAGTTTGGGCAACACATTTTAAGAAGGATATAGGCAAGCTGGAACGGGTCCAGAGAAGGGCGACGAAAATGGTGAGGGGTCTGGAGACCAAGTCCTATGAGGAAGGGTTGAAGGATCTGGGGACGTTTAGCTTGGAAAGGAGGTGGCTGAGAGGTGATATGATCACCATCTTCAAGTACTTGAAGGGCTGTCATATAGAGCAGAGGTAGGGAACCTCTGTCCCGATGGCCGTATACGGCCCTCGAGGTCACTTGGTGTGGCCCTTGGGGATTGCTGGGCCGAACCAAGCCATGTGGCAACCTCCCTGGGCCTGGCTGGCCAGTGTAGATCATGGGGCCCAGCCACACTGTGCAGCAGCCTCCCCAGGGCCAGGCAGGGATCACAGGGCCCAGATGTACTGTGCGGCAGCCTCCCTGAGGCCTGGCTGACTGGCAAGAATTGCTGCAGGGCCTGGAAAAGTTACTGTCACAGTTCTGTATGCACTTGATTATCTCAGATGGTGTGGCCTAATATGCTAATGAGTTCCTGCTGGGCTTTTTCTACAAATAAGTCCTGGACCTATGCATTTGTCTAGGGTGACGGGCCCAGCGTGTCTATGTGCGTGCACACCAGATTAGGCTCTTCCCACATGACTTCAAACAATTATTTGCATTAATTTTGCTGGCCTGAATCATTCTCCCTTGGCGGAGCATCGTTTTTTAAGTTGATAATTTTTTATGGCCCGCGAATGATGTTATAAATATTCATATAGCCCTTGGCAGAAAAAAGGTTCCCCACCCCCGATATAGAGGATGGTGTGGAATTGTTTTCTGTGGCCCCAGAAGGTAGGGCCAGAACCAATGGGTTGAAATTAAATCAAAAGAGTTTCTGGCTCAACATTAGGAAGAACTTCCTGACAGTTAGAGTGACTCCTCAGTAGAACAGGCTTCCTCGGGAGATGGTGGGCTCTCCTTCCTTGGAGGTTTTTAAACAGAGGCTAGATGGCCATCTGACAGCAGTGAAGATCCTGTGAATTTAGGGGGAGGTGTTTGTGAGTTTCCGGCATTGTGCAGGGGGTTGGACTAGATGACCCTGGAGTTCCCTTCCAGCTCTATGATTCTATGGTTCTAAGATTAGGTAGCAGAGATATAAACTTTATAAAGGAAACAGACAAACACAATTAAAGATTTTTTTTTAAAAAAAAACTTAATATAAAACATGCTTAAAACATTAGCACTTGTTGGTGCTAATGTTTTAAGCACGTGCTTAAGGTGCTTTCTTTGTATCTCTCCCATGCAATCCAGGGAACTGGAGAAAGGAAGCACTGGCTCCTTCCTTCCTTCCCCAGGGGGCCAGGAGGGGGAGGAGCCTCTGCCAATAGGCGGAAGAGAGGCTTGGTTCAGTAACTCTGCTGTGCAATTGAGAGAGCCTGACAAAGCAAGCTGTCCCTCCCACCATCCTCCCCACAGCCAATGGAGAAAATTTAGACTTTGCTCTGTAGCTCCTGATTAAGTGAGCAAGCCTTACAAAGTAAGCTGTTATGCAGAGGGAAGCAAGAGAGAGGGAGAAGGAAGCAGATGGCAGCCAGTTGCTTGGAGACCTGATAGGAGCCCTCTGGGGGCCTGATTCAGCCCACGGACCGCATGTTTGACTCCCCTGCTCTACAGTTTCAGTCCTTTAACATTTGAGAATTTCTCTCTAAACCACATTTCACTTAACTTCAGGGTTTTGTTTTTTTGTGGGGGTTTTTTAGCAGATACACACAGGAACACAGTTCCAACTGGTTTGGCATCAGGGGATGTGGCCTAATATGCAAATTAGTTCCTGCTGGGCTGACAATAATATGTGGGAAACAATGCTGACATCAGGGGTATGGCCTAACGTGCCAATGTGTTCCTGCTTAACTTTACTTCACATTTAGCTAGAAAGAATTATCTGCGTTGCCAAATCTGGCTTAGGAAATTCCTGGAAATTTGAAGTCAGTGGCTGGTGGGAGTGGAGTTTGAGGAGGGAAGGAGCTCAGTGGGGAAGTGGTGTCACTCTAGGACTTCCATTTCTCCTAAACTCTATAGCATACCGTAGACTCCACCAGGGCTTTTTTTTTTTTTTTAGCAGGAACACACAGGAATGCAGTTCTGGTTGGCTTGCTGTCAGGGGGTGTGGCCTGATATGCAAATGATTCCAGCTGGGCTTTTCCCACAAAAAATGCCTGTGAAGCAATGGTGGCACCAGGGGGTGTGGCCTAGTATGCTAATGAGTTCCTGCTGGGTTTTTCTACCCAAAAAGCCCTGGACTCCACCCTCCAAAGCTTTCGTTTCCTCCAGGGGGGAACAATCCCTGTATTCTGGAGCCCTGTGGTAATTTTGAGGGAACTCCAGGACCGTAACCAGAGATTGCCAACCCCACGTCCCCAAGGCCCTCAGAGCAGTGTTTGTTTTCTATAGGCCACCCACCTGGGGACGGGCTTGGGGCTTTAGTCTGATGTGCTAGGCCCCTGGACCTTTGCTGAATTTGGGTTTCAGCCTCTTTGGATGGCAGAGTTAGGAGTTGTCAACCTCCAGGGGGTGGCTGGAGATCTCTTGCTATTATGACTGATCTCCAGGACACAGAGATCAGTTCACCTGGAGAAAATGGTCACTTCAGAATTCAGACTCAATGGCATTGAAGCCCCTCCCCTCCCCTCCCCAAACCCCACCCTCCTCAGTCTCCAACCTCAAAATCTCATAAGAACATAAGAGAAGCCCTGTTGGATCAGGCCAATGGCCCATCCAGTCCAACACTTCGTGTCACACAGTGGCCAAAAAACCCCAGGTGCCATCAGGATTTCCACCAGTGGGGCCAGGACACTAGAAGCCCTCCCACTGTTCCCCTCCCAAGCACCAAGTATACAGAGCATCACTTGCCCCAGACAGAGAGTTCCAACAATACGCTGTGGCTAATAGCCATTGATGGACCTCTGTTCCAGATGCTTATGCAATCCCCTCTTGAAGCTGGCTGTGTCTGTAGCCGCCACCACTTCCTGTGGCAGTGAATTCCATGTGTTCATCACCCTTTGGGTAAAGAAGGACTTCCTTTTATCCGTTCTAAACCGTTCTAACCCCCAGGCTTTTCCTAGTAACTAGGAACTGGCAACCATAGGTAGAGTTAAGCTGATGCCTCTTCTTTTTCTTCTTGGCCTGCTTTCCCACCCTTTTTTTTTGCCCCCCTCTTGGGAAATACCAGGAGTCAATTTTTGGGGGTGGAGCCTGGGGAGTAGGGTTGCCAATATCTGGGAACTTTGAGGGTGGAGCCAGGAGACATTGGGGACAGAGCCAGGAGCAAGGGTGTGACAAGCATAATTGAACGCCAAGGGAGTTCTGGCCATCACATTTAAAGGGGCAGCACACCTTTTTTAAATGCCTTCCTTCCACAGGAAATAATGAAGGATAGGGGCACCTTCTTTTGGGGCTCATAGAATTGGACCCCCTGGTCCAATCGTTTTGAAACTTGGGGGCTATTTCAGGAAGAGGCACTAGATGCTATACTGAAAATGTGGTGCCTCTACCTCAAAACACAGCCCCTCCGAGCCCCGATACCCACAGATCAATTCCCCATTATTCCCTATGGGAATCGTTCTCCATAGGGAATAATTGCCCAGCAGACATTTCCCTCCCCCACCCCCAACCTGGGGATTGGCAACCCTTGCTCTCTCTCACACACACGCACTTACTGGGTCTGGTTCCTCCACAACGAAGTCTGAAAAGAACAGGGGCTATGCTGCTCTCTCTCTCTCTTACACACACACACACACACTTAGTTCTTCTGAAACAAAAGCAAAACAAAACGAGGGACTGTATTGCTGACATTTCCCATAGGGTTGCCAAGTCCAACTCCAGAAATATCTGGGGACTTTGGGAGTGGAGCCAGGAGACTTTGGGGGTGGAGCCAGGAGACACTGGGGTGGAGCTAGGAGGAAGGGGGGAAACGGCGCCGGGGAGCATGGTGAGCCGCCCCGTCTCGGAGTGGGCGACGCCGCTGCGCAGCTGCCGCCTCTTCTCCGCTCGCCGTGGCTGCTCCTCCGGGCTCAGGCTGGGCCCAACTCGGAGGAGCAGCTGCGGTGGAATCGGAGAGGGGGGGTGGAGGCGGGCCGGGGGCGTGGCGAGCCGCGAGTCTGGGTCCTAGAAGGGCCCGGATTCACGGCTCGCCATGCTCCTGGCCTGCCTCCGCCCTCCCCTTCTCTGGTTTTGCCTCGGAGGCGGGGCGGGCGATGCCGCTGCGCAGCTGCCGCCTCTTCTCCGCTCGCCGTGGCTGCTCCTCCGAGATGGGCTCAGCCTGCGCCCATCTTGGAGGAGCAGCTGCGGTGGGCGGGGAGGGGGTGGCAGCGGCGCGGCGGTGTCGCCCGCTCCGGGATGGGGTGGCCCGCCATGCTCCTTGGCGCCGTTTCCCCCTTTCCCCCGCTTCCGTTTTTTTGGGGAATGGGGAAAGAGGCTGGAAATCCTGGGGTCTCCCGCCAGGGCGGGAGGGTTGGGAAGCCTACTTTCCCATGAAGTACTTCCTGCTCAGCTTTAAAGGCACACAGACACACACACACATTTTGGAACAGACCTGTTTTCAGGTTTCTAAACCTGCTGGAGATCTAGAGCTGCATGGTGGCTGTGGGGGCGGGGCTTCCCCCGCTGGCCAGCTGGCTGGGGTGAGGGGGAAGCCTGTAAAACCGGGGGATCTCCCGTTGGGACCTGGGGACTGGGAAGCCTACTGAGGAGGGAGGGGTTGGGTAGAGGAGGGGCCTCAGCTGGGTAAAATATCATAAAGTCCCCCCTCCAAAGCAACTGTTTTCTCCAGGAGAACTGATCTCAGTTATCTGGAGTGATCAGGGCTTGCCCTAGGCCCAGGGTGGCCAAACTGCGACTCGGGAGCCACACATGGCTCTTTCGCACGTATTGTGTGGCGCTTGAAGCCCCCACTGCCTCATCAGCCAGCTTGGAGAAAGCATTTCTCTCCTTGAATTAAAGTTAAAGTTGCTTTCTTTCCACCTCTCCTCCCTCTATTTGCCTTCCTTCCTTCCTTCGCAGCTCTGAAACATGTGATGTTCATGTCTTGCAGCTCTCAAACATCTGACGTTTATTCTATGTGGCTCTTAGGTTAAGCAAGTTTGGCTACCCCTGCCCATGACTGCCTGGCACCTGAGGCAAGGCTAATTTCTGGCGTCCCCCTCCCCGCACTGATAACATCACCGAGTCACATGGGGGCACCCAATTTGGTGACCCCAGAGGGCTGGCAGCCTAGGCAATGGCCTAGTTTGCCTAGTGGAAGGGCCGGCCCTGGGGGCGATCGGTTGTAATATCAGGAGATCTCTGAGTGCTCCCTGGAGGTTCGTCCACCTGATTTCCCACCTCTGCCCAAGGCCTCCTCTTCCCTTCCTCCTTAAGGGTGGGCTTCTGCCCAGCCAGCTGCTAAGAAAGCAGGCCCAGAGCAGAGCCGGATGATGTCTTTCAGAGCTGCATTCTCCACCTCCCCCCCACCCCGTCCTTTTCCATTACGTAGCCCCGGCAGATGCAAGCAAACAGGAGGCGGCGGCAGCAGGCAGCCCTCCCCCCCCCCCCTCTGGCGCTGTCTTTCCAGAGGCACTTTGTGCTAATGTAACCTTTCTGCAAGCAAGCTTTGCCCACGTCAAAAGCTGGAGGGGGGGGGGGCTGCGCTCTCTCTATCTCTCTCTCTCTGCTGCCAGAAACGCTGCCTGTTCAGTCCTGGAAGGCAGCCCGTTAATCAGAGCTGGGGAGCAGCAAAGGCTGACCTCGGAGGGGGCTGCAGTCCGGCCTCCCTTCTTCCCACTCCCGGCAGCTACTAGACCGGGCCAGAAAAGTATCAAAGTCAGCAGCAAAGCAAGAGTCCCGATAGCACCTTAAAGGCCAAGGCAGTCCCCTGTGCAAGCACCAGTCATTTCCGACTCGGGGGTGACGTCGCATCACGATGTTTTCACAGCAGACTTTTTATGGGGTGGTTTGCCATTGCCTTCCCCAGTCACCTACACTTTCCCCCCAGCAAGCTGGGGACTCATTTTATGAGGTTTTCACTACAGACTTTTATGGGGTGGATTTAGGGTTGCCAAGTCCAATTCAAGAAATATCTGGGGACTTTGGGGGTGGAGCCAGGAGACTTTGGGGGCGGCGCCAGGAGCAAGGGTGTGACAAGCATAATTGAACTCCAAGGGAGTTCTGGCCATCACATTTAAAGGGACAGCACACCTTTTAGAATGCCTTCCTTCCATAGAAAATAATGACGGATAGGGGCACCTTCTTTTGGGGCTCATAGAATTGGACCCCCTGGTCCAATCCTTTTGAAACTTGGGAGGTATTTTGGGGAGAGGCACTAGATGCTATACAGAAAATTTGGCACCTCTACCTCTAACAGCCTTCCAGAAGCCCCTGATACCTGCGGATCAATTCCCCATCATTCCCTATGGGAATCGTTCCTGGAGGTGCATAGTGTCTGTGGGGGTGGAGCTTCCTCCGCCGGCCAGCTGGCTGGGGGAGGGGGGAAGCCTATAAAACCAGGGGATCCCCCGCTGGGACCTGGGGATTGGGAAGCCTAGGTGGATTGCCATTGCCTTCCCCAGTCATCTACACTTTACCCCCTGTAAGCTGGGTACTCATTTTATGACATTTTCACTGCAGACTTTTACGGGGTAGTTTGCTATTGCCTTCCCCAGTCATCTTTACCCCCAGCAAGCTGGGTATTCATTTGATGACGTTTTCACTACAGACTTTTACGGGGTGGATTGCCATTGCCTTCCCCAGTCATCTATACTTTACCCCCAGCAAGCTGGGGACTCATTTTATGACATTTTCACTACAGACTTTTACAGGGTGGATTGCCATTGCCTTCCACAGTCATCTATACTTTACCCCCTGCATGCTGGGGACTCATTTTATGACATTTTCACTACAAACTTTTTACAGGGTAGATTGCCATTGCCTTCCACAGTCATCTACACTTTACTCCCTGCATGCTGGGGACTCATTTTATGACATTTTCACTACAAACTTTTTACAGGGTAGATTGCCATTGCCTTCCACAGTCATCTACACTTTACTCCCTGCAAGCTGGGTACTCATTTTATGACATTTTCACTACAGACTTTTACGGGGTGGTTTGCCATTGCCTTCCTCAGTCATCTACACTTTACCCTCTGCACGATGGGGATTCTTTTTATGATGTTTTCACTACAGACTTTTACAGGGTGGTTTGCCATTGCCTTCCTCAGTCATCTACACTTTACCCTCTGCATGATGGGGACTCTTTTTATGACGTTTTCACTACAGACTATTACAGGGTGGTTTGCCTTTGCCTTTCCCAGTCATCTTTACCCCCAGCAAGCTGGATATTCATTTGATGATGTTTTCACTACAGACTTTTACGGGGTGGTTTGCCATTGCCTTCCCCAGTCATCTATGCTTTACCCCCAGCAAGCTGGGTACTCATTTTACTGGCCTTGGAAGGATGAGTCAATTTTGAGCCGGCTTCTGCCAGGATCAAACTCAGATCATGAGCAGAGCTTGGACTGCAGTACTGCAGCTGAGCACTCTGCCCCATGTGGCTCCCTTCAATAGCACCATAGAGACTAACAAAATTTTTGGCTCGATAGGAGCTGTTTGTCCAATGGCCTACAACTGGGGCTTTTTTTCTTTGGGAGTTCTGGAACCTCTTCTTGGAAGCAAAATTCTCAAAACATGTTTAAAAGGTCAGAAGGGGCACCCATGTGTTTCACCTTCATTTTCCTCTTGAGAGTTCCGGCACCTCTTTTTCCAGAAAAATAAGCCCTGACTATGATTAGGGGCCATTTCATAGAAAAAGAGGTGCCGGAGCTCATTACCACAACTCACTTGCGTCTGCCAAACACCCCCTGACATCACCGGAAGGTGTACTAAATGATATCAGCTCAGCATCTACCTTCAAATGCTTCTTGAATGATAACGGCCATAAGAAAACCTTACTCCCATCATACTGTTTAAATGACTTTTTCCAACATGGCCACAGTGGCATGAGGAAGATTTTTGTCTGTCTGCTTTATATGTTTTCATAATTTCCCCTTTTTTTGTGTGGGGAAAATGTCACAAAGTTTGTCAAAGAGCTGAGCAAAATTCTCACGGGGAGTTTGAACGATGGAGCCCCGAAGCAAGTGTGGGGAAGGGAGGTTAAAAAGAAAGAGCACAATACAATTTAGAGGTTCCAGAGTTCCCTTCCTATGACCTTCTGCCCAGAATGAGGTCTGACTATGACAAATCGATATGTCTGATTTAGGGTTGCCAATCCCCAGGTGGGAGCAGGGGATCTCCCAGCTTGGAGGCCCTCCCCCCACTTCAGGGTCATCATAAAAGCAGAGTGGGGGAGAAGGAAATATCTGCTGGGCACCCATTATTCCCTATGGAGGCCAATTCCCATAGGGTATTATGGAAAATTGTTCCATAGGTATCTGGAGCTCAGGGGGCGGGGTCTGTTTTTTGAGATAGAGACATCAAATTTGCAGCATAGCACCCAATGACTCTCCTCAAAACACCACTCAAGTTTAAAATAGATTGGACCAGGGGGTCCAATTCTATGAGCCCCCAAAGAAGGTGCCCCTATCCTTCATTATTTCCAATGGAGTGAAGGCATTTTAAAAGTGTGCGGTCCCTTTTAATGTGATGGCTAGAACCTTTAGTTTAGTTTCGTTTAGTTATATCCTGCCCTCCCCGCCGAAGCAGGCTCAGGGTGGCTCAAAATACATAACAGAGTAACGATAAGAACAATTAAATTAAACATTATATTAAAACCATTAAAAACTATTAAAAACAATTTGGTGCTAATTTCCATACAGTTTTTAAGGATGGCTTGGCAGCCCTGATCTTAACAGACCAGAAACATTAAACTGAAAGTATTTTTCACAGCTTATTCATACAAAGTCCAAAATCACTTCTCGCAGTGAAGGGGGCTCCCTCCTTCCCAAGAAACAGCTGGCCGTATTCAGGCAGGGGAAGGTGATGGCGACCGCTTTGGCATACTTGGCATACCTCCCAACGTCAAGCATGGTTAAATACTATTGGTAATTGATTGTTTTAGGGTCCTGCATAAGCTGGTCTGTGCATTGTCATGGAGGATCCGTTCCTCTTAGTTTGTTATTGGAGTTCAATTATGCTTGCCACAGCCTTGATCTTGGCTCCACCCCTAATGTCTCCTGGCTCCACCCCCAAAGTCTCCTGGCTCCACCACAAAGTCCCCAGATATTTCTTGAATTGGACTTGGCAACCCTACCGTCTGCAGGTCAACCGTTATTCAAAAATAAACTGATACAGAAGTGGCTAGAGGCTACGTGCTCCCGAGGTTACTCAGCCCGTTTCAAGACTGAAACAAATCTTCTTCTGGCCACGTTCTTAATTAAAGGGGGTTGGGGCACGCTGGATTAAACCCTGTGGAGGCCCCTAGGCAGTCAAAATCTTGGGGGCCCTCTTGCAAATTATTTCAGGGTCAGAGCAGCCACCCCACTGCCCGTGGCCCCTGCTGCAGCCTGCAGCCACCTTCTCAAAAGCCCCTTGGACCATGCTGCGGGGCAGAGGCAGAGAGAGGAAAACTTGGCGATGATGCCACCATCAGCCACACCAGGCAAGTTGGGCAAAGAGCGGCTCAGTTGCTGGCCACATGTGCAGGCTGGGAGGGCTGCAAACGGGGGGAAACCTGGGGAGAAGCTAGCCCAGGGCCCCTAAAGGCGTGGGGGCCCATAGGCCAGTGCCCACTTGGCATAATTGTTAATCCGGCCCTGGTTGAGGCAGGCGGTGCACACCACCCCAAGATTCTTAGAGGAGGGGGAGGCTAGATGTGGGCGGAGCGACAAAAGCCAGGGGTGGCATCAGAAGCTGTGCGGCTGGGCCAGGCAGGAGATCTCTCACTCAGGGCTTTTTTCCCTGGGGAAACGCAGCGGAATAGAGTTCCGGAACCTCTTTGTGGAAACAAAATTCTCAAAAACTGTTTTTAAAGTTCATGAGGGACATCTGTGTGTTTCTCCTTCATTTCCTTCTTGAGAGTTCCGGCACCTCTGTTCCCAGAATAAAAGCCCTGCCCTCGCCCCCTAAACAGAAATGCTCGGCCAAGCTAATGCCTGGTGGCCATGGAACACACGCACACACACCACATCAGAGAACCCCTCATTCACCAAGGGGGTGTTTTCCGCTGAGGGAGAGACTTCTGCTCTCTGCCCCCTCTGCTGCACTGCATTCCTTTCCCAGTTGCTTCTGCAGCTGCGAATACAAAGCAGAGGCAACTGGGCTTCCACATACCAGGTCTCTTGGATAGGTTTTGTGGGTTTTTAATTATTGGGGACTGAATAGTGCTATCCTGATATACTGTTATATCAATATATGTATCCGGTCCTGTTTGCTTGCAGAGACTGCCTTAACATGAGGCACATCCTGGCGTATCAATAGCATTGCTTTTGGATTTTTTCTTTTTTAAAGAGAGAAAAGAGTCCTGAGGATCCTGCTATCAGGAAATGGGAAATCCAGCACCCTCGGAGGCAATCTGCCATTTATTTTTTAGCCGCCGTTCTCACTTGCAGGTTAAGCAGCTTACAATATTAATAAAGTAAAGGAAAGGAAAGGAAAGGAAAGGAAAGGAAAGGAAAGGAAAGGAAAGGAAAGGAAAGGAAAGGAAAGGAAAGGAAAGGAAAGGAAAGGAAAGGAAAGGTCCCCTGTGCACGCACCAGTCATTTCCGATTCTGGGGTGATGTTGCTTTCACAACGTTTTCACGGCAGACTTTTTTACGGGGTGGTTTGCCATTGCCTTCCCCAGTCATCTACACTTTCCCCCCAGCAAGCTGGGTGCTCATATTATTGACCTCGGAAGGATGGAAGGCCGAGTCACCCTCAAGCTGACTACCTGAAAACCCAGCTTCCACGGGGATCGAACTCAGGTCGTGAGCAGAGGGCTCCGACTGCAGTGCTGCAGCTTTAACACTCTGCGCCACGAGGCTCTTACACAATATTAATAAAGCATTATTTTAAATTCTGTAAAAAGCAACTATTATAGTAAAACCCATAAAAGTAACCGTTCTAAAAATTTCCACCATTTTAAAAATTATCAGGCCTGCCTACTCTGGCATCCAGAGGGAGACGGGGGTACTCAGGGACATGGGGCAGCAGGCCCAACAGGGATAGTTTGATATCACTCCTCTCTAGGAATCACTGGCAACTGTACAGAAAACCAGGGCTTTTTTTGTAGCAGGAACTCCTTTGCATATTGGGCCACACACCCCTGATGTAGCCAATCCTCCAAGGGCTTACAGGGCTCTTCATACAGGGCCTACTGTAAGCTCCAGGAGGACTGGTTACATCAGGGGGGTGTAGCCTAATATGCAAAGGAATTCCTGGTACAAAAAAAAGCCCTGGTTTTCTAGGAGGGATAAGACTTGAACTTTGAATTACGTGAAGCTGAGTAATGTTGTTAGACCCTGAAAGGAAGCAATACACAAATTTTTATTTATATGTGTCTGGAATGATTATTTCAACAGAATTTTCTCTTGAAGTAAATAGAACTTACCTGAGGAAGGGCCACGGACTGAAACACGCTTCAAAATCTGGACATCACATAGTGTGGAATTATAATCTGAGGCTGTTTGGAATTATATTTTGAGGCTGCTTTTCAAGAATCTATATTCACCTGAAGACAACTGTGAGCAGCATTGAGAGATTGTTTGATTTAAGAGACTGTTTGGCTGGAAGGACTTTATTACAAAAAGTATTTCTATAACAAGGATTGTGCCAGTATACCAAATATTGTATGCATTTGTTGATTATATTTCTTTGTACATGGTATACTTTTTGTAACATCATTGAACACATCTGTTTGGGTTTGCTGAACATGATGTTTTGTAGCTTTGTGCACACAAAGGAATTCTTATGGAACACATAATTGACTTGTGGAACTCACGGTCACAAGGATGTAGCGAGGGCTACTAGCTGATGGTTTTGCAAGGGGACTAGACAAATGTATGGAGAACAGGAGCATCACTTGCTGCCATCTCTAAATCTCTCTCTGCAAGGCACATTTGTTTGCTGTAAGCCTGCAAAGTTTAATCGGTAAATCGATCAACTGAAGTTAACGGAGAGCAAATTTTAAAGAGTTTTCGAATTGAAGAGCATTTTGGTTCCAGTGTTGTAGCTATGGTGCTGTAGGAGCAGCACAGCAAGAGAAAGGATGTTGCCGTGCTTAGCTTGGAACTGTTCCTTTACTAAAAACATCTGGAAGATCCCTTGGAAAACTTCGCCTGGGCAAGGAAATGTCAAAATCTATTTCTAGCATGTAATATTGGAACTTAGCTCCTTCTACAGCCTCTATATGGAAGTAGCATACTTAGCTGCTGCCTGAAAAGCTCAGGTACCCAGCAGCAAAGTGCTGTAAAGCGGCCGTAAAGCGTACCACTAGAAAATGCGGTAATAGGGAAGAAAATGGCAAGTGCCTTAAAAAAAAAAAAAGATTATTCAGTTCCAGTCTCTCACATCCCCTCCAGTATCTCAGGCATGAGCCTATGGAGAGGTTTGGTTTTCTGAAATTTAATCTGATTGATTATTTGATTTAAATGATCTGGAAACTAAAAAAAGAAATTCAATTGGAAGATTAGATGACTGTAGCGTTCAGCCTCTTCCCCCCCCCACCTAAGAATAGGGTTTCAAATCCCCAAGTGGGGGAAGGGGATCCCCTGGTTTGGAGGCCCTCCCTCCACTTATGGTTATCAGAAAGTGTGGTGGGGGGAAAATGTCTGCTGGGCACTCCATTATTCCCTATGGAGACTGATTCCCATAGAGTATAATGAAGAATTGATCTTTGGGTGTCTGGAGCTCGGGGAGCATATTTTGAGGTAGAGGTACCAAATTTGCAGCATAGCATCCAATGCCTCTACTCAAAACAGCCTCCAAGTTTCAAAAAGATTGGACCAGGGGGTCCATCAAGCTAAGCTATGCCAAAGGCTGAAGGGAAAACTTCTTATGAGCCTCCTGGAGGCCCCTGGCTGGCCACTGTGGGAAGCAGGACATGTGACCAGATGGTTCTTAGGGCTCATCCAAAAGGGCTCTCTAGGGTGCCAGCTCTGGTTTGGGAAATTCCTGGAGACTGGGAGTGTCCCTGCCCTCTAGGGCAACTGCCCTCTGCCGTTTGGAGATGAGTTGTCGTTTTGGGACAGCTCCAGGCCCCATCTGGAGCAGCGTTGCCAGGCTCCTGGGGATTTGGAGATTGAAATGGGGCAGGACAGGGACCTCAGTGAGGTTCAATACCATAGAGTCCACCCACCAAAACATCCATTTCCTCCATAAGGACTGATCTCTATAGTCTGGAGACAAGATGTAATTCCAGAGGATCCCCAAAACCCACACGGAGGCTGACATCTGTAATCCGGAAGCTGGCAACCCCAAGGGTTTTTTTGAGCAGGAACACAGCTCTGGCTGGCTTGGCATCAAGGGGTGTGGCCTAATATGCAAATGAGTTCCTGCTGGGCTTTTCCTACAAAAATGCCCTGAACAACCTTAAACTCTGATCCCTTCTTCCTTGACAGAAAACCACCTGCCTGCCCCCTTCCCGTCTCCTGCCTTTCGTTTGCTGAAGATGACCTTGTAACTTGAGTTTCTCCAACCATCAGTGGATCCCCACCCTGGGCCATCCTGTTACAGCAGTGACAAATGGCAATGGAGAACAGTGTGAGCAGAAGATTTAAGAGACTGTTTGGCTGGTTAAAACTGGTTAAGTCATTTGGGAGGTTAAAACTCTATGGTGCCTGTTGTGCCATAGAAGTCTACCTCCCAAATGGCTCGTGAGCCCCCTTTTATCCCGAAGGAAAGCATTGGCGAGCCTCAAGACGTAATGTGGTTCCGGTCTGCTCGATGCACCGCCGCTTCTGGATTTGGAGACTTCCTGCAAAATCCGCGCTGCACTCATTAACAATCTTAGCCCGAGGAATACGGGCTGCATTTAGTTTTAATTTTTTTTTCTAGACGCTGAAAATGGAGCAGAGGCGGCACTCCGTCGCCGGAAAGAAGCTCTCTGACTCAGTAATGGGTGCGGAAGACGGGTTCCTCCCGTCCATTAGCATAATGAGAATGGCTCGTCAAGGCATGTCTTTGCTCTGGGAAGCCTTTCCCTGAATTACTGGGGCTCAGAGCCAGGTCAGGCATCCCTCTCCGAGGACGAGAGCCTGGACAATGCAACACTCTGAAAAACGCAAAGGGGCCCGGCAAGGTAACCAGCCCTGTCACTACGCAAACTAAGTGACTGCCTGGCCCAGGGGTCCGTGATAGGGTTGCCAATCCCCAGGTAGGGCAGGGGATCCCCCGGTTTGGAGGCCCTCCCCCCGATTCAGGGTCATCAGAAAGCGCGGGGAGGGGAGGGAAATGTCTGCTGGAAACTATTATTTCCTGTGGAGATTTATTCCCCTAGAAAATCATGAAGAATTGATCTGCCGGTATCGGGGCTCTGGTGTGGCTGTTTTCTGGGGTAGAGACACCAAATTTTCAGTATAGTATCTAGTGCCTCTCCCCAAAATACCCCCCAAGTTTCAAAAAGATTGGACCAGGGGGTTCAATTCTATGAGCCCCAAAAGAAGGTGCCCCTATCCTTCATTATTTCTTATGGAAGGAAGGCATTGAAAAGGTGTGCCGTCCCTTTAAATGTGAGGGCCAGAACTCCCTTTGGAGTTCAATGATGCTTGTCACAGCCTTGATCTTGGCTCCACCCCTAATGTCTCTGGGTTCCACCCCCAAAGTCTCCTGGCCCCACCCCTAATGTCTCCTGGCCCCACCCCCAAAGTCCCCAGATATTTCTTGAATTGGACTTGGCAACCCTAGTCTGTGACCTGTTAGCAACTGGGTCGTGGAGTGAGGCAGAGGCGCTGCACCACCCCTCTCACCCGCCAGGACCCCAGCAGACGAAAGAGGCAGAGCAGCCCCGCTGCTCCTTCCGCCCACCCGGGGTCCAGGTGGAGGAAAGAGGCAGTGGGGCCTCACTTCAAAGCACCACCTAGGGTTGCCAAGTCCAATTCAAGAAATATCTGGGGACTTTGGGGGTGGAGCCAGGAGACTTTGGGGGTGGAGCCAGGAGACTTTGGGGGTGGAGCCAGGAGCAAGATTGTGACAAGCACGATTGAACTCCAAAGGGAGTTCTGGCCATCACATTTAAAGGGACGGCACACCTTTTAAATGCCTTCCCTCAATTGAAAATAATGAAGGATAGGGGCACCTTCTTTGGGGGCTCATAGAATTGGACCCCCTGGTCCAATCCTTTTGAAACTTGGAGGGTGTTTTGGGGAGAAGCACTGGATGCTATACTGCAAATCTGGTGCCTTTACCTCAAAAAACAACCCCCTCCGAGCCCCATATACTCACAGATCAATCCTCCATTATTTCCTATGGGAATCGATCTCCATAGGGAGTAATGGAGTGTCCAGTAAACATTCCCTCCCCTCCGCTTTCTGATGAACCTGAAGCGGAGGGAGGGCCTCCAAACCGAGGGATCCCTTGCCCCCACCTGGGGATTAAGTAACACAACAAGAGAACCATGGTGGTAGGTAACAAGAAAATAAAGCACAAAGCTTCCATGCATCAATTAATGCATTACATTGCTCACAGTGACTTGAAGTTTGGGGACTTGAATTTCTTGGTGTTCATACCCTTGCATCTGAAATTGATTACCTGATGCTTGAAGAAGCAATTGTGAAACAAGGCAATAGTACTTCCATGTTGCAATACTTGGACTTCTGGGTGCCTTAAAAGCTGAATCTACTTGGACATCACTCAGCTTTCTTCTCCAGGGCTACATCAGACCTTTCATCAAGGAACAGCATTGGACTGCTTTAAAAATTGGACTTGATTTCTGACGGCTACTTTGGGATGTTCTGTTTCCTAAATGATTGAGTTGTGCCTGTGCTTTATGTTACATAGAATACACGGAGCTTTTGATAATATTGTTATTGTTTCTTTAGCGTCCGAGGCTGGTCATCACGGAAGCTTTGTGCTTTATTTTCTTGCTATCCACCTGGGGATTGGCAACCCTAGCACCACCTCTTTCATCCACCCAGGTCCCGGGTGTGTGGAAGGGGCAACACAGCAGTGACCTTCACCTGCCCCTCATTTAAGGACCCCCATGGGGAGGAAGGGACAGGGCGGGGGCAGGGGGCAGCCTGAGGTGGCAAAACCCCCAGCACACCTCCCTCACCCCCCCCCCCCACACACACACCGGTCCATGAAAAAATTGTCTTCCATGAAACCGGTCCCTGGTGCCAAAAAGGTTGGGAACCACTGGCCTAGGGCGCCGGCCTTCTAGGGACACCAAACTGGGCACTCCCTTTGTAACTCAGAGACATTATCAGTGGAGGGGGGTCGCCAGACGTTAGCCTTGCCTAGGGTGCCAGGCAGTCTAGGGGTGGCTCTGCTTGGAGGGCAGAGTCGCCTGGATGTGGGGGTGCATGATTTGTGGTGGTCCAAGCCTTATTTTGGGGTTCGGAGCTTTTCAGGTATGCTCGATATTTGTCATTGGATCTACAAATAAGAAACTGGGGACCAGGGATGCTGGCCTTCAGGTTGGATCTGGGAAGGGTTGCCAAGTCCTCTTCATCCCCCGGCAGGGGACATCCGCACGCACGATGAAATGACATCACCCGGAAGTGATGTCATCAAAATGGCGGCACCCGTGTGGGGCTGCTCTAGGTGTTTTCAGGGGAACTCTATGGTTTTCCTGGGCACTCTAGCCATTTGGGAGGTTAAAACTCTATGGTGCCTATTGTGCCATAGAGTTTTATCTCCCAAATGGCTACAGCATCCGGCAAAACTATAGAGTTTCCCCGGAAATGCCTAGAGCGGCCCCGCATGGGTGCCACCATTTTGATGACATCACATCCGGGTGACAGGGCAGGGCCTTTTTCTGTTCAATTATGCTTGTCACAGCCTTGATCTTGGCTCCACTCCAATGTCTCCTGGCTCCACCCCCAAAGTCCCCAGATATTTCTTGAATTGGGCTTGGCAACCCTATATTTATCTAAGACTAATAGTCATTGTTTGTCACTAGAACTCAGTGGTTGTGTTTTCCCACCGCCTGGAGGCTGGAAACCCTAAATTTACTCAAAACATCAGAGATGATATTGGGACCTGCCTAGCCGGCCTCAGCTCTCCCTGGAAGCTAAAACGACTCAGCTGAGAGTATTGTATTCTGGTCACTTTAAGCGAAGACAAGAGTCACTGGAAATGACAATAAAGAAGAAGAAGAATTGCGTATTTATACTCCGCCCTTCTCTCTGAATCAGAGACTCAGGGTGGCTCACAATCTCCTATATCTTCTCCCCCCACGACAGACACCCTGTGAGGTGGGTGGGGTTGCGAGGGCTCTCACAACAGCTGACCTTTCAAGGACAACCTCTGCCAGAGCTATGGCTGACCCAAGGCCGTTCCAGCAGCTGCAAGTGGAGGAGTGGGGAATCAAACCTGGTTCTCTCAGATAAGAGTCCGCACACTTAACCGCTACACCAAACTGACTAGGAAGAGTGGACGGCAGCAGGAAAAAAGCAAGATCCGACGTGAGATGGGTTGGCTCTATCAAGAAAGCCACGGCCCTAACTTGAAAATATGAATAAGGAACTGGGAACCTGCTTCAGCCTCATCTGCAAGATGTGAGCAAGGCTGTTAACAACAGGACATTTTGGGGGCCATTCATTCATGCGGTTGATAGGTCAGAAGATCCCCCCACAGACACACACAGAAGACCCCCAGACTTGGAAAGTTCCTGGCTGGAGAACTTTGTGATGAACAATTCAACCACCTTAGCCAGGACAGACCTAGAACCGGGATCCTCCCTCCCCAATTTTGCCACTAAATCAGTAATCAGATTTTTCAGCTAAATGCTTTACTGATGGAGCTGCCAATCCCCAGGTGGGAGCAGGGAATCCCCCCATTTGGGGGCCCTCCCCCTGCTCCAGGGTTATCAGAAAGGTGGGAGGGATTGTCTGCTGGGTGCTCCATTATTCCCTGTGGAGACCAATTCCCATAGGGTATAATGGAAAATGGATCCATGGGTATCTGGGGCTCTGGGGGAGGCTGTTTTTAGAGGTAGAGGCACCAAATTTTCAGCATAGCATCTGGAGACTCTCCTCAAAACACTGCCCCCCCCCCAAGATTCAAAAAGATTGAACTGGGGGGTCCAATTCTTTGAGCCCCCAAAGAAGGTGCCCCTATCCTTCATTATTTCCAATGGAGGGAAGGCATTTAAAAGGTGTGCGGTCCCTTTAAATGTGATGGCCAGAACTCCTTTTGGAGTTCAGTTGTGCTTGCCACACCCTTCTCCCGGCTCCACCCCCAAAGTCTCCTGGCTCCACCAGCCGAAGTCCCCAGATATTTCTTGAGTTGGACTTGGGCAGCCCTATTTATTGACCAATGCAACTTAAGAACATAAGAAAAGCCATGCTGGATCAGGCCAATGGCCCATCCAGTCCAACTCTGTGTCACACAGTGGCCAATATGTGTGTGTGTGTGTGTGTGTGTGTATACACACACATATTTACTGTGGCTAATAACCACTGATGGACCTCTGGTCCATATTTTTATCCAATCTCCTCTTAAAGCTGGCTATGCTTGTAGCCGCCGCCACCTCCAGTGGCAGTGAATTCCACATGTTCATCACCCTTTGGGGGAAGAAGTACTTCCTTTTATCTGTTTTAACCTGACTGCTCAGCAATTTCATTGAATGCCCACGAGTTCTTGTTTTGTTTTCATTCCTTCATAGGACTGGGAAAGTTCCTGGCTGGAGAACTTTGCGATGGACAATTCAACCACCTTAACCAGGAGGACAGACCTAGGGCTGGGATCCTCCCTCCTCAGTTTTGCAGCTAAGTCAGTAATCAGATTTTAAGAACATAAGAGGAGCCATGTTGGATCAAGCCAATGGCCCATCCAGTCCAACCCTCTGTGTCACATAAGAACAGAAGAGAAGCCATGTTGGATCAGGCCAATGGTCCCTCCAGTCCAACGCTCTGTGTCACATAAGAACAGAAAAGAAGCCATGTTGGATCAGGCCAGTGGCCCATCCAGTCCAACCCTTTGTGTCACATAAGAACAGAAAAGAAGCCATGTTGGATCAGGCCAGTGGCCCATCCAGTCCAACCCTCTGTGTCACACAGTGGCCAAAAAAACCCAAGTGCCATCAGGAGGTCCATCAGTGGGGCCAGGACACTAGAAACCCTCCCACTGTGCCCCCCCCCAAGTACCAAGAATACAGAGCATCACTGCCCATTTGGGGAGGGACGGTGGCTCAGTGGTAGAGCCTCTGCTTGGGAAGCAGAAGGTCCCAGGTTCAATCCCTGGCCTCTCCAACTAAAAAGGGTCCAGGCAAATAGGTGTGAAAAACCTCAGCTTGAGACCCTGGAGAGCCGCTGCCAGTCTGAGAAGACAATACTGACTTAGATGGACCAAGGGTCTGATTCAGTATAAGGCAGCTTCATATGTTCATATGTTCCGTTTTGCTGCTAAATGCTTTGCTGACCAATGTAGCTTGTTCAGTTTCCAGCCAACCTGGACTTGTAATTTTCAGAAATACACAGATCACAAAGTAAACATTGGTGAACAGTGTCTTGGACAGAGAAAGCGTCGCTTTAGAGTCCCTTCACACCACCAACTTAAACATTATTTTGAAACAAATGGCCTGCAGCCTGCCCCAGTTCTATTTCATGCCCTCTCTCAATGATCCAGCCCCCCAGAGTTTCTTAGCGCCTCTCCTCCACCCTCTGTCTGTGGCAGCCCTGATGCAAATGAGCCTCCCGAATGGGGCAAATTCATCCTCGCCAAGCGGCAAATGCCTGGTCTGGTAATTGGGCAATTTTTAAAGTATACATTCAGAGGGCCCAGCTCTGCAGTCATTTGTTTCTGTTCCCATTTTGCAAGTATTTTAATCTCAGCTCATTTGCAGCTGCTGAGACGGTGGTTGGAAAGGGCAACCTTTGCTTGACCTTGGAGCTCTGTGGTTGGTGTTCTGGGTGTGTAATTTGGCCCTTTCAGGCAGCTGCAGAGGGGGTGGGCAGCAAGGACTGGGGCCATGGCTCTGAGGAAAAGGGGATGTGTGCAATGTTCCCTCTAAGCCATGGAGTGAGCAAAAATTCTACTTTGTGAGCTACTGGCATTAAAGTTGGGAGCTGCTGCATCTATTAGTCTGCTCTGGGGGTATTTTTCCTGAGCTAAGACAAAAATCTGTGAGCTGGAGGCCAAAGATCTGTGAGCTAGCTCATGCTGACTCAGCTTAGAGGGAACACTGGATGTGTGTGGATTCCTCTGTGAGGGATACCAGCCTCCAAGGGATCCCATGGGATAGCAGCTCATCTCTAGACTATAGAGATCAGCTCCCCTGGAGAAAATGGCCACTTTGGAGGGTGGACTCTATGGCATTGGACCCCACCGAAGTCCCTGTCCTCCCCAGGCTCCACCCCCAAGTTTCTAGCAATCTCCCAGCCTGAAGCAGGAAACGCTGTGTCTCCTGCATCCCCTGCCAGAGGCCAGGGTGTCTCCAGCAACCCTATCCTCTATGATCAGCCGGGCTTTTTTTGGTAGAAACAGCCCGGCAGGAACTCATTTGCCTATTAGGACACCCCCCCCCCCCGATGTCACCATTGTTTCACACAGAGCTTTTCTGGTAGAAAAAGCCCATCAGGAACTCATTTGACTATTAGGACACCCCCCCGATGTCACCATTGTTTCACACAGAGCTTTTCTGGTAGAAAAAGCCCACCAGGAACTCATTTGACTATTAGGACACCCCCCCAATGTCACCATTGTTTCACACAGAGCTTTTCTGGTAGAAAAAGCCCATCAGGAACTCATTTGACTATTAGGACATCCCCCCCCAATGTCACCATTGTTTCACACAGAGCTTTTCTGGTAGAAAAAGCCCATCAGGAACTCATTTGCCTATTAGGACCCCCCCCCCCCCCCGATGTCACCATTGTTTCACACAGAGCTTTTTTGGTAGAAAAAGCACAGCAGGAACTTATTTGCATATTAGGCCACACAATCTAGTGCCACCATTTGTGGGGAAAGTCCATTGGGAACTCATTTGCATATTAGGTCACACCCACCGAAGCCAAGCCAGCTAGAACTGCGTACCTGTACTCAAAAAAAGCCAGAGTCAGAAAGGACTCCACAGGTTGCTCGGAACGGCAATGTGTGGGGGGGGGGGCGGGGGGGGAGAGATCCATATTTTGTAAATTTCTCCTTTCCCTTGTTAGGGCTTTGATGCAGTGCCGGGGGCAAAGGGAGAAGGGGCTGGAGTTTGGTCAAGGAAATGATGTGAGGTTTGAAGACTCAAACTCCTGGCTGTCTCCAGTGCTGGTCACGATCCTGGTCTATTCCCCCCACCAGGGTTCCCTCTAGGCTGAGTTAAGTGTGAGCTAGCGCAGAGTTTTTCAGCCTCCAGCTCACACATTTTTGTCTTCGCCCAGGAAGGAAGGCCCCAGAGCACAACAATTGATGCAGGAGCCAAATCACTTGTTCACAACTTTCATGCCAGTAGCTCACAAAGCCGAATTTTTGCTCACAAGACTCCACAGCTTAGAGGAATCATTGTCCCTCGCCACTGCTGTGTTTTGGGCCCAAGTGTAAGATCTGGAGTTCCAATCAAAACATCCCAAGGGCATACTCAATTTGGCCTTTTGAGAGGATGGCAGGCAATAGTTCATTAGAAATTCCCGGTGTTTTGTAGCCACGGGCTTCTCCGCAGTAACTGCCTGTGATGTACGATGTGTAGGGTCACCCTCCAGGCGGTGCCTAGAATTCTCTTAGAATTACAGTTGATCTACAGAGATCACTTCCTCTGGAGGAAATGGCAGCTTTGGAGGTATGCCATAGACTACGGTCTAGGAGAAGCTGAAATCTTAGACTGGCATTATGTCCCCACAGACTTTGTCCTCCCCAGGCACTTGTCCCAGCTTTAAAACAGCTTTAAAAGGGGTGTGTGGAAAAAGGGGTGTGTACCCCGTGGCACAGAGTGGTAAACCTGCCGTACTGCAGTCCGAACTCTCTGCTCACGACCTGAGTTCGATCCCGGCGGAAGCTGGGTTCAGGTAGCCGGCTCCAGGTTGACTCAGCCTTCCGAGGTCGGTCAAATGAGTACCCAGCTTGCTGGGGGGGAGGCCATGACAAACCACCCTGTAAAAAGCCTGCTGTGAAGACGTCATGATGCGATGGCACCCGAGAGTCAAAACGACTGGTGCTTGCACAGGGGACTAGCTTTACTTTAAAAGGGGACTAGCTACATTCACGGAAGATGTCTCTTAGAGGGGGCTGAGGGGAACTTCTACATCCAGAGGCACGAAGCCTCTGAATCCCAGAGCCAGGAGGCAACATCAGGGATGGTTTCAGACTCTATGCGCTGTTGTTGGCCCTCGGGAGGAACTGGATGGCCACTAACAAGATGCTGGACTAGATAGACCCTCACTGGTCTGAGCCAGCAGGGCTCTTCTGATCTCCAGGAATCTCTCTAACGCCAAAGCTGACAACATAACCCCTCACTCTCTCTTTACCTATATGTAATGGCTGAAGAAGTTGTGTTTCAATCTATGTGAGGGAGTCTGCATGTACACAAAGCTTATACCCAGAATTAAACTTTGTTGGCCTTAAAGGTACCACTGGATTCAAACTTCATTATAAAATTTGGCTAGTGCAACTTGCAAAGGGCTCCCCCACTGGCCTGTTATGGGGTAAAAGGCTGGAGGCGCCGAAAGAAGGGGAAACCAGCAAGAACTTGGCTAGCCTGTAAAGCAGCCTGCACTGCGTCATAGGGGAAAGCATAGACTTGAACGATAAGAAGCCAGAGAGGACAGCGTTTCACAGCTGTCGAGGTATATTTGAATCTGCTGGTGACAGTTTACAGGACAATTCTTTGTCCTAGCATAACCCAAGGTGCAAACACCCTGTCGGCTTTAAATCCATACAAGACCTGCTTCCCACTTAGAAGCTGGCGTTCCTAGGAAAGGCTACAAAATGTTCAGTTCAAACAAAAAAGTGGAAACAGCTAGAGAGAACTTTTTCTTCTTTTCCCATCATGCTAGATCTTGGGGGAACCCGCTGAAACTGACGGGTAGTAGATTCTGGACAAACAAAAGTACTTCTTCACATATCTACACAGATATCTGGTGGAACCCACTGCTACAGGATGTGGCAACGGCGGCTTAGATAGCTTTAAAGGGACATTCAGCAAATTCATGGAGGAGTCTGTGTTTATTAACAGCGATTTGCCATGAAAAAAATGGAACTTCAAAAAAACGGAACTTCTATATGCCTCTAATATCAGTTATATGGGGAGGGGGGCAACAGGGAGAGGTTTAGGCCTCCATGCCTTGCTGACAGACCTTCTGGAAGGCCCTATTAATGTGTTTCCTGGATCTCTGCTCAAAGGTTTTGTCAATGTGTCACTAGTTTCACAGAAAAGTCAGGAGGCAGTGAATATGCTCCGGCATCCCTCACACATGACACAGAGTGCTGCATTCACAAGTGAAGCTAGGATAGGGTTGCCAAGTCCAATTAAAGAAAAATCTGGGGACTTTGGGGGTGGAGCCAGGAGACTTTGGGGGTGGGGCCAGGAGACATTGGGGGTGGAGCCAAGAACACGGATGTGACAAGCATAATTGAACTCCAAGGGAGTTCTTGCCATCACATTTAAAGAGACAGCACACCTTTTAAAATGCCTTTCTTCCATAGGAAATAATTAAGGATAGGGGCACCATATTTTAGGGCTCATAGAATTGGACCCTCTGGTCCAATCGTTTTGAAACTTGGGGGGTATTTTGGGGAGAGGCACTTGATGCTATACTAAAAATTTGGTGCCTCTACCTCAAAAAATAGCCCCCCCAGAGCCCCCAATACCCACGGATCAATTTCCTATTATTCCCTATGGGAATCGTTCTCCATAGGGAATACTAGAGTGCCTAGTAGACATTTCCCTCCCCCCCACGCTTTCTAAAGGGGGGAAGGCCTCCAAACTAGGGAATCCCCTGCCCCCTCCCTCTCACACACACACACACTTACCAGATCTTCCTCCGGACAACTCTACTTCCTGTGAAAACGAAAGCAAAGAAAGGGAGGGGCCGTTCTCAGAAGCCCTTTCTGCTTCCTGCCCAGCCTTAAAGGGGCAGACATTTTGCAAACGGCTCAGGAGCTCTACAACATGAAGCCTAAAGGTATGTTCTCCCCCCCCCTCCACCCCCCACCCCCGCTTCCAGAGTTTTGAAGAGCGGGAGATGAGGCTGCGAACCCAGAAGTCTCCCGCCAGAGCGGGAGGTTTGGGAAGCCTAAGCAAGGATCCCTTTCTGCCAATGTCTGTTGTTAAAGCAAGTTTGAGTCCAGCCGCACCTTTAAGACCAAAAAAGTTCTATTCAAGGTATGAGCTTTCATTAGGCTTGCCGGTCCCCAGGTCTGTGCAGGGAATCCCTCAGTTTTGTGGGCTTCTCCCCACTGCCAGACGGCTAGCCCGTGGGGGAAAGCCACACCCCATCAGCCACCATGAGCCTTTAATTCTCAGCAGGCTTAGAAGATGCTTGCAACTGTTTGTGTTTTAAAATGTGCATCTGCCTTTAAATCTCAGCAGCAGGCTAGCGGGGGGGGGGGGGGAAGCAGGCAGAGCCAAGAGCATGTGAAGCTGTGAGAAAGGCAGAGAGCAGAGTCCCTCTGTTTTGCATTCGCTTTGGAAGTCGTTTCTATAGTAAAATGGATAGGAAAGAGTTAGCTAGAACCTGATTATGGGATGGAGGAAAACTCCACCCCCTAGGATGCTCTCCTTTCCTGTTTCTGTCTGAAGAAGCTGATTGAAATACAGCAGACGGTTAAACTCAGCAACTCCTGTGAGTAAATTGCCCCAGCTCCTGTGAGTAAATTGCCCCAGCTTGCAAACTCAGTTTATTTTGGCTGCTTTGTGAGTGTGTGTGCATCCCCCTTAAAAAGCCATGTTTGGAAAGCTTCCAAAGCCTGACAAGGGAACTTGTGGGAGTATGAAAATTTCACTTTCGTTTAGTTGAAGTACAGCTGCCAGGGTAGGCAAAAAAAGAGGATGAGGAAATGAAGAATGTGTTCAGGGGAACTACACTGCTGCATTATTTATTTATTTATTTAGAGACTAGGAAAGTCTCCTGGTTCCACCCCCAAAGTCCCCAGCTATTTCCTGAGTGAGACCTGGCAACCCTAGCTTTTGTGTGCACGTACACTTCCTCAGATACATTGAAATGGAATTTACCAGTTCATACATATAGGCAGATGGTGAACAGCAAATTAGCATACAACATAATGAAGATGTTTTAACAGATGCAAACAGGAATAACAAGCTAAGTTTATATGGTCACTATTTGTTTGGTTTTAATTCTTGCGGGGGGGGGGGACAATGAAGCAAATTGTGGATGGATGTGTAAATTGTTGTTGTTTAGTCGCACAGTCGAGTAAATGTATCCCTCTTAATTGTGTACTAAGAGTAATTACTGGAGACCCTGTTGTTACCTTCCGAGGTGGGGTGATTTGTAGTGCAGTGGTGTGTCTCCTCTGTTACCAGCTGAGAGAAAAGCATTCAAATATACCCGGGGTGGCCAAACTGTGGTTCTTTCATACATATTGTGTTGCTCTTGAAGCCCTCACTGTCTTGTCTGTAAACTAGGCATTTCTCTCTTTAAATCACTTCTCCAAGCCAAACCAACTGGCGGCTTAGAGGTTACATTTAAAGTTAAAGTTGCTTTCTTTCCACCTCTCCTTCTTCCTCCCTTCCCCCATCTATTTTCTTTCTTTCTTTCTTTCCTTCCTTCCTTCCTTCCTTCCTTCCTTCCTTCCTTCCTTCCTTCCTTCCTTCCTTCCTTCCTTCCTTCCTTCCTTCCTTCCTACCTTCCTTCCTCCCTCTCAAACATCTGACATTTATTCTGTTTGGCCACCCCTGCAACCATTCTAAATGACATTGCAATCACTACTCTGATCTGCTATTCCAAATAACAAATGCACTAAAATAAAGAGGATGTATAGCCCTTCTTGGGGAGAATACAGATGTAAGGGCTGAATGAGGTTATCATCTGTAGTGAGATAAGAATCCAATATCCCCGTTCAGTCCGGTGGGGGCGTTCTGTCTCAAGTCTTGTAATGGCTTGTATTTCATCCATTTCCCTTTCCAGGCTATTCCTGAAGTCCCTTTGCAATAAAGTAGCTGCTTTGAACATCCTGTTGTTTAAAGCAGATTCAGGTGAGTTGCGGTGTTGAGCTGAAGCGGCAGAACAAAGCTGCAGTGCAGTCTTCAAGGTGACACCGGGCTCAAACTTTGTTCTGTCGTAAAAGCAGATTAGGAAGCGGCCTTTAAACTGGGAGGCAGATCAAGTTTCTTGGACAAAGCCTCTGTGTGTGTGTGTGTGTGTGTGTGTGTGTGTGAACGTAACATGAGCTCCCTTTGGATTCCTTTCTGGGCGGGGACCCCCTCCCACGGCCAAGGGGCATGTGTTTGTGGAATGCCTGTGTGGGGCGGGGGAAAGGTTAACAAAGGGTGAAAAGCTTTTGAAATGCAGTTTCCTCCTCTCCCCCCCTCCCCTGGGCTAAGCAAATACCCTCCTCCAGGCCTCTTCCCCCCCACCCCCACATCTGCCTCTCTCTCCCCCCCCACCCCCCCCTCCCAGCAGCCTATTATTCCAAAGAGCCCTTTTGTTGGAGGGAGACAGGCGGTTGTAACTGAATAGGTTTCTCTTGGCTCCCAAGTCCAGTCAGGTGGTGGCCTCCGGGCCTGTCCATCAGACTGTGGTAAATGCAGCCTTCCAACTGCCTGGCTAATGTTGCCAAGAAATGGGGTGATGGGAAATGGGGCGACTCCGCATCTGGGGGTGGGAGGCATCAGTGGGTCTCTCTGTTCCAAACAGACTTGCTGCTTGCTGAGGGATTTGGGGAGGTGGGGGGGGGGGGAAGAGCCAGGCCAAGAACAATTTCTATCTTTGAATTTATGGAGAAGCCCCCAACCCATGGATGTTCAAATGAGAACATCTCTAGGAGAGCCTTTGAGCACCTTTGCTCTGAGGAGAACTTAAAGCATTTGGGGTTTTTTTTTAAGGAAGAGGGGGTATAATTAAAGGAGGGAATGTGGTTGAGGGTTATAAAATGGTGCATTCACTGAAGAAAGTGAGGGAAGAAAACAGGGCGCTTTTTTTTTTTTAGCAGGAACACAGTTCTGGCTGTCTTGGTGTTAGGGGTGCAGCCTAATATGTAAATGAGTTGCTGTTGGGCTTTTTCTACAAAAAAAAGCCCTGTGTGAAACAATGGTGATGCTAGGGGGTGTGGCCTAATATGCCAATGAGTTCCTGCTGGGCTTTTTCTACCAAAAGGGCCCTTTGTGAAACAGTGGTGATGTCAAGGGGAGCAGCATAACACACAAATGAGTTCCTACTGGGCTTTTTCCACAAAAAAAGCCCTGGGAGAAAACAATCCTTGTCAAAATACTAGGAGCAGCGTGAGGTGTGGGGAGAACCCAATGAAATCCCTAGGCTGCAGAGTCAGGACAAAGTGACGAAAACACTTCTTCACAGGACGCATAAATGAACTTACGGGATTCACTGCCACGGGATTGCAGGCATCCTGAGGGCTTTGAAAGCGGAGTGAACCAAAGAGCAGAGCTCCAGCAATGGCTCTTAGCCAGGATATATCTGGAGCCTTCACTGATGGAATGACCTTGGGTCAGCCATAGCTCTGGCAGAGGTTGTCCTTGAAAGGGCAGCTGCTTTGAAAGCCCTCTCAGCCCCACCCACCTCACTGTTGTGTCTGTTGTGGGGGAAAAAGATATAGGAGATTGTAAACCTCTCTGAGTCTCTGATTCAGAGAGAAGGGCGGGGTATAAATCTTCAATTTTTCTTCTTCAGAAGCAACATATCTGTGAACAGGGCTTTTTTTGAGCAGGAATGCACAGGAGTCAGGGGGTGTGACCTGATATGCAAATAAATTCCTGCTGGGCTTTTTATATTATATTAAAAGCCCTGTGTGAAACAATGGTGATGTCAAGGGGTGTGGTCTAATATGCAAATAAGTTCCTGCTGGGCTTTTTCTCCAAACAAAGCCCTGTCTGAGAATGTCAGTTGCTGTGGGGAGGGGTGACCAAAGTGTGAGACTTTTATTTGTGATTTATTTCCTTCATTTCACTTTGCTTTTCTCCCCTTCTGGGAGGAGAGATCTGAACCTGGGTGTCCCAGATTCTAGTCCTGCCCTCTGACTGCTGCACTGTGCAGGGCCTTCAAGTTTTTAGCCTGGATGTCCTTCCTTCCTTGGCCTTCCAGGTCATGCGGCTATTGTGGAAACAGGATGCCAGACTGAATGGCTCAAAGCTAGGGTTCACCTAAGGATGCAAACCTCCAAGTGAGATTTCCTGAATGATGACTGATCTCCAGTTTACAGAGATCCGTTCCCCTGGAGAAAATGGATGCATCGGACGGCGGGTTCTATGGCACTGTACCCTAATTTAAATGTACATGTAATGCTTCCGGGCATATGCCGTTCCTTTTCTTGCAGAAAGGCAGCTGTAAACTGAGAAACGCGGGAAAGCATCCATTCCACCAGGCATCCCAATTCATCCAAGGCAGTCCCAGTTTTGCTCTCACCTGGATGGCCTAAACTGGCTCAGTCTCAGCAGATCTCAGAAGTAAGCAGGGTCAGCCTTGGTTAGTATTTGGATGGGAGACCACCAAGGAAGTCCAGGGTTGCTACACAGAGGCAGGCCACGGCAAACCACCTCTGAACGCCTGTTGCCTTGACCTCGATGGCCCAGGCTAGTCCAGTCTCATCAGATCTCAGAAGCTAAACTGGATCAGCCCCGGTTAGCAGGGCTTTCTTGTCGCAGGAACTCCTTTGCATAGTAGGCCACGCACCCCCGATGTAGCCAATCTTCCTGGAGCTTACAGTAGGCCCTGTAAGAAGAGCCCTGTAAGCTGTTGGAGATTGGCTACATGAGGGGTGTGGCCTAATATGCAACAGAGTTCCTGCTACAAAAAAAGCCCTGCTGGTTAGTATTCAGATGGGAGACCACTTAGGAAGTCCAGAGGCAGGCCAGGGCAAAACCACCTCTGAGCATCTCTTGTCCCGAAAATGCTATGGGGTTGGCATAAGTGGGCTGTGACTTGATGGAACTTTCCACCACCAGACCTTGTTTTAGGATACCCATTTTTGGCAGATAGATCCAAGTGGGCAGTCATGTTGATTTGAAGCAATAGAACAAAGTAGGATTCAAGTGCACCTTTTAAGGCCAACAAAGTTTTATTCGGAACGAAAGCCTTCGTATGTATGCATACTTCTTCAGACAAGGGGATAGGGTACAGTGGGCTGAAAGACATGTAGTTGGTGGGTTAAGAAGAAGAAGATGATGATGATATTGGATTTATATCCCGCCCTCCACTCTGAATCTCAGAGAGGCCCACAATCTCCTTTATCTTCCTCCTCCAGGACACTCTGTGAGGTGGGTGGGGCTGAGAGGACTCTCACAGCAGCTGCCCTTTCAAGGACAACCTCTGCCACAGCTATGGCTGACCCAAGGCCATTCCAGCAGCTGCAAGTGGAGGAGTGGGGAATCAAACCCGGTTCTCCCAGATAAGAGTCTGCGTACTTCGCTACTACATCGAACTGATACAAGCTGATGTAAACGGATACAAAGTTAGGATGAAATGGCAAAAGAGTGTAATAAATCGGAAGGCCATTTGGTCTGGATAGCAATAAAAGGTAATAAGAGTTGCCTGTCAATTGCTGTTGCTGAAAGCCTAGGTAAAACAAAAGGACATGTCTTTCCTAGTTCTTGTCCACCTAATTTACTTTTTAATCATTTGTGGTAGAATCAGTCATTGTTTTCCCCTGTCCAACACCAGCCACCTTCCTGGGTCTTCAGAAGATAACTCTGTTTGTATTCAGGGGGAAGCGGGTGCAACTTGGCTCAGTTCAGACCGAACAGTTTACCTGGATTCGGCACTAGGCAAGCAAGCTGTGAAAGAGCATTCAGTGTATTCCATTGCTGGTGGCTGTGATCTCTGAGACGTCCTCTCTTGCTTCTGCGCCCCACCAGTGTGGTTGCTCTCTGTGCCTCAGCCCCACTACCTGCAATGTGGGCATAACAACAGTTAAAAGAGCTGCTGTCCGGATGCCTGTAACAATCCGTGGGAAATACTTTGAACCCTGAAAGCATTCTGCTTTTTTGAATGCGCCTCTTGTGTCAAATGCTCATGAATGGTGCGGCATCTTGCAGAGCTCATCCCTGCAGGGTTCATTTTGATTGGCTGTGAATGTATTAGGCGACTGATTGGTAAAAGGCCTTTTAAATCAGTGTGGGACAACTTCTTATGGTGAGGATGGACGCAGTGCTCACGGGCAGAGGTGAACCTTCAACAATGTGTGGTGTGCACATGTGTGTGTGTATATGATCCTCGATGTGAGAACAGGATGCTCTTAGGCTGGACACAGAGGCTATTGTTTGGCGTTTTGGAAGCATCAGAAAGGACTGCTGACTGTTCACCACTCTTCTGCAACATCATTGGCAGGTTTCTTTTGAAAGCAAGGCTTTTTTTGAGCCGGAACGCAGTTCCGGCTGGCTTGGTGTCAGGGGTGTGGCCTAATATGCAAAAAGGTTCTTCCTGGGCTTTTTCTACAAAAAAAAGCCCTGTGTGAAACAATGGTGACATCAGGGGGTGTGGCCTAATAGGCAAATGAATTCCTGCTCGGCTTTTTCTACAAGAAAAGCCCTGTTTGAACGATCTTCCAACCGCGTTGGGCCAGATGGGATAGGGGAATCAAAGAAATATGTGTGCACCCCGAGAAATATCTATCCACTTTCCGCTTCTCTTTAAACCCAATGTTGGTCACCAGCAATGTTCCCTCTAAGCTGCAGTCTCTTGTGAGCAAAAATTCTATTGAGCTACTGACATTAAAGTTGTCAGCTATGGCATGAATTAGTTTATTTATTTATTTATTTATTTATTTATTTATTTATATTAAGATTTATACCCCGCCCTTCTCACCTAAGTGTCTCAGGGCGGCTTACAACATAATAATTAAAACAACTTCAGTTTAAAACATTTAAAAATACAATTAAACCATAAATTAGTAAAAAAAAAAAAACAAACAAGTGAGGATCGTTGTGTCGTAGAAGCAACTGCTGCCCATGCCATGTTTTTTTTAAAAAAGAAACCTGCACAGCCAATCAAATCTCCTGCAGCCAATCAGAAGCCTTGCTAGGCAAAAGCCCCACCTGGCCCTGCCCACTTTCTGAAAGCACTTGGTGGGCACTAGGAAAGGTGTTGGTGGCACCCACGGGCACCACTTTGGGGACCCCTGCTATAGCATTACAATTAAAAGGTAAGGGTAGTCCTCCGTGCAAGCACCAGTCATTTCCGACTCTGGGGTGACGTCGCATCATGACATTCTCATGACAGACTTTTTTTATGGGGTGGTTTGCTATTGCCTTCCCCAGTCATCTACACTTGACCCTCAGCAAGCTGGGTCCTCATTTTACCAACCTCGGAAGGATGAAAGGCTGAGTCAACCCTGAGCTGGCTACCTGAACCCAGCTTCTGCTGGGATCAAACGCAGGTTGTGAGCTTGGACTGCAGTACTGCAGCTTTACCACTCTGTGCCATGGGGCTGTATCTGTATACCGACTACCAATAATTTAAAAAAGTGTGGCTAAAAGCCCACTGGTGGTTGTGTGGGGGAATGGAGGGTGGGCAGCGGAAGTGTGGGGGAAACGCCTGTGTTAGCTCCATGGCCAGCATGGCTGCCTTCGCCTTTGCAAGAGCATGGAGAGGGGAAGGGCAAACTGCAAACTCTCTCACAATCTCACTGGGAGGCTAAAATTTGGAGGCAGCCATGCTTGCTGCCCCAAACTCCTCAGAGGAGGGGCAGCCCAACACTTTATTTCATAACTATGTATTGAACTCTTTCCCTGATACCAAGTTGCACCGTCTCAACAAATTTTGCCTCTGTTAGGGTTCACATACTTTATTTTTTAAAAATGTATTTATTGAATTCATTTGTGCCCTGCCTTTCCTCAATGGGGACCCAGAGAGGCATCCCCCTTTCCTCCATTTTGGCAAGTTTAGGGTGCCCAATTCCCCTGGTGGAGGACTTTTTGTGCACATGCATAGCACACGTGGCATGATTATGTCACTTGCAAGTGATGTCGCATGCCAGCTGCTCTAGGATCTTTCGGGGAAACTCTATGGTTTTCCTGGACGCTCTAGCAATTTGGGAGGAAACTCTATGAGCAAACGGGTGAGCACTATCAGCACTTTAGGCTTTTATTCCTGGCTTCAGCTGAGACAAACTGAACCCAACTAAATGCCAATGGATATAAATTGATAGAGGCGTTCCATGAATAAAAATTTTAAAAGAAAAAAGAACTTAAGGAAGCCAGAGTAAGTAGGATTTATAGGAAGCAGTGTAATAAAATGTATTGGTCACCCAGTCTATGGAAAGTATTGTTTGTATGTTTTGTATTTTTATGAAACTGCAGAAATTTTGGCACTTCCAGTCTACAGTTCCAACCAGGGCTTTGTTTGTAGAACAAGCCCAGCAGGAACTCATTTGCATCTTAGAGCACACCCCCTGATATCACCATTGTTTTACATTGGGCTTTTTTTTGTAGAAAAAGCCCAGCAGGGACTAATCTTAGGGCACATACCCCTGACACCAAGCCAGCCGGAACTGCGTTCCTGCTAAATAAAAATACGACAAGATGGTCCCTTGAAGAAGGATAGTACACCCGAAACAAAATGGGACCAGTTGTGTTTTTTTCGCCTGACACATCACAAACCATTATGAATTCTGGACAGTAGCTATGTTGTGCACAGGATGGCTTTGTAACTGCATTCTCTCTCTCTCTCTCTCTCGGCTTGGCTTCGCGAACGAAGATCCAAGAAGGGTGCAATAGTCCACGTCTGCTGCAGGCTCGCTGGTGGCTGACAAGACCAATGTGGAACAGGCAGGTCCGGCCACAGCGGCTGCAGGGAAAAGTCTGATTTAGGGTTGGTGCTGTAGCAGTGCGATTCTTCCTCAATCTCCTTTTGTCCTCAAGACCAGCTATGCGTGCGTTCTCAAAGGAAGAGACAGCCTGGTGGATGGTGTGCCTCCATGCTTTGCGATCTGAGGCTAGGTCAGACCACTGGTGATGGTTGATGTGACAGGTGCTAAGGGATTTCTTCAAGGAGTCCTTGTACCTCTTCTTTGGTGCCCCTCTATTTCGATGGCCGGTGGAGAGTTCGCCATACAGGGCAATCTTGGGAAGGCGGTGGTTTTCCATCCTAGAAATATGCCCTGCCCAGCGCAGCTGCGTCTTCAACAGCAGTGCCTCGATGCTGGTAACCTCCGCCCGCTTGAGGACTTCAGTGTTGGTCACAAAGTCACTCCAGTGGATGTTGAGGATGGTGCGAAGGCAGCGCTGATGAAAGCGCTCAAGGAGTCGCAGGTGATGACGGTATAAAACCCACGATTCAGAGCCGTAGATGAGGGTTGTCATCACAACCGCTTTGTAAACATTGATCTTTGTGCCTTTTTTCAGATGCTTGTTGCTCCACACTCTTTTGTGCAGTCGGCCAAATGCACGGTTTGCCTTTGCCAGCCTGTTGTCAATCTCCTTGTCGATCTTGGCATCTGAGGAGATGATGCACCCCAGGTAGCTGAACTGCTGGACTGTCTTCAGAACTGATTCACCCACAGTGATGCAGGGAGGGTGATAATCTTCCTGGGGTGCAGGCTGGTGGAGAACTTCTGTCTTCTTCAGACTAACTTCTAGGCCGAATAGCTTGGCAGCCTCTGCAAAGCAGGACGTCATATGCTTTGTAACTGCATTAGTGTATTGTTTATTCAAGGTGTTTTGGTGAATGCAGCTTGTATTACACTTGGTTACTATTTTGTAAACAGAGACGGTGTAGTGGTTACAGCAGAAGTTCCCCAACCTTTTTGAGCCTACGGCCTCCTTTTGAATTCACACACAGAGTGGTGGGCCCAGCCACGAAATGGCTGCCACAGGAGGCGGAGGCGGCCACACCCCCAAAGGCAGGGAATCTGGTGTAACTGTAATTCTTCAGGGTTTTTTCAGGCAGAAACTCTGTTGTATATCAGGATGCCTTTCTGAGGGAACATATTGAGTTAAAATGCTTTCTTGCATACCCATAGCTTACCTTTAGTCACAAGGCACCTTGTGCTGTGGTGGCAGCTACCAAAGCGATTTTTTAAAAATCTGCACAGCCTTTCAGATCTCCAGTGACTAGTCAGAACCCTTCTGGACCTAGGATTCCCAGCCTCCCGCTGGGGGCAGGAGTTCCCCTAGTTTTGGGCCCCCCACCCACAGGCACAGATCTGGCTGGTGGGGGGATTCAGCTGCCCTGAGTCTGCTTCGGCAGAGAGGGCAGGATATAAATCTGAGAAATAAATAAATAAATCCTCACCCCCAGAGAGCTCCGTTGCACCCGATGTGCCTGCAGAATGACATCACCCGGAAGTGACATCATCGCGCTGGGCATGTTGTGCAGGGATGCCCTAGCAATTTGGGTAAAAAACTCTATGACGCCATGCCTGGCCAATGACATCACTTCCGGGTGACATCATTATGCCCCACATACAAAGCGCACCCAAGACACTTCTTCCTGCTGGGAGCCAGGAAAGTCCTAGCAACCCTAGCGGCACCAAAACTCCATGGGCGTTTTCGCACTGACCTTCAAGTGGCGCGACCACCCTCTTCACACCGGAGGATCTGCGCGGATTTCGCACAAGAAGCGCCGGAGCACCCAAAAGAGCCGGCGACTTCCGTCGCAAAAGCCGCTCAAACGTTTTCCTGCTTCTTGGCGGTTTCCGTTTGAGCGGGTTTCGTGACGGAAGTCGCCGGCTCTTTTGGGTGCTCCGGCGCTTCTTGTGCGAAATCCGCGCAGATCCTCCGGTGTGAAGAGGGTGGTCGCGCCACTTGAAGGTCAGTGCGAAAATGCCCATAATGTCTCCCCTCTTCTAAAAACACTTGAAGAAAGTCCCAGAGGCACTACATTGGGGGGCCCTGGGTTAGAGAATCAGACTAGAATTGGGAGTTCAAATTCAGGCTAGGACTGAGTTTGGATTCCTACCCTTGTCAAGGCCATTTGCTGTCTGACCTCTGAGCAGCATCTCTCTTGGACCAACCTGCCTCACAGGGTGGCGTGATCATAAAATGGAGGCACCTGGAATAACATACCCTGCCCTCAGATCTTTGGCAGAAGGGTGAGGTAAAAATGCACTAAACAAAATGGGGATGCCTCGGGATGAAAACGGGGGTGACAGAAAGGTGCAGGGCTCTTTTTCTAGCAGGAGCTCCTCTGCATTTTAGGCCACGCCCCCTGATGTAGCCAATCCTCCAAGAGCTTAGAGGGCTCTTAATACAGGGCCTACTGTAAGCTCCAGGAGGATTGGCTACATCAGGGAGGCATGGCCTAATATGCAGAGGAGCTCCTGCTACAAAAAGAGTCCTGGAAAGGTGTCCCTGTTTTCACCTGTGAAATGCTGAAGGGTACATTGGAGTTGCTTTGGAAGATGTTATATTTCAGGGGTGGCCAACGGTAGCTCTCCAGATGTTTTTTGCCTACAACTCCCATCAGCCCCAGCCATTGGCCATGCTGGCTGGGGCTGATGGAAGTTGTAGGCAAAAAACATCTGGAGAGCTACCCTTGGCCACCCCTGTTGTATTTGATTGTTGTTTAGCTCCAGAAAAGCCTTAATGGTGAAAATGAGGCTTCTAGAAAAGCCCATTTGCATCTTTGAATCACTAGAATTATTTATTGCACACCAGAGAATCCTCAGACTGAGATCTGCACAACTCTGTGCACGTACTGAGGTCCATCTTCTTTGTCCCTCGAATGAGGGAGTGTGGATAATCTTGTGTGGCTCGTTCTTTGAGGACTAATATTTTATAGACTGTTTATCCTACTCACATTTCTTGTGCTCTTGGTATGAAATGACATTTGGTAACTATCCAACATTTGATATATAACTTGTAGCGATTTGTGCTAATTTTGTAGCTTGACTGGATATATTGCATGGCAGCTTAGCCTTTTCGCCTGCGTCTAGATCCATGTGATTCATTCTGGTTGCCAAGCCTCCAGGTGAGGTTTGGAGATCTGTTTTTATAACTGATTCCCAGCTGACAGAGATCAGAAAATGGCAGCTTCGGCAAGGGGACTTCATGACCATTCTACCCAGCTGAGGTCCTGTCCCTCCCCCACCCCCACCCTTCTCGGGCCCTGCCCACAAATCTCCAGGAATTTCCTAGCCTGGAGGTGGCAACCCTAAACCTGCTACACGTGAGGAAGGGAACCCAGAAGGAGAAAAGTACCAACAAGGAAGGCTTGGAGAGATTTTGACATCTGGATTTCACATCCAGTAGGAGAAGGGGGAAAGATTTTGGTTAAAAGTAGTTCAGCAGAACAGTCCCCCCCCCCCGCCCCACTGTTTCCCCCTTCCAGGTTAAGGGTTGGTCTCCTCGAGGGTGGGAGAGGAGGTGCAGAAAGATCCCTCCGCCTATCTTTGCAGATAGCACCTTGCAGGAAGTCCACTTATCTGAAGCCCTTTTGTTTGGTGGAAAGGGGCTCTTTTGTAGGGCTGGGGAGCCTGCAGGGGGCTGGAGGGAGCGGATTCTTTCGGGAAGGCGGCTTTGTTTCAACTGCCCTGAAACATAAACATTCCCCAAAGACCACCAGGGACAGGCTGCCTAGGGGGGGCGGGGGGGGGAGAATCACAGCTGCTTTTCAGCTTGTGGGAAGGAGCCGGAATTTTAGAAAAAAGGGGGGGAAAGGAAAAACACCCTGGTTTTATAGCCCCAAGGTTGGAGTCTATGGAAACCATGCTGAGAAGAGATCACAGGCTGGCGGGGGACTGGGGTTTTAGGCGGCTGGTTGCTGTTGCCAAACGCAGCCTGCCGCTTTGAAGCTCTCTTCTGTGGGGGAACCTTATCCGACCTGTGTGTGGGCCTTGGGACCCCTGTGTGTTGCAGAGGATTCTGGGGTATGTTGAAGGAGGGATGTGTGTGTGTGTGTGTGTGTGTGTGACTTCAGTAATCTACTTCAAAAAAAAACAAAACCCCACTTCGTTCACCACTGTGATTTAATTTTGCAAAACAAGAATGCACGCCAGACATCCCAAGACATTTAGGGCATGACCGTGCAACGTTATCCTGAGCACTTTTGCTAAGGAACATAAGCAGCTCCTTACAGGAGCAGACCAAAGGTCCAATTTTCTTGGCAAACGTAGTGGCAGAATTAGATGTGTCCATCTGTGTAAAGTGAGCAATGCAGAGAAAACCTAGTAGAGCCTTGCAGAACATTTTATCTGTCTGTCTGTCTATCCGTCCATCATCTATCGATGCATCCATCCATCCAGGGATTTTTTTTGTAGTCAAAGATCAGCAGGAACTCATTTGTATATTAGGCCACACCCCTAACACCACCATTGTTTCATGCAGGGCTTTTTTGTAGGAGAAGCCCAGCAGGAACTCATTTGCATATGAGGCCACACCCCGGACATCACCATTGTTTCACACAGGGCTTTAAAAAGCCCTGTGTGAAACAATGGTGATGTCTGGGGCGTGACTCATTTGTATATTAGGCCACACCACCTGATGTCACCATTGTTTCACACAGAGCTTTTTTGTGGGAGAAGCCCAGCAGGAACTCAATTGCATATTAGACCACACTTCCTGACACCAAGGCAGCCGGAACTGCATTCCTGCTCAAAAAAAGCCCCCCCCCCCCCCCCATCTCTCATCTATCTGTCTTTTGGTCTACTGTCTTTCTCCTCAATGGGGACTCAAGGTGGCTTAAGTAATTCTCTCCTCCATTTTATCCTCACAACAACTCAATGAGGTAGGTCAGGCTGAGAGTCTGCAACTGGTCCAAGGTCACCCACCAAGCTTCCATGGCAGAGTGGAGAGCTAAAAACAATTGTGTCAAGAATACAATTTGACAAATTTTACAAAAATCTATATTTTTTATTGTACAAAAACATCCAATTAATATTCCAAAATCATAGATCACAAACAGAAACACTGTTTCTAAGGATGACTCTGATGAATTTTTTTGTAAAAAATCTATAAGGAGTAACACTACTCAGAAGTAAGTTCCAAACAGAGTCCTTCCACTGATGTCGGCCGCCAATTGAAAATTCTAATGTGGGCGTTTGAGAGGGGCCGGTCTGAGGACCCTGTCAGTTGGCTTGTGAAGAAGCTGCAGGCGCAGCGGAACACGATTTAAGCCGGTGAGTGCATGAAGGCCAGATTTCTCCTTCGGAAGCCGACATCGGCGGAAGGACTCCGTTTGGAACTTACTTCTGAGTAGTGTTACTCTTTATAGACTTTTTTAATAAAAAATTTGTCGGAGTCATCCTTAGAAACAGTGTTTCTGTTTGGGACTTTATGTTCTCTATGTGATCTATGATTTTGGGATGTTTTTGCACAATGCAATATATAGATTTTTGTAAAATTTGTCAAATTGTATTCTTGACACGATTGTTTTTAGATCTCTGTTTATATTGTGTTGCCATTGTTTCTTCTGTTCATGGCAGAGTGGGCATTCGAACCAGGTTCTCCTACGTCCTAGCGGCACCACGCTGGCTCTCAGACCGATGGTCCCTCTATACCATCATCCTGTTTGTCATCATGGCCAAACAGGAGCCCTTAGAAGACGCACAGGGAGCAAACAGAGGGTCTCCCTGCTGAAAAATAGTTTTCAGAATCCTGCCTCTGAACACAGAAGCTCCATTCAGGCCTCGTTCCTAATATTCACTGTTAGACTTGTCCTCCATGAACATGTTGTGTGAATGGAAGGGAGTGTCAATTTAAAAAAACACACATTAAATTAATCGTGAAAATGTGTGGAATTAAACCCATCTCCCTTCCTTTCTTACCTGACTGAAGATTTTTTCTCTCTCCTGGTTTTGTTTCAGAAGTGAACCCTGCTGGAAGGAAAATGCTTTCAACAAAGGAAGCTGAAGTTGGTTCCTTATTCACAGTTCCTTATTCATTCCTTATTTATCAAAGATTTCAAGTTTTCACGGCTGGTAACATCATTAGGCTTTGTAGAATCTTTCGGGATCGAGTGCCTTGTTCTACTTTCAGGATCAAGTGCCGTGTAGGGTACAGACTATAAATTGCAGAAAGTCTCAGAACAACCAGCAAATTGCACAGAACAATCAGCACAGTCAACAACCATCTTCCTTATCTTCACACTCCTTCCAACCCTCCCAGCAATTAACACAGAACAATGGTCACATTCAACAGCCAGTTTCCTTATCACTACCCTTCCAGGAAGCCCCACCAAACAATGGGCACATCCACAAACCAATTGCCCTTTCATCACACCCCCTCCAGCCTAGAAATAGCAGCTCTCCAGCAGCCCTGGCCCCACTCAATGCACAGCAGCCAAGAAGGTCTGAGCACCTGCTCCGGCTGCAACGCCACTGAGGATGTTCTCCGCAGCTGAGAACGAAACGTCTGGAAGGAAAACTTTCTCCAGTAGAACACGGCACTTGATCCCGAAAGATTCTACAAACCCTAATCATTCCTTATTTATTCGTGAATTCAACCCAAAATACTGAAGAGAGTTTGAAAGCTCTGAACCCCAAAAGAAGGTCTGGACCCCCATATATCATACACCCACATTCAGGGGACTCTGCCCTTCGAGAAGACATGTGCTGCTTCATGGTCCAGTGAGCGGTTCTCATGCCAGCTGCTCCAGAGCAAGGTGCCCCCAGGACATTCAAAGAGGCAGACGCTGGGTCCGGGGAGGGAGGTGGTAGAATGTAATGCCCTCAGCCATTATTTACTGTATCTTCCACAGGATTCACCTTCTGGAGCAAAGCAATCTGAGCCAGTATCCTGTTTTCCACAGAGTCCCTGGATAAGGGCTGCCAGCCTCCAGGTGGGATCTCTAGACCTCCTGGTCTCTGGACTACTAGACAGCGTTCCGTTCCCCTGGAGAAAACAGCTGCTTTAGAAGGCAGGATTTATGACATCATACCCTCTCCTTCTCCTCTCCAACCCCCCCCCCCAATCTGCAGGTATTTCCCAACACACAGTCGGCAACCTTACCTGGCAGAAGGACTTTTTTGAGCAGGAATGCATTTCTGGCTGGCTTGGTGTCAGTACGCGAATAAGTGCTTGTTGGACTTTTTCTACAAAAACAAAGCCCTGTGTGAAATAGTGGACATCAGGGGAGTGGCCTAATATGCAAATGAGTTCCTGCGGGGCTTTTCCTACCCCCCAAAAGAGCCCTGCTTGGAAGCAATGCTCCCTCTAAGTTGTGGAGCCTTGTGAGCAAAAATTCTACTTTGTGAGCTACTGCCCTTAAAGTTGTGAGTGAGTGATTTAACTGTTGCATAAATTAATTTGCTCCGGGGCCGTCCTTCCAGAGCTCAGACAAAAAGGGTGAGCCAGAGGCTAAAATAACTGTGAGCTAGCTCACGCTAACTCAGCTGAGAGGGAACACTGCCTGGAAGATCTACATGCCAGACCATGGAGCCTCCTGTTTTATTGTCGCTATTGCTATGTGTGGAGACTGTGGACTGCCTTGGTGGCCTCCCATCCAGATATTAACCAGAACGGACCCTGCTTAGCTGCCATGATCAGACTGGATCAGGGGTGGCCAAACTTGCTTAATGTAAGAGCCACATAGAATAAATGCCAGATGTTTGAGAGCCACAAGACCTGAACGTTAGAGGAAGGAAGGAAGGAAGGAAGGAAGGAAGGAAGGAAGGAAGGAAGGAAGGAAGGAAGGAAGGAAGGAAGGAAGGAAGGAAGGAGGGAGGGAAGGAAAGAAAGCAACTTTAAATTCATTCTCCAAGCCACTGGCTAACTTGACTTGGAGAAGTGATTTAAAGACAATAGGTTAGGTTAGATTTATTCAATTTATATGCCACCCCCCCACCAAGGCAGGCTCAAGCTGGCCAACAGGACGGTGGGGGCTTCAAGAGCCACACAATATGTGTGGAAGAGTCACATGAGGCTCCCAAGCCACAGTTTGGCCACCTCTGGACTAGATGAAGCCAGCCTCAGCCATCCAGGCCAGGGCAGAGCAGAGCAGAGACAAACAGAGGTGGCTTGCCATTGCCTGTCTCCACAGAGTGACCCTGGACTTCCTTGGTGGTCTCCCATCCAAATATCCACCAGGGCTGATCCTGCTTAGCTCCCAAGTTCTGACAAGATCAGGCTAACTTGGGCCAACCAGGTCTAAAAGCTGGCTGGGTGGCCTTGGGCCAGTCACGCCCCCTCTTTTGGCCTCACCTCTTTCCCAGGGTCATCGTCAGGGCTCATTTTGTAGCAGGAGCTCCTTTGCATATTAGGCCACACCTCCCTGATGTAGCCAATCCTCCAGGAGCTTCCAGTAGGCCCTGTAAGAAGAGCCCTCTAAGCCCTTGAAGGATTGGCTACATCAGGGGGTGTGGCCTAATATGCAAACAAGTTCCTGCTACAAAAAAAGCCCTGGCCGTTGTGAAGATAAAATGAAGGAGAGGAGAATGACAGAAGCCACTTTGTGTCCCTATCGGGAGGATTAGGGGGGGGGGGGACAGAAATAAAGTAAAATAAAGAATAAAATATCAGCTACTTGGGAGGGTCTAATGACTTGTAAAGTCCCGCCCACCTGGAACTGGGGCAACAGGTATCGTTTGGAGAATGATTCGTGCAAACTGAAGAGACATAACATGTCATGTGAGCTTTTGCCTTAAGCACAGGTTCCAGGACATAAAAAAGGGACCAGTAGAAGGGTGAATGAAACACAGACTGAACCTAGGACCCATGTCGCCACACCTGTTGGATTTTGGACTTCTACCCGAGCAAGAAAAGAGCCCCGTGGCACAGAGAGGTAAAGCTGCAGCACTGCAGTCAGAGCCCTCTGCTCATGAACTGAGTTTGATCCCAGCAGAAGCTGGTTCAGGTAGCCAGCTCCAGGTTGACTCAGCCTTCCATCCTTCCGAGGTCAGTGGGTAAGTGTAGATGACCGGGGAAGGCAATGGCAAACCACCCCCAAAAAAGTCTGCTGTGAAAATGTTGTGAAAGCAACATCATCCCAGAGTCGAAAACGACTGGTGCTTGCACAGGGGACTACCTTTCCCTTTCCCTTTTTACCCAAGCAAGAAGTAGCATATTTATTGGTACTGCACACATCTATCAACGAAAGGATACACACAGTGGACTTTGGTACCATTACAACAATTGGAAATTAATTTGTATTTTGAGTTGTGCTGTATTCATGGACATTTGTAAGAATTTTGGTGAAGAATACATGAACAGGGTATAAGAAATATATGTGGAGCAATTATTTGCAATATATAAGTAATGCAGTGGTTTATTTCAGTTGTTACTAATCAGTACGCCGTGGTTTCCGGTTTTGCCTAGCTGTATTTGGCAGCCTGCAGGAAATGTGGTCACCTGTCCATCCGTGGCTTGCGTCACTGAATATGCCTGGTGTCCCTCTGGGGCTGCTGCAGGGAGAGAAGAAAGCTCCTGTTCCAGTGGCAGCCAGAAAAGGGACAGGTGATTTACAGCTCCCCAACTCCAAAGGGGGAGCCGGGCAGGTGGGCTCCGAGGGTTCTTGGGAGACAGCCGAAGCCAGCGGCTCAGGGACGCGCTCTGCCGCAGCGGCAGCGAGGAGAGAAGGCCGCCTCCTCGTCACTCAGACAAAAGATCAATAACTAATTTCACCACCGCAGCCAGGCAGGTTTTTTCCCGATAATTGTAAGCCGGCAAGTTGGGAATGAAGCTCTCGCCGCCGTTCCTCGCTAACCTGCGCTCGATCAATCCCCGCCACCGTTGGGGCAGCGAGGAAAACTCATTTTTTCTCTTTTTCTTTCCCCCCTTTTCCTCCTGCACTCCCTCTGTTTGCTTTAGGAGATAGCCCTCCTGGGCCAAAAGTCCATGAAATGAGTTGCAAGCCAGGCTTCCGACGAGAGGAGAGAGCAGACTCTTCTGGCTGGTGGTGCTGAGGCCTGAGCGCAAGGCGGCAGGGAGTGGCGGCAAGATGCAGGTTCCGATCTCGTGCTCCACCAGGATGCTCAGTTTGTGACCCTGAGAGCTACCTTTATGGCCTTGGGTCAGCCATAGCTCTCTTAGGAGTTGTCCTTGAAAGGTCAGCTTCTGGGAGAGCTCTCTCAGCCCCACCCACCTCACAGGGTGCCTGTTGTGCGGAAGGAAGATAAAGGAGATTGTGAGCCGCTCTGAGACTCTGAGATTCAGAGTACAGGGCGGCATATAAATCCAATGTCTTCATCTTCTTCTTTCAGCCTCACCTACCTCACAGGGCTGTCGTAAGGATTAAATGGGAGGTGGCAGAGAGAGTCATGCATGCCATCCCAAGCTTTTTGGAGGACGGATGAAATAAAAATCTAGAAAATAAATACTTTGGGGAGTTCAAGTCCAGGGCTCTGTATTATCATCGCACCGGTGCTCATTGATAAAACGTTGCAAAAAGAGCAGCTTTCCGATGGCTATGTATCAAGCCTCTTTTGGGGTGATGTTTTACCAGTGGCACAGAGTGTTAAAACTGCAGTACTGCAGTCCTTAGCTCTGCTCACGACCTGAGTTTGATCCCTGGCGGCAGCTGGTTTCAGGTAGCCGGCTCGAGGTTGACTCAGCCTTCCATCCTTCCGAGGTCGGTCAAATGAGTCCCCAGCTTGCTGGGGGGGGGGGGGAAGTGTAGATGACTGGGGAAGGCAATGGCAAACCACCCCGTAAAAAGTCTGCCTTGAAAACATTGTGAAAGCAACTTCACCCCAGAGTCGGAAACGACTGGTGCTTGCACAGGGGACCTTTCCTTTCCTTACCAATGCAACCCGTGTTGTGTCATCTACCCATTTGATTGGCAGGTTGTTCCCTTGGTGCGTTTGTTTCCTGCTCTTCCTTCAAGGAGCCTAGAGTGGGGTCCATGATCCTTCATATCCGTTTGAACTTTACGACAACCTTGTGAGGCGGGCTCAGCTGAGAAAGGGAATGCGTTTGTGGAACGCATTGGAAGGTTTCACTATGTTTCCCCCCTTTTTGTGGATAAACTACCTTGAGTCTCATCCAGAAAGGCTGAGTATTAGCAGGGCGGGTTTTTTAGCAGGAACACACAGGAACGCAGTTCCAGCTCGCTTGGCCTCAAGGGGTGTGGCCTAATATGCAAATAAGTTCCTGCTGGGCTTTTGCTACAAAGAAGCCCTGTGTGAAACAACGGTGATGTCAGGGGATGTTGCAGGACCGGATCTACATGTATTTAAAAGGGGGGGGGAATTAAAAAATGGTGCCCCCTTATGGGCCCATTCTACCTTATGGGCCCATAGAATAGAATGGACTCCATACCCTATTTATATATATACATTTTTCAGCCACTGTGCGACACAGTGTTGGACTGGATGGGCCATTGGCCCGATCCAACATGGCTTCTCTTAAGTTCTTATGTGACACAGAGTGTTGGACTGGATGGGCCATTGGTCTGATCCAACATGGCTTCTCTTATGTTCTTATGTGACACAGAGTGTTGGACTGGATGGGCCATTGGCCTGATCCAACATGGCTTCTCTTAAGTTCTTATGTGACACAGAGTGTTGGACTGGATGGGCCATTGGCCTGATCCAACATGGCTTCTCTTAAGTTCTTATGTGACACAGAGTGTTGGACTGGATGGGCCATTGGCCTGATCCAACATGGCTTCTCTTAAGTTCTTATGTGACACAGAGTGTTGGACTGGAGGGGCCATTGGCCTGATCCAACATGGCTTCTCTTATGTTCTTGTGTTCTTCTTATGTTCTATTTGGTGCCCCCCTCTGGTGGTGCCCGGGGCAAGCACTCCCCCCTGTCCCCCCTAGATCTGGCTCTGGTGTGTTGCCTAATATGCAAATGAGTTCCTGCTGGGCTTTTTCTGCGAAAAAAAGCCCTGAGTATAAATGAAGCAAGTCAGTGAATCTCAAGTTTCAGAGCAGGGTGGGGGCTGGAACCCGGGTTGCCCAGTCTGTAGCCCCAACATTGCACCATGCTGGCTATCAGTTGCCTCCTCTAGTCCTGTTTCTGTGGCCTCTCAGCTGGACTGCTGGATGCGGAGCTGTCCTTGAAGACGACGCGTGAAACTGCAGTTAGTGCAAAATTCTGCCGCTCTTATGTTCAGTGGCAGAAGTCGTTGCAATTGTTGAAAGAAAAGGTTGAAACCAACCTGGTGCCCATGGGCACCAAGGCACCCACCCATACCTTTCTTGGCACCCACAGGGTTTTTTTAGAAAGTAGGCGGGGCTCTTATGTAGCAGATCCAGATGGCATTGTTTCAGTGGCAGCAGCCACCACAGGCTTGGTTTTCTTCTCTCTTACCCAGAGTATTGTTTTAATTAGCCCCTTCTCCCCTGCTCTTCGGCTTACTGAGTGTGTGGCACCGCTTCTTGTGGCAATCATTTCATGGCTGGCTCCGGGGGTCGTTTTGTAGAAAAATAGATGGCGAAGCTCATTAGCATATGCTGCCCCCCTCCACCAGTCAAAAGCAATCCAATGCAAGAAAGGAGAGCCCAGGGCGAGCGAGGCCTGCTTGCACTGGCTAGACATCCAGCCAGCCCAAGGAGGCCTCACTCACCTGGGGCTCTCCTCCCCCCCCCCCGAGTCAAAAGGCCAGCAAGCCACCTGCTGCCCAAAATAACATAAGAAGTGGAGAAAGGGCGGTGTGGGCTTCTTGAGGGGTGAATGAGGGCTGCTGGGGGCGTGGCAAAGCCCCTGGTGGCCGGCTGGCTGCCCACTCTCCTAATCCAGGGATTGTTATACAGCTGCACCTACTATTCAATGGACAAGGTGTGGGGGAGGAGGAGGCCACCTGCTGCGTCGGCCATTTTTTTTGTTGCATCCATCACCACATGTGACGAGGTTGGGGAGCCCTGATGAAATGCCATTGCTGAAATAGCTTCACCAGTTGCTGGATTTTTCCCAGGCACCATTTAAGGGGCTGGTTCTTACCTCAAAAGCCCTTGCGAACCTGGGGGCCACATCCTTGAAGGTCGTACAGTTGCCAGGTCTGTGCTGGAAAATCCCTGGAGACTTTGGGGGTGGATCCAGGAGAGGGTGGGGTTTGGAGAGGGGAGGGGCCTCAGCATGGGCCAATGCCACAGAGTCCACTCTCCAAAGCTGCCATTTTCTCCAGAGTAGCTGATCTCTACCATAGGCTTCCCAACCCCCCCGCCCTGGCGGGGGACCCCCCAATTTACAGCCTCCTCCCCCGCTCTCCAAAAATCCGGAAGCGGGGGGGGCGTCTGTGTAGGCATCATGTAGTTGTAGAGCTCCTGATCCGTGTGCCTTTAAGGCTGCGCAGGAAACAGGAAGGGCTTCATTGGAAAGGGTCAGTAATAGTTTCCATGGAGAACGGCCCCTCTCTTTCTTTTGCTTTCATTTTCACAGCAAGTAGAGTTCTGCAGGAAGAAGATCTAGTAAGTATTTGTGTGTGAGAGAGAGGGAGGGGGCAGGGGATTCCCTGGTTTGGAGGCCCTCCCCCCCCTTTAGAAAGCGTGGCGGGGAGGGAAATGTCTACTGGGCACTCTGTTATTCCCTATGGAGAACGATTCCCATAGGGAATAATAGGGAATTGATCCGTGGGTATTGGGGGCTGGGGGGGCTATTTTTTTAGTTAGAGGCACCAAAGTTTCAGTATAGCATCTAGTGCCTCTCCCCAAAATACTCCCCAAGTTTCAAAACGATTGGACCAGAGGGTCCAATTCTATGAGCCCCAAAAGATGGTGCCCCTATCCTTCATTATTTCCTATGGAAGAAAGGCATTTAAAAAAGTGTGCTGTCCCTTTAAATGTGATGGCCAGAACTCCCTTGGAGTTCAATTATGCTTGTCACACCCTTGTTCCTGGCTCCACCCCCAATGTCTCCTGGCCCCACCCCCAAAGTCCCCAGGTTTTTCTTTAATTGGACTTGGCAACCCTACTTTGCCAGCGGGAGATCTCCAGGCCGCACCTCGGACTCCCTCTCCCTGACAGCACTCAGCTCACAGAACCTTCTTTCCTCTGCTTTGCCCTCTGCCTGACTCTTCCGTCTCTCCTCAGCTGGGCCAAGCCCTTTTCCAGAGGAGGAGGCCCTGCTGTCTGCCTGGAGGCTGTGTGGGGGCTGGCCCTGTCACTAGCCTTCTGGGGCGCTGAATTGGGTGCCCCCCATGTGATGTGACGATGTTATCATTGCAGAGGGGGGCACCGGGAATTAGCCTTTCCTAGGGTGCCAGACAGCCTAGGGCCGGCCCAGAGGGGATTTCTATTTCAGAGGGGAGACAAGTGCTGAGTTTGTATCATGCTGGTGGTCGGTGGATGCGTGTCTTGGGATATGTTAAGGAGAGCGCGGTGGGCAGTGTGCCATGCCTGGCAATCAGTGGGAGTCTGAAGAGGGCACAGACATGGGGGCACCACCGGTGACAGCATGATGTCACTTCCTGGGAAATTCTGGAATTTTAAGCTGCGCCTTGCCAAAGGCTGAGCACATCTCAGAGAGGCCTGAGAGGAACAGAACAGAGCAGAGCAGCTCTGATAAGCTGAGACAGCTGGAGAAGTTGCTAAGAATTTCTGCGTTTTGAAAGACTTCATTCTGAGGCTTGGGTGACTGCTGAAGAGGCTGAGTTGTGATAGCTGGGGAACTGCTGTACGTTTGGGTGAGTGGGCTAAAGGTGAAAGTGATTGATTGATTGATTGAGAGTAATTGTTGATGATTGCTTAGGAGTGGTCTGCTCCACCCTCTTTGCATTTTAAGCTGCGCCTTGCCAAAGGCGCGAGCCTTTGGCGCGAGCCGAAGGGCGAGAGCTAAAGGGCTCTTGGCCTGTGGCTCTTTGCCTGGGGGCTTCCTAAGGACCAGGAACCCAGATCCCTGATTTCCTTGTTCTCCCAATAAGGTAAGTTGACCTTCCAGAAGGGGAGCCACGTAAACAACAGCATTTAAAGAGGACTGTATATTTAATATATATATCATGAAGGTAGAATGCCAGCAGGGGGGTGGGGGCTTTCCAGTGTTTTGCACTGAGTGTCACATGTATGACTATCTGCCCACAGGACAGAAGTCTTGGGTGTGTGCTCGATGCAAGGAGCTCCTGGTCCTCAGGGAACGAGTTCGTACCCTTGAGGCCGAGGTGACTGCCCTGGAGAAGCAGAGACAGTCAGTTAGGCAATTGGGGAAGACTCTTGGGGGCGTATTAGATGAGCCCCACTCTGAATGTGGCAGCCCCGTTGCTGCCAGAGAGTGTGAGGGTCTAGAGGGAACAGGGCACCTTGCTGAGGATAAGGGGAATGCGCCCTCAGAAGGGACCTCTTCTTCGGTTGGTGAGCGGGTATCCTTTCGCGCCAAGGAACCATCCCTGGGCAGGGGGAGAGGGGGGGTCTTGGTAGTTGGTGATTCGATCCTTAGGCAAGTAGACAGCTGGGTGGCGAAACCGCGTATTGACCGTATGGTGACTTGCCTGCCTGGTGCGAAGGTAGCGGACATTACGCGTGTAGTAGATAGGCTGATAGACAGTGCTGGGGAGGAGCCTGTGGTCATGGTGCATGTTGGCACCAACGATGTGGGGAAATGCAGTCGTGAGGTCCTGGAGGAGAAATTTAGGCTGCTAGGTGGGAGACTTAAGGCCAGGACCTCCAAGGTGGCCTTCTCGGAAGTGCTACCTGTTCCACGTGCAAGACAGGAGAGACAGGCGCAAATTAGAAGTCTCAATGTGTGGATGAGACGATGGTGTAAGGAGGAAGGGTTTAAGTTTGTTAGGCACTGGGATGCTTTCTGGAACAAGCCGGAGCTGTACAAAAGAGACGGTCTCCACTTGTCTCCGGATGGAACCAGGCTGCTGGCGCTTAAAATCAAAAAGGTGGCAGAGCAGTTTTTAAACTAAATCTTGGGGGAAAGCCAACAGGAGATGGAATGTCTCTGGTTCGGGAGGACTCGTCTCAAAGAGATGAAGGGTTGGCTTCTATTTTTCTACCGAGTAACGGATCAGAGTTGTCCACTGTGATGGTGACAAACAGTATGGACTGTCTGCTAGAGTCTCGAGGCGGCAGGAGAGAGGTGGCGGGCCTAGCTTGCTTGGGAAATTATAAATGTTTGTATGCAAATGCTAGAAGTGTCCGAAGTAAAATTGGTGAATTGGAATGTTTAGTGTTGGGAGAAAACATAGACATTGTGGGAATTTCAGAAACTTGGTGGAATGAGGAGAATCAGTGGGACACGGTGATTCCTGGATATAAGTTATATCGGAAGGATAGGGAGGGAAGGGTTGGAGGTGGGGTGGCTCTGTATGTCAGAGAGGATATACGGTCCAGTAAGACTGAGGTCAGAGAATTAGATTCCCTTTTAGAAATGCTTTGGGTTGAAATAGAGGGCCCAAAAGGAAATTTAACTATGGGAGTTTGTTATCGCCCACCAAATCAAAAGAGAGAGGACGATTATAATATGATGGAGGGATTAAAGATAGCGGCTAAACGTAAAAACTGTGTCGTAATAGGTGATTTTAACTACCCGCAGATTGATTGGGTCAATATGTGTTCTGGTCGAGAGAAAGAGATTGAGTTTCTTGATGCTCTCAATGACTGTGCTATGGAGCAGATGGTCTCAGAACCTACCAGGGGTGGGGCGATCCTGGATCTGGTCCTAAGTAATGCCCAAGACTTGGTGAGAGACGTAAAAGTGATTGCGCCGCTTGGGAACAGTGACCATAATGTTATTGATTTCACCATTTGTATAAATAGGGAGTTGCCCAAAAAGACCGCCACAACCACATTTAACTTTAAAAGGGGTAAATTCTCTGAGATGAGGAGGCATGTGAGGAGGAAACTGAAAGGAAAGGTAAATACGGTCAAAACCCTTGGGGAAGCTTGGAGACTATTTAAAACTATAATCCTAGAAGCTCAGATAAAATACATACCACAAGTTAGGAAAGGCACAAACAGGTATAAGAAGAGGCCAGCATGGTTAACAAACAAAGTAATGGAAGCTGTAAAAGGTAAGAAGGACTCCTTTAAGCGGTGGAAAACCAGTCCAAGTGAGATTAATAAAAGGGAACACAGGCAGTGGCAAATCAAATGCAAGACTGTGATCAGGCAGGCAAAAAGGGACTATGAGGAGCATATTGCAAAAAACATAAAGACCAACAATAAAAATTTCTTCAAATATATTAGAAGTAGGAAACCAGCCAGGGAAGCAGTGGGGCCCTTGGATGACCATGGGGTAAAAGGATTACTGAAGGAGGATGGGGAAATGGCTGAGAAGCTGAACGCATTTTTTGCCTCCGTCTTCACCGTGGAAGATGAGAAGTGTTTGCCCGCCCCAGAACCACTAATATTGGAAGGGGTGTTGAAAGACCTGAGTCAGATTGAGGTGACAAAAGAGGAGGTCCTACAACTAATAGACAAATTAAAAACTAATAAGTCACCGGGTCCGGATGGCATACATCCGAGAGTTCTGAAAGAACTCAAAGTTGAACTTGTGGATCTTCTAACAAAAATCTGTAATCTTTCATTGAAATCTGCCTCCGTTCCTGAGGACTGGAAGGTAGCAAATGTCACCCCCATCTTTAAAAAGGGTTCCAGAGGAGATCCGGGAAATTACAGGCCAGTCAGTCTGACTTCAATACCGGGAAAGTTGGTAGAAACCATTATCAAGGAAAGAATGAGTAGGCACATTGATGAACACGGGTTATTGAGGAAGACTCAGCATGGGTTCTGCAAGGGAAGATCTTGCCTCACTAACCTGTTACATTTCTTTGAGGGGGTGAACAAACATGTGGACAAAGGAGACCCGATAGATGTTGTTTACCTTGACTTCCAGAAAGCTTTTGATAAAGTTCCTCATCAAAGGCTCCTTAGAAAGCTTGAGAGTCATGGAGTAAAAGGACAGGTCCTTTTGTGGATCAAAAACTGGCTGAGTAATAGGAAGCAGAGAGTGAGTATAAATGGGCAGTTTTCGCAGTGGAGGACGGTAAGCAGTGGGGTGCCGCAGGGCTCAGTACTGGGTCCCATCCTCTTTAACTTGTTCATAAATGATTTAGAGTTGGGAGTGAGCAGTGAAGTGGCCAAATTTGCGGATGACACTAAATTGTTCAGGGTGGTGAGAACCAGAGAGGATTGTGAGGAACTCCAAAGGGATCTGTTGAGGCTGGGTGAGTGGGCGTCAACGTGGCAGATGCGGTTCAATGTGGCCAAGTGCAAAGTAATGCACATTGGGGCCAAGAATCCCAGCTACAAATACAAGTTGATGGGGTGTGAACTGGCAGAGACTGACCAAGAGAGAGATCTTGGGGTCATGGTAGATAATTCACTGAAAATGTCAAGACAGTGTGCGTTTGCAATAAAAAAGGCCAACGCCATGCTGGGAATTATTAGGAAGGGAATTGAAAACAAATCAGCCAGTATCATAATGCCTCTGTATAAATCGATGGTGCGGTCTCATTTGGAGTACTGTGTGAAGTTCTGGTCGCCGCACCTCAAAAAGGATATTATAGCATTGGAGAAAGTTCAGAAAAGGGCAACTAAAATGATTAAAGGGCTGGAACACCTTCCCTATGAAGAAAGGTTGAAACGCTTAGGGCTCTTTAGCTTGGAGAAACGTCGACTGAGGGGTGACATGATAGAAGTTTACAAGATAATGCATGGGATGGAGAAAGTAGAGAAAGAAGTACTTTTCTCCCTTTCTCACAATACAAGAACTCGTGGGCATTCGATGAAATTGCTGAGCAGACAGGTTAAAACGGATAAAAGGAAGTACTTCTTCACCCAAAGGGTGATTAACATGTGGAATTCACTGCCACAGGAGGTGGTGGCGTCCACAAGCATAGCCACCTTCAAGAAGGGGTTAGATAAAAATATGGAGCAGAGGTCCATCAGTGGCTATTAGCCACAGTGTGTGTGTGTGTGTGTGTGTGTATATATATATATATATATATATATTTGGCCGCTGTGTGACACAGAATGTTGGACTGGATGGGCCATTGGCCTGATCTAACATGGCTTCTCTTATGTTCTTATGTTCTTATGACATCAGTCCTAAATGGCCAGAAACTCTATGGTTTTTTGTAGAAAAAGCCCAGCAGGAACTCGTTTACATACATACATCATTTTATTTGTATCCCGCCCTCCCCGCCGAAGCAGGCTCGCATATTGGACCACACTCTCTTATGTCACCAATGTTTTGTATGTGACTTTTTTGTGGGAAAAGCCCAGCAGGAACGCATTTGCATATTAGGCCACACCCCCTGACACCAAGCCAGTCGGAACTGCATTCCTGCTAAAAAAAAGCCCTGAGTTTACCATAGAGTTTCTGATGATTCCTAGAGAGGAGTGATGTCACTTCCAGGTTTTTCCCACAAATGATGTCATGCTGGTGACAACTTTTTGTTTCTTTTTCCGCGCTACTTCTTCTTGATATCATCATCAACAACAGCAAAATTGTTATGCTTTCAGATGGACACATGGTAAGAAAAAGTTTATGTAGGGGCAGAGCATCTACTTGGCATGAAGATGATGATGATGATAATGATGATATTGGATTTATATCCCGCCCTATACTCTGAATCTCAGAGCCTCAGAGTGGTCACAATCTCCTTCACCTTCCCCTCCCCCACATTAGACACCTCAGCCCAGTGGGGCTGAGAGAGCTCTTGCAGCAGCTGCCCTTTCAAGGATAACTCCTGCGAGAGCTGTGACTGACCCAAGGCCATTCCAGCAGGTGGGGGAGTGGGAAATCAAACCTGGTTCTTCCAGATAAGAGTCTCTAGTTCAGGTTCAGTCCCTGGCTCTCTAGTTCAGGTTCAGTCCCTGGCATCTCCAATTAAAATCAGGTCGCAGATGATGTGAAAGACCTCTGCCTGAGACTCTGGAGAGATTGACTGATTCAGTAAAAGGCAGCTTGATTTGTGTGTGTGTGTGTGTGTGTGTGTGAGAGAGAGAGAGAGAGAGAGAGAGAGAGACAGTGTGGAGGGCGCAACCACAAAATGACTGCTATATGAGTCGGTGCCAGCCACAAAATGTCAGGGACAGAGGTTTTGCGTAATCCGAATAGCAACTCTTCAACGTTTCGGAAAGAACTTCTGATTAACAGGATGCCTTTTGAAATGAACATGGTGTTTTAATAAAGCAGTAGGTGACGGGAAAGACCTTTCTGCACCCACGACCCTGGAGAGCCACTGCCAGTCTGAGTAGACAGCATTGACCTTGAGAGGTCCAAGGGAATGCCTCGGCAGAAGGCGGATTCAGGGGTTCAGTCTTGCAAGCACGCACACAGCTTGCCATGCCCTTTCTGTGGGGGCAGCAAAGAGTTAAGGGATGGTATCTCCTCCTGTTCCGGGCTTGGGGGGTGGGGCCACTGGCAGCAGAGACAAAAATAACTTGAGCCCCCACTGTTGTGTGTAGTTAGTAGAAAAACAACATCTTCAAGAATCATCTCTTTCTTTCACGAGCCAGAGTCCCCCTTGTCAGATGAATAAGCTGTAATGCTTGGAGGGCAGGTATGCGTCCAGACACAAGGATGCCTAGCTGTAGAGGGCTGATGTGGGGCCCAGCAACCCAAGGCTTTGGTGCACACAGATGCAAATGGGATCTAGGCCATGCAGCATCCCATTCTGTTCCAGAGCCCTCTCAGGAGAGCTGTGGACACCAGTGTTCCCTCGAAGCTGAGTTAGTGTAAGCTAGCTCACAATATTTTTTAGCCTTCAGCTCACACATTTTTGTCTTAGCTCAGGAAAAATGACCCCAAAAGCAAGCTAATTTATGCAGTAGCTCACGACATTAATGCCAGCAGCTCGCAAAGTAGAATTTTTGCTCACAATATTGGTGGAGGAGGAGGAGCAAAGGGGTGAAACTGTTCCCTTCCCTGAGGAGAGCACAGAAGAGAATGTGGCTGGGCCAGAACATCTCCTCCAATGTGTGGGGTGTTTTTATTTTACTTCCAGAGAGTACTCTGCACAGAGGATCACTGGCAAAAGTTGCCCCCCCCCCCCCGTGCCTTTGGAAGTGGTTCTGTCCCTTCTGCCACCTAATTCTGGGGCACATGCAAAGCAGACCTCCAACAATGGGTCTGAGAGGAGAGACTAGACTTCCTCCCTGACAGAAGCAAAATTCAGGGTTCCCCCAGGATACGTTCACCTGGTGGGGGTGGGGCAGAGTTCTCCTGGGATGACCTCCGATCGCCAGACTACAGAGATCCGTTCAGTTGGAGGAAAGGGCAGTCTCAGAGGGGGGCACTTTTTGGCATCCTGCCCTTCCCAGGCACTGCGCCCAGATAGCTCTGAATCTCCCAAGTCGGAACTGGCAACCCCAGACCAGACTCGAGTCCCCCAAAGCCCTCAAGCACCAGCCTAGGTCTGAAAGGCGGGTTGGATCAATACCCTCTCCTGCAGTCTGGAATACATCATAGCAGGGGTGGAATTCTAGCAGGAGCTCCTTTGCATATTAGGCCACACACCCCTGAGGGAGCCAATCCTCCTGGAGCTTACAAAAGCCTTAAATAATTCATGGGCGCGAACCAACTTACGAACCAAGGTTCATAACGAACTGGGCCGGTTCACTGGTTCACCAACTGTGATTCGGGCAATCAGGTTGTTTGTGGACCACCTGCAAACTGCTATTTTTTTTTTTTGCGGAGGTTGGCTCAGTTCGTAGGTCTCTTTAAATGCATTCCCTTTGCCCACCCCAGTGATTTAAGGGAGGGCATTTAAAAATGCTGCTCCTCCCGTGTTCACTCCCTCCCAATACACCAACCAATGAACCACGTAACAGTTCCAAAACCTGTCACGGTTTCACACAAACCACCCCAAATCTTAATTTCCCCAGCTGATGCCCATCCCTGCATAAATACTCAGATGAAACCAAGATGGGATATTTTTCAAAAGCTGGAAGTAGCAAGGAAGAAATTAGCAATGTCTTTATAGTGTAAAGCCACACTGGTTTAACATGTGATCAGTCTTAATCAACAAACTGCATGTATTTCAGCCCACAATACCTGACCCCTTCGTCTGATGAAGTGTGCTTAGAGAGCATATGAAAGCTTACGTCCCAAATAAAACTCGGTTGGTCTTAAAGGTGCCACTTGACTCCTGCTTTGTGCAACTGCTTCAGACCAACACGGCTGCCCTCTTGGATCTATTAGCAACGTCTATTTCTTTGCATTTTTATCCGCTGCCAGTGCGGTCAGGTTCATTTTGCCGATTTTCATCGCTGCCGTTCCTCGATTCATTTGTGTTCTTGTGTAATGTCGTTTTTGTGCAAGGGATGCAGAGATGTTGAAAAGGGGATTAATTTTCATGGGAAAGGAAGGAGGAAAGAGAAAATGCCCTGAAAAGGAAGGCTCCCTTATTTGACTTACAAGAAGGCGACAGTTGCTAGTTTGGGGTTGGGAGAGTTTGGAGGAGAAGCAGGGAGTGAATAGGGCAGCGATCCCAAACCCTTTTGGCACCAGGGACCGGTTTTGTGGAAGACAAGTTTTCCATGGACCAGGGGTGGTGGTGATGGTTTTGGGGTGATACAATTGTGCACTCTATTTCTATTAGTTTGGTTTCATGTGTGCGGATTCTTATCTGGGAGAACCAGGTTTGATTTCCCACTCCTCCACTTGCAGATCCTGGAATGGCCTTGGGTCAGCCAGAGCTCTCACAGAGTTGTCCTTGAAAGGGCAGCTTCTGGGGAGATCTCTCTCAGTCCCACCCACCTCACGCGGTGTCTGTTGTGGGGGAGGAAGGTAAAGGAGATTGTGAGCTGCTCTGGGACTCTGGAATTTGGAGGGGAGGGCAGGATATAAATCCCATTTCTTCTTATTATTATCGTTATTGTAATCAATACTCCCTCTAAGCTGTGGAGTCATTTGAGCAAAAATTCTACTTTGTGATCTGCTGGCATTAAAGTTGTGAGCTCCTGCATCAATTAGTGTGCTCTGTGGCCATTTTTCCGGAGCTAAGGCAAAAATGTGTGAGCCAGAGGCTAAAAAACTAACTAACTCAGCTTAGAGGGAACACCGATGGTAATATATAATGAAATAATTATACAACTCACAGCTCGGTTGCTAACAGGCCATGGACTGGTACTGGTCCGTGGACTGAGGGTAGGGTATGAGGAGGGGACAGACCTCAGCAGCTGTAATGCCACAGAGCAGTGGGTTCCAACCTTTTCAGGATGGTGAGCCAGAAAGTCCAAACTGACTTGGTATGGTGAGATGTTCTGCCACCCGGGGCAAACTATTATCTTGGCACCCATCTAGCATTCCATTTTCTACAGGGGCTAACCAGAAGTTTCTGAGAAACCAACAAACATTGCATTAAAGGGGCAGCGGCCCCCACTGTGAACTCCATGCAAGCAGCATTCCGACATGCACAGCCTTTGCATAAGGAGGTGTCTTTCTACCCCAGGGGTGGCCAAACTGTGGCTCTTTCACACGTATTGTGAGGCTCTCCAAGACCCCAACTGCCCTGTCATCCAGCTTGGAGAAAGCATTTCTCTCTTTAAATTGCTTCTCCAAGCCAAGTCAGCCAAAGTTGCTTTCTTTCCACCTCTCCTCCCTCCCCCCTCCCTCCCTGTTTTGCAGTTCTCAAGCATCTGACATTTATTCTACATAGCTCTTACGTTAAGCAGGTTTAGCCACCCCTGTTCTAGCCTTTGACCACCCTCTTCTTCTCCATTCCTCCCTCTAATCGCCCCTCAGATTTTAAGCAACTCACTCTAGTAACTGTCTGGAATAACATGTTTTACTTGATATATGTACATGCAGGGAAGGAAAAAATACCAATGAATGGATGACATGGAAGATACAGTTTCCAGGGTCAGATCAGCATTTCTGAGATATGAAGAGAGCAATGGAAAGGGCGGTGGGGGGGAGGCATTGAGGCTGGTTGGTCTGCAGTCCACTTTCAGAGACTTTGCAAGTTGCCCACTTTTGGGCCCTGAGTCCCACAGGGTGGGAAAGACTGCCATAGCATGCACCTGCCATAGCAGCCATTTGCTCCACGGGAACCAATCTCTGATGGATTTCGCACAAGGCTTGTTCCAGGTGGAGAGCCCTTTTGCTCCCGGGACTTCTCTCCGTTTTTGCAGAAGTTGACCCAGAGCTGCGTGTTGGTGCCGCACTCTTCCCCAGCAAGCAGGATCCTCTTCCAAGCGGTTTTTGTTTGCCATGGGAGAACAGCACAGCAACTCACAGCTCTGGGGCAACTTGTACGAAAAAGGAGAGAAGCCCCGGGATCAAAAAGGCCTTTTGGCTAAGATCAAGTGTAAAAAGGCTCTCCGCTCGGAATGAGCCCTAGTGCGAAATCGGTCTCTTGTCTCCTGGAGATCAGTTGTAATCCCTGGAGATCTCCAGCCACCACCTGGAGGGTGGCAACCCTAAATGGAATGGAGAGATAGGGGTTTTTGGAGCTGAGCAAGCAGGGATGGGGCTTTGCTGGCCTCCCATAAAGGAAAGCTCTCTCCAGCTCTCTCTCTCTTTCTCTCTGCCGCTGCCCAAAGGGTTCCTTTAAGAAACTCATCGCCTCCTCCAGAAATGAGCTGTGAAGGTCACAGCAGGAAACTTGCAGAGTTGGCTGAGGGAGAGGAAGTGGGAGGGAGGGAGGGAGCCAATCTGATCTTCAGGGGAATTAAAAGCAAGCCAGAGACAGAGAGGAGAGCGAGCTGCAGGATGTAGAGGGAGAAAGGAGCCTAGAGGGAAGGAATACCAAGCAGCCTGGTGGCCTTCATGATTCCCAGACCTCTTCCTTCCTGCTGCATCTCCTCTGAGGACTGACCGCGAATGGGGGTTCAAAACCCTCGTTCATCCATGACTCTCGAGGTGGGGGGTGGCCTTTTCCCCACATAGGGCATGTTCCTGGGGGGGACCTGGAGGCCAACTTCTGGGTGGGCCTGGAGACCTCCTGGATTTCCAACAGATTTCCAGACAACAGGGATCAGTTTCGCTGAAGGAAATGGCAACTCTGGAGCGGAGGAGGGGCTCCATGGCATTATTATGCCCTGCTGAGTGGGCTGGCACTCCAGACAGCCAATGGCGGACAGGAGCCAGCTGAGCCCAGTAGCCCCTTGTTGTGATGCTGCGAGGACTGCCAGGACTATATTATGCATTGCATCTCACTGGGCTCTTGTTGCCTGAGCTTGAGACAGGCACTCCTTGCAAACCAGGATCCTGAAGGCTGGAAGAACTGGCCAATCAGGATGCTAGGCGTGTAACTACTTGTAACAAAGAGATGCAAATGAAGAATTCTGGAGCCAATGGGAGTAACAGTTCCTGCTGGGTGGGGGGGGCATGGTCAACCATGGCCAGAGTGGATATAATGAATGAAGTGCCTGTGCTATGTGTGACTCTTCTTGCAATAAAAAAGGGGTGTTGAACTGATTTGTTATGAGGTCTGGATATGACATAAATGAGACCTTTTTGGGGTGGGCCATGTGTGTTTCTGTTTAAGATTAGGTAGTAGAGATATAAACTTTATAAAAGACATAGACAAACACAATTTTTTTAAAAAAAAAAAACTTGAAATAAAACATGCTTAAAATTAGCACTTGTTGGTCATCAAGGTGCTTTCTTTGTATTTCTCCCATGGAAACCAGGGAACTGGGCCAAGGAAGCTCTAGCTCTTTGCTTCCTTCCCCAGGGGTCCAGGAGAGGGAGCAACCTCAGCCAATAGAAAAGAGAGAGGCTTGGCTCAGTAGCTCTGCTGTGCGATTGAGACAGCCTGGCAAAGCAAGCTGTGCTTCCCCCCTTTCTCCCAATGATTCTGTAGCTGCTGTGCGATTTATTCTGTAGCTCCTGTGCGATTGAGCAAGCCTTGCAAAGCAACCTGTTATGCAGAAGGAAGCAAGAGAGAGGGAGAAGGAAGCAGATGACGGCCAGTTGCTCGGGGGCCTGATAGGAGCCCCCTGGGGGCCTGATTCAGCCCCTGGGTAACATGTTTGACACCCCTGCAATAAAGTGTTCTTGGCTGATTCAGAGCTGGCTGAATGCACTTTATTTCAGACTCCTTGACTCACACCTGGGCTACAGTGAACAGCAAGATGTAGCTGAGCCCCCACCCGTGGCTACCATGGCCATGGCCTGAAAGTCTGAGCCCAGCAGCTCACGCGGCTCTGGTCCAAGAGGTCTCTTGGCTCTGCTTCCTGCAGGGCTGTCTTCACTTCCCCACCCCCCACCACCAAAAAAAATAAATTACTTGCACCAAAAATCCTCTGACCTCTATCATCTGGGTGATGCGTTGAGTCTAGAGGCGGCCTGACCTCTGATGTGTCATGGTCCCTAAACGTCTTTCCCCAGTAGGATCTCCAAGGTCTGCCACTTGTGGCTCACACTTAAAAAGCTGAAGTGCATCTCCAGGATCTCCGAAGTGGTCATGGATAATTTCAGGTGGGAAGCCATGTTGGTCAGAAGCAGCAGAACCAAGTGAGAATCCAGTGGCGCCTTTAAGACCAGAGAAGTTTCAAGCTGGGTATAAGCTGGCTGGTTAACCTTGCCTAGACTGTCTGGCATCCTAGGCAAGGCTAACGTCTGGTGCCCTCCCACCCCCACACACTGATAATGTCATGAGTCACATGGGGGCCACTCAATTTGGCACCCTCCAGAAGGCTAGCACCCTAGGCAAGCACCTAGTTTGCCTACTGGCAGGACCAGCCCTGCATTGCCAGATATATGGTGATCTGCCCTGCCCTGGGTGGCCCAGGATGGCCCAATCTCATCAGATCTTGGCAGCTAAGCAAGGTCGGCCCAGCTTAATGCTTGGATGGGAGACCCCCAAGGATGTCCAGGGTTGCTACGCAGAAGCAGGCAATGGCCAACTGCTCCTGCTTGTCTCTTGCTATGAAAACCCTATGGCTGCGACTTGGTAGGACTTTCCACACATGCACAAGGAGTGATCATGTTAGCTCAAAGATCTGCACTGCACTCCATCGAGTCAAGATCCAAATCGAGTAAAGACTGGCCCGTAGGCAGAAAATTTTGGGTGGAGCGGCCTGGGAGATTTAAAAATGGTGTGAGGGCGCCACAGGGCTTGGCTGCTTCTTCCTACCACTGGCCGGCTCGCTTGGCCCCAGCTCTCTCTCTTTCTCCCTCACTGCCACTCTCTCGCTCTTCCCCCCCCGCCCGTCACTCTGTTGCTCTCCCTGTTGCTCTCTCACTCCTCTTCCGTGCGCTCTCTCTCTCTCTCTCTCGCTGTCACTCTCTCTCTCATCCTCACTCTTTTGTTCTCACGCTCTCTCCTCTCACTCTTGCATGCTCTCCCTCTCTCGCTGTTGCTCTCTTGGGCTCTCTTGCTCTTGTTGCTCTCTCTTGTACTCTCTCCCTCTCTCGCGCGCTCTCTCCCTTTCCTTTGCTTAGGTCTTGCTGGCCAAATTAGAACATCCAATGGAGGGGCCCTACAGAGGGAAGGGGGGAGGGTTAAATAAAGTGGACTGGGCCCCCCCAGGCCCCACCATAGCTACAAGCCTGAGTCAAGATCCAAACATTCTTGGCAGGAATTCCAGCGGGCACTCAGTGGCCTCCCCAAGCTGGTCTGCCTTCTCCCCCACCCCAGACCAGCTAATGGACAGCCAGTTTGCCAGGATACAGGTGCCACAGTTGAGTACAGGACTAACAGGGTGATGAACAAAAGATGAAGGGGAGCTCCTTGTTGGTGAGTATCGTCCACTTCCTTCTCATGCCTGAGCAGCTCCAAAGCCAGAGCTAAGTGAGAAACTGGACAGGACGCTGCAGGAGCCATGCAAGTTTCCCAAGACAACGTTTAAACTGAGACCTGGCCACATGGGATTTGGATAGAGTTGCCAGCCTACATGAGTCCACTGGAGAACTCCTGGAGTTACAAGGCTGAGTTCCATCCTACTGTCTGATGAGGCGTGCTTCGAGCACACGAAGGCTCACATTCTGAATAAAGCTTGGTTGGTCTTAAAGCTGCCCCTGGACTCTGCTTTGTTCTACTGCTTCAGACCAACACGGCTGCCCACTTGGATCTAAGGCTGGGTTACCGTATTTGTTGACCCAAGCAAGGTACAGCCACCACCTCTTGGGTCTGTGATGCCACCAGTTGGGTCCAAACCAAGGTTGTCCTGGTGGGCACAGGTTCAGGAAGGGTTGCCCACCACCTCCCATATGGTTGAGGACTGAGAGGGAGCTCAGCTCCTGCTTTGGGCAGATGCCCTCCTCCTTGTGCTGCCCGAAGTGGTCACTTAGGTGCCTTGGATGGAGACTGGCCCTGGGGTGCCCAGTGGGTGTGGGTGTGGTGGGGGAGGGTTTCACCCTTCTCCATGGTTTTGCTGTTCAGAATTCATCTCCTCTGCTTGCAAACAAACCGACCAACCAAAAACACCCCAAAAACGCTAAGAATGATCATACTGGAAACTTGTTGCGATTATCCGTTCAGGTGCGATCGTCTCCAGCTTGCAGTGTTGTATCATCCACGAGCACTGGTAGCGTGCGGAGAGTGGGAGATGCGAACGAAAAGAAGGAAAGCTGGTAGCGAAACTGCACATGTTCTGATTCTGTAATTGGTGTCAGGAATTCTCCGGATTTAACTGAAATGAAGGAGAAATGGAATGCAGCCCAGACTAGAGAAACCCTTGAATGATTCTAAGCACAGAATAGAGAAAGCATTTGCCTTGCTGGGCCCCAACCTTGAATGGCTCAGGGTAGCCTGATGGCAGCAGATCTCAGAAGCTCAGCTGGGTTGCACAGGGACCACCTAGCAAGTCCAAGGTTGCTATGCAGAGGCAGGCAAGGGCAAACCACTTCTGTTAGTCTCTTTCCTTGAAAGAAGAAGATGATGATATTGGATATATATCCCGCCCTCCACTCCGAGGAGTCTCAGAGCGGCTCACAATCTCCTTTCCCTTCCTCCCCCACAACAGACACCCGGTGAGGTGGGTGGGGCTGAGAGGGCTCTCACAGCAGCTGCCCTTTCAAGGACAGAGTCTCAGAGCGGCTCACAATCTCCTTTATCTTCCTCCCCCACAACAGACACCCTGTGAGGTGGGTGGGCTGAGAGGACTCTCACAGCAGCTTCCCTTTCAAGGACAACTCTGCGAGAGCTATGGCTGACCCAAGGCCATTCCAGAATCTGCAAGTGGAGGAATGGGGAATCCAACCCGGTTCTCCCAGATAAGAGTCCACACACTTAACCACTACACCAGACTGGCTCTGATATAAGGGCCGGATCTGATATAAATGAGACTTTGTCAGGCCAGGCCATGCAGGTCATAAAATGTAATGCCAGGGAGCGGAGACATAAACTTTATAAAGGACACAGACAAACAGAATTAAAGATTTAAAAAAAACTTTAAATAAAACATGCTTAAAAGATTAGCACTCTTGCAATATTTTAACAGTCTCCGATAATGGAAGGAAGGAAGGAGAAGAAGATGATTATGATATTGGATTTATATCCCACCTTATACTCTGAATCTCAGAGAGGTTCACGATCTCCTCTACCTCCTCCCCTCACAACAGAAACCCTGTGAGGTGGGTGGGGCTGAGAGAGCTCTCCCAGCAGCTGCCCTTTCAAGGACAACTCCTACGAGAGCTATGACTGACCCAAGGCCTTCCCAGCAGCTGCAAGTGGAAGGAGTGGGGAATCAAACCGCTTTCTCCCAGATAAGAGTCCGCCCACTTAACCACTACACTAAACTGGTGTAGTGGTTAAGGGAGAAGGAAGCAGACTCACTTACAGACCTGACAGAAGCCCTCTGGGGGCCTAATTGGCCCCCCGGGTCTCATCTTTGATACCCCTGCCCTCCAGAGGGTTAGCAAAGCACTTTATACAAGCACACACACACACAAACCTTGTTGGATCAGACCAATAGCCCATGATCTAGTCCACATAGTGGCCGGAACTCATTTGCATATTAAGACACACCCCTGACACCAAGCCAGCTGGAACTGCGTTCCTGCTAAAAAAAGAAAAAAAGCCCTGCCTCCCACTAAGCAGAGCCCTGTGGAGTCTGCAGCTGCTTTCTCTTCCTCTCCACTGCAGCTTAGGCAGGGAGGGGCTTAGGGAATCTCACCAACAGATTGTGCAAAACGCATCACTATATTTAGACGTTTGCCAAATGAATTGCTTAACGGATATAGGTGACCCAAATCCCACCTTTTCCATGCAGAATGCTGGCTTTTTAAACGCTCCAATGACTGCATCTCGTATTTTAGTTTGGAAAAAAAAGATTACTAAAGAAGGAAGGAACGAAGAGGGAGAAGCTGACAAAGTTATGAATGGAATGAAGAGGAGAGACAGATTTTTTTTTTTGACCTTTTCCAAAATTCTAGAATTTGGTCTCATCCCATGAAATCGATGGGTCACAGATTCAGAACAGGCAAAAGGAATTTGCAGTCTGCAGAATCAATGCGTAGAATCCATCCCTACAAATTACGTTGATGGGCACAAGTTTAAGCAGCTCTAAAATGGACAAGAGGTGCCCCGTGGCGCAGAGTGTTAAAGCTGCAGCCCTACAGTCCAAGCTCTGCTCACGACCCGAGTTCACTCCCGGTGGAAGTTGGGTTCAGGTACCCAGCTCAAGGTTGACTCAGCCTTCCATCCTTCCGAGGTCGGTCAAAGGAGTCCCCAGCTTGCTGGGAGGAAAGCGTAGATGACTGGGGAAGGCAATGGCAAACCAGCCCATAACAAAAAGTATGCCATGAAAACGTCATGATGTGGCGTCACACCATGGGTCAGTAATGACTTGGTGCTTGCACGGGGGACTACATTTACCTTTTTTTAAATGGACAAGACAAATTTGTGGAGGGTGTGGGTCTATTGATGGGGAAATGGAACTCCCATCTTCAGAGGCAGTCTACCTTTACCCATAGTAGAGGGCAATAATGGGAGAGGATAGTTGCCTTCATGCCTTGCTTATGGCTTCCCATTAGCACGGCTGTTGTTGGAAACAGGATGGTGGGCTCGGCTGCCTGGTGGTTCAGTCCAGCAGGCCTCCACTAGTCACTGCTGGCAGAGAGTATCCCCCTCGAGCCGCCCAGGAAATTTGTGTCTGAGGCCAGTTCAAAGCCAAGTTTGCATGTGTGTCCCCCCCACCCAACTCTTCGACCTCACTGTGACCCAGTGTTCCCCTGAAGCTAGGGTTACCAATCCCCAGGTGGGGGCAGGGGATCCCCCCGTTTGGAGGCCTTCCCCCCGCTTCAGGTTCATCATAAAGGGAGGGGGAAGAGAAATGTCTGCTGGGCACTCCAGTATACCCTATGGAGACTGATTCCCATAGGGCATAATGCAGAATCGATCCATGGGTATCTGGGGCTCTGGGGGGACCGGTTTTTTTAGGTGGAGGCACCAAATTTGCAGCATAGCATCTGTGCCTCTCCTCAAAACACGCTCCAATTTTAAAAAAAGATTGGGGGCAGGGGATCCAATTCTATGAGCCCCAAATCCTTCATTATTTCTAGTTTGGTGTAGTGGAGAGCCAGTTTGGTGTAGTGGTTAAGTGTGCGGACTCTTATCTGGGAGAACCAGGTTTGATTCCCCATTCCTCCACTTGCACCTGCTGGAATGGCCTTGGGTCAGCCATAGCCCTGGCAGAGGTTGTCCTTGAAAGGGCAGCTGCTGGGAGAGCCCTCTCCAGCCCCACCCACCTCACAGGGTGTCTGTTGTGAGGGGAGAAGACATAGGAGATTGTAAGCCGCTCTGAGTCTCTGATTCAGGGAGAAGGGCGGGATATAAATCTGCAATTCTTCTTCTTCAGTGGTGGGAAGGCATTTAAAAGGTGCGCGGTCCCTTTAAATGTGATGGCCAGCACTCCCTTTGGAGTTCAATTGTCACACCCTTGCTCCCGGCTCCGCCCCCAGTGTCTCCTGGCTCCACCAGGAGCTTTCTTGAATGGGACCTGGCAGCCCTCCCTGAAGCAACGGTCGAGCTATGTCAGGCCTTTCCAGCTGTCACCGAGAGCTTGCACCACGGGATGCTTCTGAAAATACCCGCACACAGAAAACCAGCATCTCAAGACTCAACTCAACCTTTCCCCCTAACATGCCAACGTTCTTCGGGAAGGGCATGATTTTGCACAGAGGAGCGTCCATTCCTGCTCGCCCCCACATGCAATCTGGGACGGATCTACCCCTCTCCTGAGAACAGGCCTGTGCTTTTGTTCTCTAGCCAGCATCACAGTGCTCTTCCCCCCCCCCCCCCCCGCATCCGAGGATTCTAGGAGCCTGGGTCGGCTGGCGTGATAAAAATTGGAGGCATTTGAAAGGCAACGAGGGACAGGGATTTTTTTTTTTTAAAAAAAATGAAGTTCAACTCCAGGTCGTCCTTGACAAGCAGAGATCCTTGAAGGGTGGCTGCTTGCCTCCCCTCTCCGCCTGCATCAGACCAGTGGAGATTTCTCATCCATTTTCCACTGGAACTTCAGAAAGTCAGCTCCATAGAGGAGAAGGAGGGGTAGGGGGGAAGACCTGAGCCACTCATCCTGATAAATCTCTCCGCTCCTCCTGCTCCTTCGCTACCTCTATCGACATGCCATATATCTCCTTGCTGGATCCATAACAGGACCCAGAAAGAGAGAAACTCCCCTCTTCCCCCCCCCCTCCCTCGCTGCTTCCCCTTTGCAAAATGATGCTGCCAGATCTGGGTCTGCTGCAGTTGGCTAGAAGAAGGAAGAGCCAGCTGTCGAGATTATGGATTGGGGGGGTGGGTGGGATGGGGGCAGGCAGCTCAGCCGGCAGCAGGCAGGTGGCAAGGTTAGCGGGGGGGGGGGGGAGAGGAGCCCTGCCGCCAGCCAGCCACTCGCCTCCTCCCTCCCTGCCCCCCCCCCTGCCTCCGATGAGCCACCGAAGATGTCAGCAAAGGCTCCCAGAGAGCAGAATCAGCACAATTCCTGTCTCAGATCTGGCGCAGTGAGCCAAGGAGAGCTGCTGCCCTCCTCGCTTGTGCTTCTCTCCAGACAATCTGGGCGGCAGGCAGCCCCTTCGGGAGGCCGGGAGACCCCATGAGAGAGGAGCTCTCACCGCAAGGCTTCCCTTCAGCCTGGCCCGATCTGGATCAGCAGAACCAGCAGAATAGAGGCAGGAAGGTTCCCTCCAAGCTGGGGAAGTCTTCTGAGCAACGATTTTACTTTGTGAGCTACCGGCATGAAAGTTGTGAGCTCCTGCGTACATTAGAATCATACAATCACAGTATCATAGAGTTGGAAGGGACCTCCAGGGTCATCTAGTCCAACCCCCTGCACAAGGCAGGAAACTCACAAATTGTTGTTGTTCAGTCGCACAGTCGAGTCCATGCGACCCCGTGGACAAAGTCACATCAGGCCCTCCTGTCTTCCACCATCCTCCGAAGTATGCTCAAATTCGTGTTTGTTACATCAGTAACGCTGTCCAGCCATCTCCTCTTTAGCCGTCCCCTTCTTCTTTTGCCTTCTGTCTTTCCCAGCGTCCGGGTCTTCTCCAGTGAGTGCTCCCTTCTCATTGGGTGGCCAAAGTATTTGAGCTTCAACGTCAGCATCTGACCTTCCAGGGAATAATCAGGGTTGATTTCCCTTAGGAATGACTGATTGGATCTTCTTGAAGTCCAAGGGACTCTCAAGAGTCTTCTCCAGCACCACAGCTCAAAAGCATCTATTCTTCTGCGCTCGGCCTTCCTTATAATCCAGCTCTCACAGCCATACATTACTACTGGGAATACCATTGCTTTGACTATATGGACTTTTGTTGGCAGGGTGATGTCTCTACTTTTTATTATACTGCCCAGGTTCACCACAGCTGTCCTCCCAAGGAGCAAACATCTTTTAATTTCATGGCTACAGTCACCATCTGCAGTGATCTTGGATCCCAGAAATGCAAAGTCTGTCACGACTTCCATGTCTTCCCCTTCAATTTTCCAAAGTGTGATGGGGCCGGATGCCATGATCTTAGTTTTTTTGATGTTGTGTTTCAAGCCTACTTTTGTGCTCTCCTCTTTCACCCTCAACAAGAGGTTCTTTAGGTCCTCCTCCCACATACCTCCCCCTAAATTCACAGGATCCACATTGCTGTCAGAGGGCCATCTAACCTCTGTTTAAAAACCTCCATTAGTTTGCTCTGGGGTCCTCCTTCCTGAGCTAAGACAAAAATGTATGAGCCGGAGGCTAAAACACTTGTCGGCTAGCTCACCCTAACTCAGCTTAGAGGGAAGACTGGAGGCGGCATGTCTGGGGTGATGTTAAAATGCACATAGGTCCCGTTAGGGTCGCCAGCCTCCAGGTGGGGCCTGGAGATCTGCTTTTACAACTGATCTCCAGCAGGCAGAGATCAGCTCCCCGGGAGAAAATGGCTGCTTGGAAGGGTGGGCTCTAGGGCATTGGACCCTGCTGAGGCCCCTCCCCTCTATCCCCAAACCCCGCCCTCTCCCAGCTCCACCCCCAAAGTCTCCAGGTATTTTCCAACCCATGCTTGGCAACCCTTGCCCTGCTCGATCAGAGCAAAAACTCATCAGATTAAAACTCTGGTTTCCCAAAAGGCCCAGCCAGATGCTTCTGGGCATCATAGTGACACACCTGGCATTCAGAGGTACCCTGCTCCTAAACACTGAGCTCCCCTTTGGCCTGGGCAGCTGGAAGCCATAGGTCTGGTTCCCCAGTGTGGTACCCAGGGGCACTACAGCACCTGCCAACACCTCTCCTGGAGCCCACCAAGGGTTTCTCGAAAGCAGGAGGGGTCGGGGGGGCAGCTGCCCAGTAGGCTGGCCGCACAGAGTAAGATAATGTTTCAGCTGCATTGGCTTTATTCTCTCTCACTGGCTCCTGTTTCCCACTTGATTTTTAAAATGTACTCCTCTTTTCCACTGCACTATGGCTTCCTCTGTGGGTGTGGCTGGCTCCACTTCCCACAATGGCCTCAGTTTGGTGTCGCAGGAGTGGTCCTTGAAAGGGAAGCTTCTGTGAGAGCTCTCTCAGCCCCACCTGTTAAAAATATTTGTTTGGAAAGTCAATTTTTATATCCCAAACAGTTCAATGGATCGCTGGATCAAAATGAGATTGAGAGCTCTTTAGTATAAAAACAAAACATACGTTTATTTCTACAGGGATGGGAAACTGGGAAGAAAAACAAGAAACAGCATCAGCTACATCTTATCACTAAGATAGTCACAATGCTAATAGAGATTCTTCTTCTTGACTTCTCTGTACCTAGACAAAGGAAGTCATGTGACTAACTGACCAATAGCATAAAGAAATAAAAGTCCTTTCACAGAGGTAAGCATTTTAACCCTGTAATGACTGAAGCTTGGATCATCACAGAGATGCAGGACAAAAACAGAATTCCAACTCCACCTGCCTCACAGGGTGTCTGTTGCGGGGGAGGACAATAAAGGCGATTGTAAGCCGCTGAGTCTCCGATTCAGAGAGAAGGGTGGGGGATAAAACTACGCTCATTTTCATTGTGTGACCCACCTTCCAGTGGGTTGCCAGGTCCTCTTCATCCCCCAGCGGGGGACATTCGTGCACGTGTACTCTCTTTTCCACTGCACTATGGCTTCCTCTCTGGGTGTGGCTGGCTCCACTTCCCACAATGGCGCTGCGCAACAAAATGACATCACCCCAAAGTGACGTCATCAAAATGGTGGCACCCGTGCAGGGCTGCACTAGGCGTTTCTGGGAGAACTCTATGGTTTCCCAGGATGCTCTAGCCATTTGGGAGGTTAGAACTCTATGGTACCTATTGTACCATAGAGTTTTACCTCCCAAATGTCTAGAGCGTCCGGGGAAAACCACAGAGTTTTCCCGAAAACGCCTAGAGTGGCCCCACACGGGGGGCGCCATTTTGACGACATCACTTCCGGGTGATGTCATCGCGCCAGCAACGCAAGGGGAGGTTCCCTCTGCTGGCCCAATGAGTTTGAGGTAGGCCCAAACCTGTCACCATGGGCCCAGGAGGTGATGCCAGACACCACCTGGGCCTCAGCTGTCAGGGAATGAGTTGAACCTCTGTGGGGTATCTGTGGCCCCACACCAGTCCTGATGTCCCACATCTCCAGAGTTTGAACATATTGGACTCTGGGAATGACAACTCACTAGCCCCTAGTCCAAGAAGAGGCAGGACGCTGTGTTAGATGGCTCTTTTGGTGTGACATGTGAACATTTCCATTTGAGGGGTTTACGTGTCTTTGCAAAGGAGAGACCACTGAGGGAAGCGGGGGGGGGGCTTGTCTTCCTCATCCGTTAATTTTCACTCTTTCGGACTCTCCTGCTTTAGCACGCGCTAATGAACAAAATTCTCACTTTTTTTTGCTATCCCATCTTATGCTCAAACATGATAATTAAGAGATGTGTTAAAACATGAGAGGAAAAAGAAATCCAAAGAGTTTTGTCTCAGTTGTGTTGTGGAGTCTCCTCTAGAGACGTGCTCAGTTTTGAGAGGATTGTGTTTAAAGATGACCAAGTGTCCAGTCCCTGAGGTGAAGGAATAATAAATATAAACAGAAATGTTCTGTGGAACAAGTAAACGCACATTGTTTGCTGAATGTATACCTCTCTTTTCTCCCCCAGTGGTTTACAACATTTGCTTATCCTCCATTTTACCCTCACAAAAACCCTGTGAGGTAGGTGAGGCTGGGAGTGTGTGGATGGCCCAAGATCCACCTGCAAGATCTCCCACAGAAAAGCAGAGATCTGAACCCAGGTCTCCTAGATCGGAGTCCAACCACTGCACTTTGCGGCTCCCTTTTCAAGGGAAGGATGGCCAGCGTTTGAAGCTAATCTAGCAGGTGCTTAGGTTCTTATCTCATCTTGGACCTTTGGACATCAGCCTGACTAGATCAAACCCATCAGCTTGTTTCTCACAGTGGCCGAACGGATGAAGAAGGTCTCCAAGCAGAAAATGGAGGCCAGGGCCTCCCCAGGGTCCCACCTCAGCAAGTGACACTCTGTTCCCTTCATTATTTATCCTTACAGCAGTTCTGTGAAGTAGACAAAGCATAGAGGAGGAGGAGGAGATGATGATGATGATATTGGATTTATATCCCACCCTTCACTCTGAATCTCAGAGTCTCAGAACAATCACAATTTCCCTTACCTTCTTCCCCACAACAAACACCCTGTGAGGTAGGTGGGGCTGAGAGAGTTCTGACAGAAGCTGCCCTTTCAAGGACAATTGCTGCAAGAGCTATGGCTGACCCAAGGCCATTCCAGCAGCTGCAAGTGGAGAAGTGGGGAATCAAACCCGGTTCTCCCAGATAAGAGTCCGTGCACTTAACCACTACACTGAGAGGGCGAGAGAGACTGATCGACCCACCGACCAACCCAAGGTCCTCTAGTCAGTTTCATGGCTGTGAGGGGATATCAAGAGGTCTTTCCAAGCCTTCAGAACTCTAACCACTACATCACATAAGAACAGAAGAGAAGCCCTGTTGGATCAGGCCAATGGCCCATCCAGTCCAACACTTCGTGTCACATAAGAACATAAGAGAAGCCATGTTAGATCAGGCCAATGGCCCCTCCAGTCCAACACTCTGTGTCACATAAGAACATAAGAGAAGCCATGTTGGATCAGGCCAATGGCCCCTGCAGTCCAACACTCTGTGTCACATAAGAACATCAGAGAAGCCATGTTGGATCAGGCCAGTGGCCCCTCCAGTCCAACACTCTGTGTCAGATAGAACATAAGAGGAGCCCTGTTGAATCAGGCCAATGGCCCCTCCAGTCCAACACTCTGTGTCACATAAGAACATCAGAGAAGCCCTATTGAATCAGGCCAATGGCCCCTCCAGTCCAACACTGTGTCACATAAGAACATAAGAGAAGCCATGTTGGATCAGGCCAGTGGCCCATCCAGTCCAACACTCTGTGTCACATAAGAACATAAGAGAAGCCATGTTGGATCAGGCCAATGGCCCCTCCAGTCCAACACTCTGTGTCACATAAGAACATAAGAGAAGCCATGTTGGATCAGGCCAATGGCCCCTCCAGTCCAACACTCTGTGTCACATAAGAACATAAGAGAAGCCATGTTGGATCAGGCCAATGGCCCCTCCAGTCCAACACTCTGTGTCACATAAGAACATCAGAGAAGCCATGTTGGATCAGGCCAATGGCCCCTCCAGTCCAACACTCTGTGTCACATAAGAACATAAGAGAAGCCATGTTGGATCAGGCCAATGGCCCCTCCAGTCCAACACTCTGTGTCACATAAGAACATAAGAGAAGCCATGTTGGATCAGGCCAATGGCCCCTCCAGTCCAACACTCTGTGTCACATAAGAACATCAGAGAAGCCATGTTGGATCAGGCCAGTGGCCCCTCCAGTCCAACACTCCGTGTCACATAAGAACATCAGAGAAGCCATGTTGGATCAGGCCAGTGGCCCATCCAGTCCAACACTCCGTGTCACATAAGAACATCAGAGAAGCCATGTTGGATCAGGCCAGTGGCCCATCCAGTCCAACACTCCGTGTCACATAAGAACATCAGAGAAGCCATGTTGGATCAGGCCAGTGGCCCCTCCAGTCGAACACTCTGTGTCACATAAGAACATAAGAGAAGCCATGTTGGATCAGGCCAATGGCCCCTCCAGTCCAACACTCTGTGTCACATAAGAACATAAGAGAAGCCATGTTGGATCAGGCCAGTGGCCCCTCCAGTCCAACACTCTGTGTCACATAAGAACATCAGAGAAGCCATGTTGGATCAGGCCAGTGGCCCCTCCAGTCCAACACTCTGTGTCAGATAGAACATAAGAGGAGCCCTGTTGAATCAGGCCAATGGCCCCTCCAGTCCAACACTCTGTGTCACATAAGAACATCAGAGAAGCCCTATTGAATCAGGCCAATGGCCCCTCCAGTCCAACACTGTGTCACATAAGAACATAAGAGAAGCCATGTTGGATCAGGCCAGTGGCCCATCCAGTCCAACACTCTGTGTCACATAAGAACATAAGAGAAGCCATGTTGGATCAGGCCAATGGCCCCTCCAGTCCAACACTCTGTGTCACATAAGAACATAAGAGAAGCCATGTTGGATCAGGCCAATGGCCCCTCCAGTCCAACACTCTGTGTCACATAAGAACATAAGAGAAGCCATGTTGGATCAGGCCAATGGCCCCTCCAGTCCAACACTCTGTGTCACATAAGAACATCAGAGAAGCCATGTTGGATCAGGCCAATGGCCCCTCCAGTCCAACACTCTGTGTCACATAAGAACATAAGAGAAGCCATGTTGGATCAGGCCAATGGCCCCTCCAGTCCAACACTCTGTGTCACATAAGAACATAAGAGAAGCCATGTTGGATCAGGCCAATGGCCCCTCCAGTCCAACACTCTGTGTCACATAAGAACATCAGAGAAGCCATGTTGGATCAGGCCAGTGGCCCCTCCAGTCCAACACTCCGTGTCACATAAGAACATCAGAGAAGCCATGTTGGATCAGGCCAGTGGCCCATCCAGTCCAACACTCCGTGTCACATAAGAACATCAGAGAAGCCATGTTGGATCAGGCCAGTGGCCCATCCAGTCCAACACTCCGTGTCACATAAGAACATCAGAGAAGCCATGTTGGATCAGGCCAGTGGCCCCTCCAGTCCAACACTCTGTGTCACATAAGAACATAAGAGAAGCCATGTTGGATCAGGCCAATGGCCCCTCCAGTCCAACACTCTGTGTCACATAAGAACATAAGAGAAGCCATGTTGGATCAGGCCAGTGGCCCCTCCAGTCCAACACTCTGTGTCACATAAGAACATCAGAGAAGCCATGTTGGATCAGGCCAGTGGCCCCTCCAGTCCAACACTCCGTGTCACATAAGAACATCAGAGAAGCCATGTTGGATCAGGCCAGTGGCCCATCCAGTCCAGCACTCCGTGTCACATAAGAACATCAGAGAAGCCATGTTGGATCAGGCCAGTGGCCCATCCAGGCCAACACTCTGTGTCACATAAGAACATCAGAGAAGCCATGTTGGATCAGGCCAGTGGCCCATCCAGGCCAACACTCTGTGTCACATAAGAACAAAAGAGAAGCCATGTTGGATCAGGCCGATGGCCCCTCCAGTCCAACACTCTGTGTCACATAAGAACAGAAGAGAAGCCCTGTTGGATCAGGCCAATGGTCCATCCAGTCCAACACTCCGTGTCACATAAGAACATCAGAGAAGCCATGTTGGATCAGGCCAGTGGCCCATCCAGTCCAACACTCTGTGTCACATAAGAACATCAGAGAAGCCATGTTGGATCAGGCCAGTGGCCCCTCCAGTCCAACACTCTGTGTCACATAAGAACATAAGAGAAGCAATGTTGGATCAGGCCAATGGCCCCTCCAGTCCAACACTCTGTGTCACATAAGAACATAAGAGAAGCCATGTTGGATCAGGCCAATGGCCCCTCCAGTCCAACACTCTGTGTGACATAAGAACATCAGAGAAGCCATGTTGGATCAGGCCAGTGGCCCATCCAGTCCAACACTCCGTGTCACATAAGAACATCAGAGAAGCCATGTTGGATCAGGCCAGTGGCCCATCCAGGCCAACACTCTGTGTCACATAAGAACAGAAGAGAAGCCATGTTGGATCAGGCCGATGGCCCCTCCAGTCCAACACTCTGTGTCACATAACAACAGAAGAGAAGCCCTGTTGGATCAGGCCAATGGCCCATCCAGTCCAACACTCTGTGTCACATAAGAACATCAGAGAAGCCATGTTGGATCAGGCCAGTGGCCCCTCCAGTCCAACACTCTGTGTCACATAAGAACATAAGAGAAGCCATGTTGGATCAGGCCAATGGCCCCTCCAGTCCAACACTCCGTGTCACATAAGAACACAAGAGAAGCCATGTTGGATCAGGCCAATGGCTCATCCAGTCCAACACTCCGTGTCACATAAGAACATCAGAGAAGCCATGTTGGATCAGGCCAGTGGCCCATCCAGTCCAACACTCCGTGTCACATAAGAACATCAGAGAAGCCATGTTGGATCAGGCCAGTGGCCCATCCAGTCCAACACTCCGTGTCACATAAGAACATCAGAGAAGCCATGTTGGATCAGGCCAGTGGCCCATCCAGGCCAACACTCTGTGTCACATAAGAACAAAAGAGAAGACATGTTGGATCAGGCCGATGGCCCCTCCAGTCCAACACTCTGTGTCACATAAGAACAGAAGAGAAGCCCTGTTGGATCAGGCCAATGGCCCATCCAGTCCAACACTCCGTGTCACATAAGAACATCAGAGAAGCCATATTGGATCAGGCCAGTGGCCCATCCAGTCCAACACTCTGTGTCACATAAGAACATCAGAGAAGCCATGTTGGATCAGGCCAGTGGCCCCTCCAGTCCAACACTCTGTGTCACATAAGAACATCAGAGAAGCCATGTTGGATCAGGCCAGTGGCCCCTCCAGTCCAACACTCCGTGTCACATAAGAACATCAGAGAAGCCATGTTGGATCAGGCCAGTGGCCCATCCAGTCCAACACTCCGTGTCACATAAGAACATCAGAGAAGCCATGTTGGATCAGGCCAGTGGCCCATCCAGTCCAACACTCCGTGTCACATAAGAACATCAGAGAAGCCATGTTGGATCAGGCCAGTGGCCCATCCAGGCCAACACTCTGTGTCACATAAGAACAAAAGAGAAGCCATGTTGGATCAGGCCGATGGCCCCTCCAGTCCAACACTCTGTGTCACATAAGAACAGAAGAGAAGCCCTGTTGGATCAGGCCAATGGCCCATCCAGTCCAACACTCCGTGTCACATAAGAACATCAGAGAAGCCATATTGGATCAGGCCAGTGGCCCATCCAGTCCAACACTCTGTGTCACATAAGAACATAAGAGAAGCCATGTTGGATCAGGCCAGTGGCCCCTCCAGTCCAACACTCTGTGTCACATAAGAACATAAGAGAAGCCATGTTGGATCAGGCCAATGGCCCCTCCAGTCCAACACTCTGTGTCACATAAGAACATAAGAGAAGCCATGTTGGATCAGGCCAATGGCCCCTCCAGTCCAACACTCTGTGTGACATAAGAACATCAGAGAAGCCATGTTGGATCAGGCCAGTGGCCCATCCAGTCCAACACTCCGTGTCACATAAGAACATCAGAGAAGCCATGTTGGATCAGGCCAGTGGCCCATCCAGGCCAACACTCTGTGTCACATAAGAACAGAACAGAAGCCATGTTGGATCAGGCCGATGGCCCCTCCAGTCCAACACTCTGTGTCACATAAGAACAGAAGAGAAGCCCTGTTGGATCAGGCCAATGGCCCATCCAGTCCAACACTCCGTGTCACATAAGAACATCAGAGAAGCCATGTTGGATCAGGCCAGTGGCCCATCCAGTCCAACACTCTGTGTCACATAAGAACATCAGAGAAGCCATGTTGGATCAGGCCAGTGGCCCCTCCAGTCCAACACTCTGTGTCACATAAGAACATAAGAGAAGCCATGTTGGATCAGGCCAATGGCCCCTCCAGTCCAACACTCCGTGTCACATAAGAACACAAGAGAAGCCATGTTGGATCAGGCCAATGGCTCATCCAGTCCAACACTCCGTGTCACATAAGAACATCAGAGAAGCCATGTTGGATCAGGCCAGTGGCCCATCCAGTCCAACACTCCGTGTCACATAAGAACATCAGAGAAGCCATGTTGGATCAGGCCAGTGGCCCATCCAGGCCAACACTCTGTGTCACATAAGAACATAAGAGAAGCCATGTTGGATCAGGCCAATGGCCCATCCAGTCCAACACTCTGTGTCACATAAGAACATAAGAGAAGCCATGCTGGATCAGGCCAATGGCCCATCCAGTCCAACACTCTGTGTCACATAAGAACATAAGAGAAGCCCTGTTGGATCAGGCCAGTGGCCCCTGCAGTCCAACACTCTGTGTCACATAAGAACATCAGAGAAGCCATGTTGGATCAGGCCAGTGGCCCCTCCAGTCCAACACTCTGTGTCAGATAGAACATAAGAGGAGCCCTGTTGAATCAGGCCAATGGCCCCTCCAGTCCAACACTCTGTGTCACATAAGAACATCAGAGAAGCCCTATTGAATCAGGCCAATGGCCCCTCCAGTCCAACACTGTGACCAACATAAGAACATAAGAGAAGCCATGTTGGATCAGGCCAGTGGCCCATCCAGGCCAACACTCTGTGTCACATAAGAACAAAAGAGAAGCCATGTTGGATCAGACCGATGGCCCCTCCAGTCCAACACTCTGTGTCACATAAGAACAGAAGAGAAGCCCTGTTGGATCAGGCCAATGGCCCATCCAGTCCAACACTCCGTGTCACATAAGAACATCAGAGAAGCCATATTGGATCAGGCCAGTGGCCCATCCAGTCCAACACTCTGTGTCACATAAGAACATCAGAGAAGCCATGTTGGATCAGGCCAGTGGCCCCTCCAGTCCAACACTCTGTGTCACATAAGAACATAAGAGAAGCCATGTTGGATCAGGCCAATGGCCCCTCCAGTCCAACACTCTGTGTCACATAAGAACATCAGAGAAGCCATGTTGGATCAGGCCAGTGGCCCCTCCAGTCCAACACTCTGTGTCACATAAGAACATAAGAGAAGCCATGTTGGATCAGGCCAATGGCCCCTCCAGTCCAACACTCTGTGTCACATAAGAACATAAGAGAAGCCATGTTGGATCAGGCCAATGGCCCCTCCAGTCCAACACTCTGTGTGACATAAGAACATCAGAGAAGCCATGTTGGATCAGGCCAGTGGCCCATCCAGTCCAACACTCCGTGTCACATAAGAACATCAGAGAAGCCATGTTGGATCAGGCCAGTGGCCCATCCAGGCCAACACTCTGTGTCACATAAGAACAGAAGAGAAGCCATGTTGGATCAGGCCGATGGCCCCTCCAGTCCAACACTCTGTGTCACATAAGAACAGAAGAGAAGCCCTGTTGGATCAGGCCAATGGCCCATCCAGTCCAACACTCTGTGTCACATAAGAACATCAGAGAAGCCATGTTGGATCAGGCCAGTGGCCCCTCCAGTCCAACACTCTGTGTCACATAAGAACATAAGAGAAGCCATGTTGGATCAGGCCAATGGCCCCTCCAGTCCAACACTCCGTGTCACATAAGAACACAAGAGAAGCCATGTTGGATCAGGCCAATGGCTCATCCAGTCCAACACTCCGTGTCACATAAGAACATCAGAGAAGCCATGTTGGATCAGGCCAGTGGCCCATCCAGTCCAACACTCCGTGTCACATAAGAACATCAGAGAAGCCATGTTGGATCAGGCCAGTGGCCCATCCAGTCCAACACTCCGTGTCACATAAGAACATCAGAGAAGCCATGTTGGATCAGGCCAGTGGCCCATCCAGGCCAACACTCTGTGTCACATAAGAACAAAAGAGAAGCCATGTTGGATCAGGCCGATGGCCCCTCCAGTCCAACACTCTGTGTCACATAAGAACAGAAGAGAAGCCCTGTTGGATCAGGCCAATGGCCCATCCAGTCCAACACTCCGTGTCACATAAGAACATCAGAGAAGCCATATTGGATCAGGCCAGTGGCCCATCCAGTCCAACACTCTGTGTCACATAAGAACATCAGAGAAGCCATGTTGGATCAGGCCAGTGGCCCCTCCAGTCCAACACTCTGTGTCACATAAGAACATCAGAGAAGCCATGTTGGATCAGGCCAGTGGCCCATCCAGTCCAACACTCCGTGTCACATAAGAACATCAGAGAAGCCATGTTGGATCAGGCCAGTGGCCCATCCAGGCCAACACTCTTTGTCACATAAGAACATCAGAGAAGCCATGTTGGATCAGGCCAGTGGCCCATCCAGTCCAACACTCTGTGTCACATAAGAACATAAGAAAAGCCATGTTGGATCAGGCCAGTGGCCCCTCCAGTCCAACACTCTGTGTCACATAAGAACATAAGAGAAGCCATGTTGGATCAGGCCAATGGCCCCTCCAGTCCAACACTCTGTGTCACATAAGAACATAAGAGAAGCCATGTTGGATCAGGCCAATGGCCCCTCCAGTCCAACACTCTGTGTGACATAAGAACATCAGAGAAGCCATGTTGGATCAGGCCAGTGGCCCATCCAGTCCAACACTCCGTGTCACATAAGAACATCAGAGAAGCCATGTTGGATCAGGCCAGTGGCCCATCCAGGCCAACACTCTGTGTCACATAAGAACAGAAGAGAAGCCATGTTGGATCAGGCCGATGGCCCCTCCAGTCCAACACTCTGTGTCACATAAGAACAGAAGAGAAGCCCTGTTGGATCAGGCCAATGGCCCATCCAGTCCAACACTCCGTGTCACATAAGAACATCAGAGAAGCCATGTTGGATCAGGCCAGTGGCCCATCCAGTCCAACACTCTGTGTCACATAAGAACATCAGAGAAGCCATGTTGGATCAGGCCAGTGGCCCCTCCAGTCCAACACTCTGTGTCACATAAGAACATAAGAGAAGCCATGTTGGATCAGGCCAATGGCTCATCCAGTCCAACACTCCGTGTCACATAAGAACATCAGAGAAGCCATGTTGGATCAGGCCAGTGGCCCATCCAGTCCAACACTCCGTGTCACATAAGAACATCAGAGAAGCCATGTTGGATCAGGCCAGTGGCCCATCCAGGCCAACACTCTGTGTCACATAAGAACATAAGAGAAGCCATGTTGGATCAGGCCAATGGCCCATCCAGTCCAACACTCTGTGTCACATAAGAACATAAGAGAAGCCATGCTGGATCAGGCCAATGGCCCATCCAGTCCAACACTCTGTGTCACATAAGAACATAAGAGAAGCCCTGTTGGATCAGGCCAGTGGCCCATCCAGTCCAACACTCTGTGTCACATAAGAACATCAGAGAAGCCATGTTGGATCAGGCCAGTGGCCCCTCCAGTCCAACACTCTGTGTCAGATAGAACATAAGAGGAGCCCTGTTGAATCAGGCCAATGGCCCCTCCAGTCCAACACTCTGTGTCACATAAGAACATCAGAGAAGCCCTATTGAATCAGGCCAATGGCCCCTCCAGTCCAACACTGTGACCAACATAAGAACATAAGAGAAGCCATGTTGGATCAGGCCAGTGGCCCATCCAGGCCAACACTCTGTGTCACATAAGAACAAAAGAGAAGCCATGTTGGATCAGACCGATGGCCCCTCCAGTCCAACACTCTGTGTCACATAAGAACAGAAGAGAAGCCCTGTTGGATCAGGCCAATGGCCCATCCAGTCCAACACTCCGTGTCACATAAGAACATCAGAGAAGCCATATTGGATCAGGCCAGTGGCCCATCCAGTCCAACACTCTGTGTCACATAAGAACATCAGAGAAGCCATGTTGGATCAGGCCAGTGGCCCCTCCAGTCCAACACTCTGTGTCACATAAGAACATAAGAGAAGCCATGTTGGATCAGGCCAATGGCCCCTCCAGTCCAACACTCTGTGTCACATAAGAACATAAGAGAAGCCATGTTGGATCAGGCCAATGGCCCCTCCAGTCCAACACTCTGTGTGACATAAGAACATCAGAGAAGCCATGTTGGATCAGGCCAGTGGCCCATCCAATCCAACACTCCGTGTCACATAAGAACATCAGAGAAGCCATGTTGGATCAGGCCAGTGGCCCATCCAGGCCAACACTCTGTGTCACATAAGAACAGAAGAGAAGCCATGTTGGATCAGGCCGATGGCCCCTCCAGTCCAACACTCTGTGTCACATAAGAACAGAAGAGAAGCCCTGTTGGATCAGGCCAATGGCCCATCCAGTCCAACACTCCGTGTCACATAAGAACATCAGAGAAGCCATGTTGGATCAGGCCAGTGGCCCATCCAGTCCAACACTCTGTGTCACATAAGAACATCAGAGAAGCCATGTTGGATCAGGCCAGTGGCCCCTCCAGTCCAACACTCTGTGTCACATAAGAACATAAGAGAAGCCATGTTGGATCAGGCCAATGGCCCCTCCAGTCCAACACTCTGTGTCACATAAGAACATAAGAGAAGCCATGTTGGATCAGGCCAGTGGCCCCTCCAGTCCAACACTCTGTGTCACATAAGAACATCAGAGAAGCCATGTTGGATCAGGCCAGTGGCCCCTCCAGTCCAACACTCCGTGTCACATAAGAACATCAGAGAAGCCATGTTGGATCAGGCCAGTGGCCCATCCAGGCCAACACTCTGTGTCACATAAGAACATCAGAGAAGCCATGTTGGATCAGGCCAGTGGCCCATCCAGGCCAACACTCTGTGTCACATAAGAACATCAGAGAAGCCATGTTGGATCAGGCCAATGGCCCCTCCAGTCCAACACTCTGTGTCACATAAGAACATAAGAGAAGCAATGTTGGATCAGGCCAGTGGCCCCTCCAATCCAGCACTCTGTGTCACATAAGAACATAAGAGAAGCCCTGTTGAATCAGGCTAACGGCCCATCCAGTCCAACACTCTGTGTCACATAAGAACATAAGAGAAGCCATGTTGGATCAGGCCAATGGCCCATCCAGTCCAACACTCTGTGTCACATAAGAGAAGCCATGTTGGATCAGGCCAATGGCTCATCCAGTCCAACACTCCGAGTCACATAAGAACACAAGAGAAGCCATGTTGGATCAGGCCAATGGCTCATCCAGTCCAACACTCCGTGTCACATAAGAACATCAGAGAAGCCATGTTGGATCAGGCCAGTGGCCCATCCAGTCCAACACTCCATGTCACATAAGAACATCAGAGAAGCCATGTTGGATCAGGCCAGTGGCCCATCCAGGCCAACACTCTGTGTCACATAAGAACATAAGAGAAGCCATGTTGGATCAGGCCAATGGCCCATCCAGTCCAACACTCTGTGTCACATAAGAACATAAGAGAAGCAATGTTGGATCAGGCCAATGGCCCCTCCAGTCCAACACTCTGTGTCACATAAGAACATAAGAGAAGCCATGTTGGATCAGGCCAGTGGCCCCTCCAGTCCAACACTCTGTGTCACATAAGAACATCAGAGAAGCCATGTTGGATCAGGCCAGTGGCCCCTCCAGTCCAACACTCCGTGTCACATAAGAACATCAGAGAAGCCATGTTGGATCAGGCCAGTGGCCCATCCAGGCCAACACTCTGTGTCACATAAGAACATCAGAGAAGCCATGTTGGATCAGGCCAGTGGCCCATCCAGGCCAACACTCTGTGTCACATAAGAACATCAGAGAAGCCATGTTGGATCAGGCCAATGGCCCCTCCAGTCCAACACTCTGTGTCACATAAGAACATAAGAGAAGCAATGTTGGATCAGGCCAGTGGCCCCTCCAATCCAGCACTCTGTGTCACATAAGAACATAAGAGAAGCCCTGTTGAATCAGGCTAACGGCCCATCCAGTCCAACACTCTGTGTCACATAAGAACATAAGAGAAGCCATGTTGGATCAGGCCAATGGCCCATCCAGTCCAACACTCTGTGTCACATAAGAGAAGCCATGTTGGATCAGGCCAATGGCTCATCCAGTCCAACACTCCGAGTCACATAAGAACACAAGAGAAGCCATGTTGGATCAGGCCAATGGCTCATCCAGTCCAACACTCCGTGTCACATAAGAACATCAGAGAAGCCATGTTGGATCAGGCCAGTGGCCCATCCAGTCCAACACTCCATGTCACATAAGAACATCAGAGAAGCCATGTTGGATCAGGCCAGTGGCCCATCCAGGCCAACACTCTGTGTCACATAAGAACATAAGAGAAGCCATGTTGGATCAGGCCAATGGCCCATCCAGTCCAACACTCTGTGTCACATAAGAACATAAGAGAAGCAATGTTGGATCAGGCCAATGGCCCCTCCAGTCCAACACTCTGTGTCACATAAGAACATAAGAGAAGCCATGTTGGATCAGGCCAATGGCCCCTCCAGTCCAACACTCTGTGTGACATAAGAACATCAGAGAAGCCATGTTGGATCAGGCCAGTGGCCCATCCAATCCAACACTCCGTGTCACATAAGAACATCAGAGAAGCCATGTTGGATCAGGCCAGTGGCCCATCCAGGCCAACACTCTGTGTCACATAAGAACAGAAGAGAAGCCATGTTGGATCAGGCCGATGGCCCCTCCAGTCCAACACTCTGTGTCACATAAGAACAGAAGAGAAGCCCTGTTGGCTCAGGCCAATGGCCCATCCAGTCCAACACTCCGTGTCACATAAGAACATCAGAGAAGCCATGTTGGATCAGGCCAGTGGCCCATCCAGTCCAACACTCTGTGTCACATAAGAACATCAGAGAAGCCATGTTGGATCAGGCCAGTGGCCCCTCCAGTCCAACACTCTGTGTCACATAAGAACATAAGAGAAGCCATGTTGGATCAGGCCAATGGCCCCTCCAGTCCAACACTCTGTGTCACATAAGAACATAAGAGAAGCCATGTTGGATCAGGCCAGTGGCCCCTCCAGTCCAACACTCTGTGTCACATAAGAACATCAGAGAAGCCATGTTGGATCAGGCCAGTGGCCCCTCCAGTCCAACACTCCGTGTCACATAAGAACATCAGAGAAGCCATGTTGGATCAGGCCAGTGGCCCATCCAGGCCAACACTCTGTGTCACATAAGAACATCAGAGAAGCCATGTTGGATCAGGCCAGTGGCCCATCCAGGCCAACACTCTGTGTCACATAAGAACATCAGAGAAGCCATGTTGGATCAGGCCAATGGCCCCTCCAGTCCAACACTCTGTGTCACATAAGAACATAAGAGAAGCAATGTTGGATCAGGCCAGTGGCCCCTCCAATCCAGCACTCTGTGTCACATAAGAACATAAGAGAAGCCCTGTTGAATCAGGCTAACGGCCCATCCAGTCCAACACTCTGTGTCACATAAGAACATAAGAGAAGCCATGTTGGATCAGGCCAATGGCCCATCCAGTCCAACACTCTGTGTCACATAAGAGAAGCCATGTTGGATCAGGCCAATGGCTCATCCAGTCCAACACTCCGAGTCACATAAGAACACAAGAGAAGCCATGTTGGATCAGGCCAATGGCTCATCCAGTCCAACACTCCGTGTCACATAAGAACATCAGAGAAGCCATGTTGGATCAGGCCAGTGGCCCATCCAGTCCAACACTCCATGTCACATAAGAACATCAGAGAAGCCATGTTGGATCAGGCCAGTGGCCCATCCAGGCCAACACTCTGTGTCACATAAGAACATAAGAGAAGCCATGTTGGATCAGGCCAATGGCCCATCCAGTCCAACACTCTGTGTCACATAAGAACATAAGAGAAGCAATGTTGGATCAGGCCAATGGCCCCTCCAGTCCAACACTCTGTGTCACATAAGAACATAAGAGAAGCCATGTTGGATCAGGCCAGTGGCCCCTCCAGTCCAACACTCTGTGTCACATAAGAACATCAGAGAAGCCATGTTGGATCAGGCCAGTGGCCCCTCCAGTCCAACACTCCGTGTCACATAAGAACATCAGAGAAGCCATGTTGGATCAGGCCAGTGGCCCATCCAGGCCAACACTCTGTGTCACATAAGAACATCAGAGAAGCCATGTTGGATCAGGCCAGTGGCCCATCCAGGCCAACACTCTGTGTCACATAAGAACATAAGAGAAGCAATGTTGGATCAGGCCAGTGGCCCCTCCAATCCAGCACTCTGTGTCACATAAGAACATAAGAGAAGCCCTGTTGAATCAGGCTAACGGCCCATCCAGTCCAACACTCTGTGTCACATAAGAACATAAGAGAAGCCATGTTGGATCAGGCCAATGGCCCATCCAGTCCAACACTCTGTGTCACATAAGAGAAGCCATGTTGGATCAGGCCAATGGCTCATCCAGTCCAACACTCCGAGTCACATAAGAACACAAGAGAAGCCATGTTGGATCAGGCCAATGGCTCATCCAGTCCAACACTCCGTGTCACATAAGAACATCAGAGAAGCCATGTTGGATCAGGCCAGTGGCCCATCCAGTCCAACACTCCATGTCACATAAGAACATCAGAGAAGCCATGTTGGATCAGGCCAGTGGCCCATCCAGGCCAACACTCTGTGTCACATAAGAACATAAGAGAAGCCATGTTGGATCAGGCCAATGGCCCATCCAGTCCAACACTCTGTGTCACATAAGAACATAAGAGAAGCAATGTTGGATCAGGCCAATGGCCCCTCCAGTCCAACACTCTGTGTCACATAAGAACATAAGAGAAGCCATGTTGGATCAGGCCAATGGCCCCTCCAGTCCAACACTCTGTGTGACATAAGAACATCAGAGAAGCCATGTTGGATCAGGCCAGTGGCCCATCCAATCCAACACTCCGTGTCACATAAGAACATCAGAGAAGCCATGTTGGATCAGGCCAGTGGCCCATCCAGGCCAACACTCTGTGTCACATAAGAACAGAAGAGAAGCCATGTTGGATCAGGCCGATGGCCCCTCCAGTCCAACACTCTGTGTCACATAAGAACAGAAGAGAAGCCCTGTTGGATCAGGCCAATGGCCCATCCAGTCCAACACTCCGTGTCACATAAGAACATCAGAGAAGCCATGTTGGATCAGGCCAGTGGCCCATCCAGTCCAACACTCTGTGTCACATAAGAACATCAGAGAAGCCATGTTGGATCAGGCCAGTGGCCCCTCCAGTCCAACACTCTGTGTCACATAAGAACATAAGAGAAGCCATGTTGGATCAGGCCAATGGCCCCTCCAGTCCAACACTCTGTGTCACATAAGAACATAAGAGAAGCCATGTTGGATCAGGCCAGTGGCCCCTCCAGTCCAACACTCTGTGTCACATAAGAACATCAGAGAAGCCATGTTGGATCAGGCCAGTGGCCCCTCCAGTCCAACACTCCGTGTCACATAAGAACATCAGAGAAGCCATGTTGGATCAGGCCAGTGGCCCATCCAGGCCAACACTCTGTGTCACATAAGAACATCAGAGAAGCCATGTTGGATCAGGCCAGTGGCCCATCCAGGCCAACACTCTGTGTCACATAAGAACATCAGAGAAGCCATGTTGGATCAGGCCAATGGCCCCTCCAGTCCAACACTCTGTGTCACATAAGAACATAAGAGAAGCAATGTTGGATCAGGCCAGTGGCCCCTCCAATCCAGCACTCTGTGTCACATAAGAACATAAGAGAAGCCCTGTTGAATCAGGCTAACGGCCCATCCAGTCCAACACTCTGTGTCACATAAGAACATAAGAGAAGCCATGTTGGATCAGGCCAATGGCCCATCCAGTCCAACACTCTGTGTCACATAAGAGAAGCCATGTTGGATCAGGCCAATGGCTCATCCAGTCCAACACTCCGAGTCACATAAGAACACAAGAGAAGCCATGTTGGATCAGGCCAATGGCTCATCCAGTCCAACACTCCGTGTCACATAAGAACATCAGAGAAGCCATGTTGGATCAGGCCAGTGGCCCATCCAGTCCAACACTCCATGTCACATAAGAACATCAGAGAAGCCATGTTGGATCAGGCCAGTGGCCCATCCAGGCCAACACTCTGTGTCACATAAGAACATAAGAGAAGCCATGTTGGATCAGGCCAATGGCCCATCCAGTCCAACACTCTGTGTCACATAAGAACATAAGAGAAGCAATGTTGGATCAGGCCAATGGCCCCTCCAGTCCAACACTCTGTGTCACATAAGAACATAAGAGAAGCCATGTTGGATCAGGCCAATTGCCCCTCCAGTCCAACACTCTGTGTGACATAAGAACATCAGAGAAGCCATGTTGGATCAGGCCAGTGGCCCATCCAGTCCAACACTCCGTGTCACATAAGAACATCAGAGAAGCCATGTTGGATCAGGCCAGTGGCCCATCCAGGCCAACACTCTGTGTCACATAAGAACAGAAGAGAAGCCATGTTGGATCAGGCCGATGGCCCCTCCAGTCCAACACTCTGTGTCACATAAGAACAGAAGAGAAGCCCTGTTGGATCAGGCCAATGGCCCATCCAGTCCAACACTCTGTGTCACATAAGAACATCAGAGAAGCCATGTTGGATCAGGCCAGTGGCCCCTCCAGTCCAACACTCTGTGTCACATAAGAACATAAGAGAAGCCATGTTGGATCAGGCCAATGGCCCCTCCAGTCCAACACTCCGTGTCACATAAGAACACAAGAGAAGCCATGTTGGATCAGGCCAATGGCTCATCCAGTCCAACACTCCGTGTCACATAAGAACATCAGAGAAGCCATGTTGGATCAGGCCAGTGGCCCATCCAGTCCAACACTCCGTGTCACATAAGAACATCAGAGAAGCCATGTTGGATCAGGCCAGTGGCCCATCCAGTCCAACACTCCGTGTCACATAAGAACATCAGAGAAGCCATGTTGGAGCAGGCCAGTGGCCCATCCAGGCCAACACTCTGTGTCACATAAGAACAAAAGAGAAGCCATGTTGGAGCAGGCCGATGGCCCCTCCAGTCCAACACTCTGTGTCACATAAGAACAGAAGAGAAGCCCTGTTGGATCAGGCCAATGGCCCATCCAGTCCAACACTCCGTGTCACATAAGAACATCAGAGAAGCCATATTGGATCAGGCCAGTGGCCCATCCAGTCCAACACTCTGTGTCACATAAGAACATCAGAGAAGCCATGTTGGATCAGGCCAGTGGCCCCTCCAGTCCAACACTCTGTGTCACATAAGAACATAAGAGAAGCCATGTTGGATCAGGCCAATGGCCCCTCCAGTCCAACACTCTGTGTCACATAAGAGAAGCCATGTTGGATCAGGCCAATGGCCCCTCCAGTCCAACACTCTGTGTGACATAAGAACATCAGAGAAGCCATGTTGGATCAGGCCAGTGGCCCCTCCAGTCCAACACTCCGTGTCACATAAGAACATCAGAGAAGCCATGTTGGATCAGGCCAGTGGCCCATCCAGTCCAACACTCCGTGTCACATAAGAACATCAGAGAAGCCATGTTGGATCAGGCCAGTGGCCCATCCAGGCCAACACTCTTTGTCACATAAGAACAGAAGAGAAGCCATGTTGGATCAGGCCGATGGCCCCTCCAGTCCAACACTCTGTGTCACATAAGAACAGAAGAGAAGCCCTGTTGGATCAGGCCAATGGCCCATCCAGTCCAACACTCCGTGTCACATAAGAACATCAGAGAAGCCATGTTGGATCAGGCCAGTGGCCCATCCAGTCCAACACTCTGTGTCACATAAGAACATCAGAGAAGCCATGTTGGATCAGGCCAGTGGCCCCTCCAGTCCAACACTCTGTGTCACATAAGAACATAAGAGAAGCCATGTTGGATCAGGCCAATGGCCCCTCCAGTCCAACACTCCGTGTCACATAAGAACACAAGAGAAGCCATGTTGGATCAGGCCAATGGCTCATCCAGTCCAACACTCCGTGTCACATAAGAACATCAGAGAAGCCATGTTGGATCAGGCCAGTGGCCCATCCAGTCCAACACTCCGTGTCACATAAGAACATCAGAGAAGCCATGTTGGATCAGGCCAGTGGCCCCTCCAGTCCAACACTCTGTGTCACATAAGAACATAAGAGAAGCCATGTTGGATCAGGCCAATGGCCCATCCAGTCCAACACTCTGTGTCACATAAGAACATAAGAGAAGCCATGCTGGATCAGGCCAATGGCCCATCCAGTCCAACACTCTGTGTCACATAAGAACATAAGAGAAGCCCTGTTGGATCAGGCCAGTGGCCCATCCAGTCCAACACTCTGTGTCACATAAGAACATCAGAGAAGCCATGTTGGATCAGGCCAGTGGCCCCTCCAGTCCAACACTCTGTGTCAGATAGAACATAAGAGGAGCCCTGTTGAATCAGGCCAATGGCCCCTCCAGTCCAACACTCTGTGTCATATAAGAACATCAGAGAAGCCCTATTGAATCAGGCCAATGGCCCCTCCAGTCCAACACTGTGACCAACATAAGAACTTAAGAGAAGCCATGTTGGATCAGGCCAGTGGCCCCTCCAGTCCAACACTCTTTGTCACATAAGAACATCAGAGAAGCCATGTTGGATCAGGCCAGTGGCCGCTCCAGTCCAACACTCCGTGTCACATAAGAACATCAGAGAAGCCATGTTGGATCAGGCCAGTGGCCCATCCAGTCCAACACTCCGTGTCACATAAGAACATAAGAGAAGCCATGTTGGATCAGGCCAATGGCCCCTCCAGTCCAACACTCTGTGTCACATAAGAACATCAGAGAAGCCATGTTGGATCAGGCCAGTGGCCCATCCAGTCCAACACTCCGTGTCACATAAGAACATCAGAGAACCATGTTGGATCACCCAGTGGCCCATGCAGGCCAACACTCTGTGTCACATAAGAACAGAAGAGAAGCCATGTTGGATCAGGCCGATGGCCCCTCCAGTCCAACACTCTGTGTCACATAAGAACAGAAGAGAAGCCCTGTTGGATCAGGCCAATGGCCCATCCAGTCCAACACTCCGTGTCACATAAGAACATCAGAGAAGCCATGTTGGATCAGGCCAGTGGCCCATCCAGTCCAACACTCTGTGTCACATAAGAACATCAGAGAAGCCATGTTGGATCAGGCCAGTGGCCCCTCCAGTCCAACACTCTGTGTCACATAAGAACATAAGAGAAGCCATGTTGGATCAGGCCAATGGCCCCTCCAGTCCAACACTCCGTGTCACATAAGAACATAAGAGAAGCCATGTTGGATCAGGCCAGTGGCCCCTCCAGTCCAACACTCCGTGTCACATAAGAACATCAGAGAAGCCATGTTGGATCAGGCCAGTGGCCCATCCAGTCCAACACTCCGTGTCACATAAGAACATCAGAGAAGCCATGTTGGATCAGGCCAGTGGCCCATCCAGGCCAACACTCTGTGTCACATAAGAACATCAGAGAAGCCATGTTGGATCAGGCCAGTGGCCCATCCAGGCCAACACTCTGTGTCACATAAGAACATCAGAGAAGCCATGTTGGATCAGGCCAATTGTCCCTCCAGTCCAACACTCTGTGTCACATAAGAACATAAGAGAAGCAATGTTGGATCAGGCCAGTGGCCCCTCCAATCCAGCACTCTGTGTCACATAAGAACATAAGAGAAGCCCTGTTGAATCAGGCTAACGGCCCATCCAGTCCAACACTCTGTGTCACATAAGAACATAAGAGAAGCCATGTTGGATCAGGCCAATGGCCCATCCAGTCCAACACTCTGTGTCACATAAGAGAAGCCATGTTGGATCAGGCCAATGGCTCATCCAGTCCAACACTCTGAGTCACATAAGAACACAAGAGAAGCCATGTTGGATCAGGCCAATGGCTCATCCAGTCCAACACTCCGTGTCACATAAGAACATCAGAGAAGCCATGTTGGATCAGGCCAGTGGCCCATCCAGTCCAACACTCCATGTCACATAAGAACATCAGAGAAGCCATGTTGGATCAGGCCAGTGGCCCATCCAGGCCAACACTCTGTGTCACATAAGAACGTAAGAGAAGCAATGTTGGATCAGGCCAGTGGCCCATCCAGTCCAACACTCTGTGTCACATAAGAACATAAGAGAAGCAATGTTGGATCAGGCCAGTGGCCCCTCCAATCCAGCACTCTGTGTCACATAAGAACATAAGAGAAGCCCTGTTGAATCAGGCTAACGGCCCATCCAGTCCAACACTCTGTGTCACATAAGAACATAAGAGAAGCCATGTTGGATCAGGCCAATGGCCCATCCAGTCCAACACTCTGTGTCACATAAGAGAAGCCATGTTGGATCAGGCCAATGGCTCATCCAGTCCAACACTCTGAGTCACATAAGAACACAAGAGAAGCCATGTTGGATCAGGCCAATGGCTCATCCAGTCCAACACTCCGTGTCACATAAGAACATCAGAGAAGCCATGTTGGATCAGGCCAGTGGCCCATCCAGTCCAACACTCCATGTCACATAAGAACATCAGAGAAGCCATGTTGGATCAGGCCAGTGGCCCATCCAGGCCAACACTCTGTGTCACATAAGAACATAAGAGAAGCCATGTTGGATCAGGCCAATGGCCCATGCAGTCCAACACTCTGTGTCACATAAGAACATAAGAGAAGCCATGCTGGATCAGGCCAATGGCCCATCCAGTCCAACACTCTGTGTCACATAAGAACATAAGAGAAGCCCTGTTGGATCAGGCCAGTGGCCCATCCAGTCCAACACTCTGTGTCACATAAGAACATAAGAGAAGCCATGTTGGATCAGGCCAGTGGCCCATCCAGTCCAACACTCTGTGTCACATAAGAACATAAGAGAAGCCATGTTGGATCAGGCCAGTGGCCCCTCCAGTCCAACACTCTGTGTCACATAAGAACATAAGAGAAGCCATGTTGGATCAGGCCAGTGGCCCATCCAGTCCAACACTCTGTGTCACATAAGAACATAAGAGAAGCCATGTTGGATCAGGCCAGTGGCCCATCCAGTCCAACACTCTGTGTCACATAAGAACATAAGAGAAGCCATGTTGGATCAGGCCAGTGGCCCATCCAGTCCAACACTCTGTGTCACATAAGAACATAAGAGAAGCCATGTTGGATCAGGCCAATGGCCCCTCCAGTCCAACCCTCTGTGTCACATAAGAACATTAGAGAAGCCATGTTGGATCAGGCCAGTGGCCCATCCAGTCCAACACTGTGTGTCACATAAGAACATCAGAGAAGCCATGTTGGATCAGGCCAATGGCCCCTCCAGTCCAACACTCTGTGTCACAGAAGAACATAAGAGAAGCCATGTTGGATCAGGCCAATGGCCCCTCCAGTCCAACACTCTGTGTCACATAAGAACATCAGAGAAGCCATGTTGGATCAGGCCAATGGCCCCTCCAGTCCAACACTCTGTGTCACATAAGAACATAAGAGAAGCCCTGTTGGATCAGGCCAATGGCCCCTCCAGTCCAACACTCTGTGTCACATAAGAACATCAGAGGAGCCATGTTGGATCAGGCCAGTGGCCCATTCAGTCCAACTCTCTGTGTCACATAAGAACATAAGAGAAGCCCTGTTGGATCAGGCCAGTGGCCCCTCCAGTCCAACACTCTGTGTCACATAAGAACATCAGAGAAGCCATGTTGGATCAGGCCAGTGGCCCCTCCAGTCCAACACTCTGTGTCACATAAGAACATCAGAGAAGCCATGTTGGATCAGGCCAGTGGCCCATCCAGTCCAACACTCTGTGTCACATAAGAACATCAGAGAAGCCATGTTGGATCAGGCCAGTGGCCCATCCAGGCCAACACTCTGTGTCACACAGTGGCCAAAAAAACCAAGTGCCAGAAAAATCCCCTCCTCACCTCGGCTGTCTCATTAGGAGGAAGGGTATTTGGGATTAGACAAGACTCTGGAATTCCTGCTCCAAACAACCAGGGCTTTTTCTGAGCAGGAACGCACAGAAGCACAGTCCCAGCTGGTTTGGCACCAGGGGGCGTGGCCTAATATGCAAATGAGTTCTTACTGGGCTTTTTCTTTTAAAAAAGCCCTCTGTGAAACAATGGTGACATCAGGGGGTGTGGCCTAATATGCCGATGTGTTCCTGCTGGCTAAAATAGCCCTGCAAGCAACAATAAATAAATAATAATAATAATAATAACAACAACCAGGTGTATTAATACTTGATAGGTAAAACCTGGCTGGGTACGACCACCTGTGAAAAGGATTAGGAACTTGAGCCCTGCTGGATCAGGCCTCTGGTCCATCTAGCCTAGCATCTGGTCTCCCACAATGGCCAACCAGTTCTTCTGGAGGGCCAACAAGACGGCAGAGAGGCTGAGGCCTTCCTCTGGTGTTGTCTCCTGGCTTTGGGATTCAGAGGATTAGTACCTCTGCTCTGAATGTGGAGGTTTCAGAGCCATTCCTCCGGGAATCTCTCTCATCCTCTTTTAAAGCCGTTTTTACTCCTGTGGCTCTCACTACGTCTCTGGTAGAGGGCTCCAAATTTTAATCATTCTCTCTATAAAGTAGTATTTCCTTTTGACCGCCCTGAATCCACCGCCCATCAGCTTCATTGAAGGTGTTCCGAATCCCGCCCCTTTCTTTAAAGAGCTCAGAGTGCCATTGCTCCATTTGTTTTTATTCTTGAAGTTTGGGTAGAGCTTTGCCAGAGCTTCCCAATCTGCTCTGTGTTAACAGTTGCACATGTGCCAGTGTGCGCAAATAAATGAGGCACACAGTCCTTGTTCCCATTTTGACCTCACAACCACTCTGAGCTAAAGGAGAACAACTGGTCCAAGCTAATCCAGTGGTTGACACAGGATTTGATCTAGGGTCTGACAAGCACAACCAGGGGTGTCAAACATGCATTCTGGGGGCTGAATCAGGCCCCCGGAGGGCTCCTATCAGACCCCATGAGCAACTGGCTGTCATCTGCTTCCTTCTTCTTCTCTTTTGCTTCCCTCTGCATCACAGCTTGCTTTGCCAGGCTTGCTCAATCGTACAGAAGCTACAGAGGAAAGTCTCTGTTTTCTCCATTGGCTGAGGTTCCTCCCTTGGGGAGAAGGGGGAGGCAGAGCTTGTTTTTCCAGGGTCTCTCAATCGCACAGCAAAGCTATTGAGCCAAGCCTCTCTTCCTTCTATTGGCTGAGGCTCTCCCCGCCCCCCAGTCCCCTGGGGAGGGAAGGAAAGAGGCAGAGCTTCCTTTGCCCAGTTCTGTGGATTCATGAGAGAAATACAAAGAAAGCACCTTTAAGACCAACGAGTGCTGTTTTAAGCATGTTTTCAGTTTTTAAAATATATATGTGTATGATTGTGTTTGTCTGTATCATTTAAAAAGTTCATATCTTTGCTACCTAATCTTAAATAGGTCAACACATGGCCCCGCCCGACACGGCCCAGCCCATCAAGTTCTTATTTAGGTTGAATCTGGCCCTCATAACAAATGAGTTCGACACCCCTGCTCTTAACAATCTCACCTCAAGTATTGAGTCACAAGAGTGATAGGTACTTGTGGATTTCCCCTATTCTGCTCTTGTATTGTTTTGCACTGAATTGCATATAATTCCTCCTTAATTCTGGTTTAAGCAGGAGACTTTCTGACATTTTGGTGTAGCCAGTTTGGTGTAGTGGTTAAGTGTGTGGACTCTTACCTGGGAGAACTGGGTTTGATTCCCCACTCCTCCACTTGCACCTGCTGGAATGGCCTTGGGTCAGCCATAGCTCTGGCAGAGGTTGTCCTTGAAAGGGCAGCTGTTGTGAGAGCCCTCTCAGCCCCACCTACCTCACAGGGTGTCTGTTGTGGGGGAGGAAGGGAAAGGAGATTGTGAGCCGCTCTGAGACTCTTTGGAGTGGAGGGAGGGATATAAATCCAATATCTTCATCTACCTCATAGGGTGTCTGTTGTGGGGGAGGAAGGTAAAGGAGATTGTGAGCCGCTCTGAGACTCTTCGGAGTGGAGGGCGGGATATAAATCCAATATCTTCATCTACCTCACAGGGTGTCTGTTGTGTGGGGGGGGGGAGGAAGGGAAAGGAGATTGTGAGCCGCTCTGAGACTCTTCGGAGTGGAGGCGAGATATAAATCCAATATCTTCATCTACCTCACAGGGTGTCTGTTGTGTGGGGGGGGGAGGAAGGGAAAGGAGATTGTGAGCCGCTCTGAGACTCTTCGGAGTGGAGGGCGGGATATAAGTCCAATATCTTCATCTACCTCACAGGGTGTCTGTTGTGTGGGGGGGGGGGAGGAAGGGAAAGGAGATTGTGAGCCGCTCTGAGACTCTTTGGAGTGGAGGCGGGATATGTCCAATATCTTCATCTACCTCACAGGGTGTCTGTTGTGTGGGGGGGGGGAGGAAGGGAAAGGAGATTGTGAGCCGCTCTGAGACTCTTCGGAGTGGAGGGCGGGATATAAGTCCAATATCTTCATCTACCTCACAGGGTGTCTGTTGTGTGGGGGGGGGGAGGAAGGGAAAGGAGATTGTGAGCCGCTCTGAGACTCTTCGGAGTGGAGGCGGGATATAAATCCAATATCTTCATCTACCTCACAGGGTGTCTGTTGTGAGGGAGGAAGGTAAAGGAGATTGTGAGCCGCTCTGAGACTCTTCAGAGTGGAGGGCGGGATATAAATCCAATATCTTCTTATCTTCAATATCTTATTTATTCTGGAACTGAAGCTCCTACAGTGTGCCACAGATTCCAGTTTCTTCCATTCATCTGCATCACTCCGAGACCAAAATAGCAATGTACATGCTTGCATTGATAAAATACTGCAAAAAAAAAATTAATCTTGATATGATTGCAAAAACGACCATGTCAAGATTATCATTGTGTATTGTTCTGTGGATGTGTGCTTGGGCACTTGCACATTGACAAAGCACCACACGACAGGAATTTTCAGATGACTATATGCACCGTTGCATCAAGATGGTTTTTTTGTAGCGTCTTACCAATGCACGCTTGTATAATTATAATGCTGAGGAGAACTGAAAATTATGGCAAACTGCACATGCACTGTGCTCTGCTGTAGCTTCTGAAATAAAAATGGAACAGTGGAGAAATCCCTAAGCATGAGTTCTATTTTCTAAACAGTTTCGGGACATTTTCTAAATAATATGCAGTAATTTGGAACTTGAAAATCTGGGGAGAACTTGGGATGAGGTGTAGGGCTTTTTTTTTTTAGCAGGAACGCACAGGAACACAGTTCTGGCTGGCTGGGTGTCAGGGGATGTGGCCTAACATGCAAATGAACTCCTGCTGAGCTTTTCCCACAAAAAGCCCTGTGAGAAAGAATGGGGATGTCAGGGGATGTGGCCTAATATGCAAATGTGTTCCTGCTGGGCTTTTTCTACCAAAAAAAGCCCTGATGAGGAGACTTTTGGAAGTATTCCAAACAGTTAAAGAATTAAGAGAGCTGAATCCTGGGGTAGAACAAGCCAGCAGGGGTGGAAACGAAGTCTTGTATCAAAAAGGAAAACCTTTAGCTCTGGATGATTCCATATAGTTATGTCAGTTGTGAGGAAACATTACAGCCATACTTGGACCAGTGCTCCCTCTAAGCTGAGTTAGCGTGAGCTAGCTCACAGATTTTTAGCCTCCAGCTCACACATTTTTGTCTTAGCTCAGAAAGGATGACCCCAGAACACGCTAATTTATGCAGCAGCTCACAACTTGAATGCCAGCAGCTCACAATCTAGAATTTTTGCTCACAAGACTCTGCAGTTTAGAGGGAACATTAACCTGGACTATTCTACCACTTCAGATTGCACAGAATCTGAAGTGACATTATGGCATTGCACACGATGCTCTAGGTTTTGGGCACATTACAAAACCATAGAGTTTGCCCAAAACTTCCAAGTGACGCCATCGTGTAATAGGCTTGCCAAGTCCTGCCCAACCTCCAGCGGGGGGCTTGTTTCTCATGCGCGAAGCGATGGTGTCACCCGTGAGAGACATCATCATGCTGGCGATGTCGCATGCCGGCTGTTCTAGGTGTTTCCGGGAAAACTCTATGGTTTCCCCAGATGCTCTAGCATTTTGGCAGGGAAAAACTCTAATGCTGGACTTGATAGCAGCGGTTTTGTGAGGTTCTTACAGATGAGGCAAAACTGAGTGAGATTGGAGGGTTGATGACACTGGGCTGGGGAATTCCTGCGGATCTGGAGGGCGGAGCCAGGGAGGGTGGGATAGAATGCCATAGAGTAACCTACAGGTCACCCCATGTTATTAGTAAAGACTCTGAGAACCTTCAGGGGTGTCGAACTCATTTCTTAAGAGGGCCGGAGCTGACATAAATGAGACCTTGTTGGGCCAGGCCACATGTGTACTTATTTAAGATGAGGTAGCAGAGATATAAACTATTTAAAGGATACAGACAAACCCAACTAAAGATTTTTTTTTAAAAAAAGAAACCTTAAAACATGCTTAAAACTTTAGCATTTGTTGGACTTAAAGGTGCTTTCTTTGTATTTCTCCCATGGGATCCAGGGAACTCTGGCTCTTTCCCTCCCTCCCCAGGGGATCAGGAGGGAGAGGAGCCTCAACCAATGGAGAAAATTGAGGTTTTGCTCTGTAGCTCCGGTGAGATTGAGCAGGCCTGGCAAAGCACACTGTGATGCAGAAGAAGCAAGAGAGAGGGAGAAGGTAGCAAATGACAGCGAGTTGCTCGGGATTTGATAGGAGCCCTCAGGGGGCCTGATTTGGCCCCCGGGCTGCATGTTTGACACCCCTGCTTTGAAGTGTTCATTAATACTGTATTGAAGCGGTTTCCATATATAGAAGAGGCATGTTTACATGGAGGCTTGCCCCTTTTCTCCAGCCCCAGCTGGAAGGTGGCAACTGCACATCCTGCCTCGGGTTGCATTCCTTAGCTGCTGCCCCAGCCACTCTGACCCATAAAGAATGTCGAAGGAGGACTAGAAAGTCAGCCTCTTGTTTGCTGCCCTGCACCGTGACAACTGTAACCATAGAGATCTTGCCAGGATGAAGAGGTGAAATGCCGGGGCCTTGCGCAGCATGACGGGGAAGGAGTTTTGCTGCACTGACTCAGAGGAGAAGAATGACCCTTCCATTGCTTCCCCCCAGCAACCCTGGCAACTGATTGACCAAGGGAAAGACTTTTGTCTGGTGAGGTGATCGGTGGGCCAATCCAGAGCAAGTCCTTTCTTGAATGGCTCCTCTTCTCTGTCTGCACTGATCCTACCAAGAGGTTTGGAGACTGGCTAATCAGCCAGCATTTACTGGACTGACCTAGGGTTGCCAATCCCCAGGTGGAGGCAGGGGATCCCCCAGTTTGGAGGGCCTCTCCTCCCTCCCCCGCTTCAGGGTCATCAGAAAGTGCGGGGGAGGGAAATGTCTGCTGGACACTCCATTGTTCCCTATGGAGACTGATTCCCATAGGGTACAATGGAGAATTGATCTGTGGTTATCTGGGGGGGGGCTGTTTTTTTGAGATAGAGGCACTGAATTGGCAGCACAGCATCTGGTGCCTCTCCTCAAAACATCCTCCAAGTTTCAGAAGGATTGGACCAGGGGGTCCAATTCTATGAGTCCCCCCCAAAAAGGTGCCCCGTCCTTCATTATTTCCAGTGGAGGGAAGCAGGGCTGCATGTGGGAGTAGGCTAACTAGGCAAATGCCTAGAGTGCCAGCTCCCAGCAGGTGCCCCCTCCCCGCTCACACCATCCCTGAGCTTTGGACTCGCTTTCCGTCCGCGGCGCCCTCCGAATTAGGCAAACGCTGTGGAGGGGAACTGCTGAGTGTTTTTTTTCTTGGCTTTAAGGGGTTGGGGGAGCTCACCCTACCCCTTAAAGCCAAGAAAAAAATGGGGCTTTCCATCCGCATTGCCCGCTGAACTTGGCGAGCGCTGGGTACCCGACGTGATGACATCACCTCTGGGTGATGTAATTATGCCATGTGTGTGCGAAGTGTACATGTAAAAAATCTACCAGGGGGGCACATTGGGGTTCTGCCTCGGGCAACAGGACCTCACACGCTAGGCCTGGAGGGAAGGCATTTAAAAGGTGTGTGGTCCCTTTAAATGTGATGGCCAGAACTCCCTACGGAGTTCCATTATGCTTGTCACACCCTTGCCCTTGGCTCCACCCCCAAAGTCCCCAGATATTTCTTGAAATGGACTTGGCAGCCCTAGACTGACCACTAAAATGGTCTAAGAGGCATCTAAGGATGCAAATGATGCTTACAAACCCACTGCTTCAGCTCAGAAATCCGTCATTTCATTCTGGGTTTCTTCCTACACAAATGAAAGCCAGGCCATTTTCTGCTTCCTTATTTGCACACACGCCTCTCCGCCTGCCCGCCCCCCCATTAAATGATTCAGTTTTAATTTTTTTCAAATACACATAACTTGAAAAGGGTGTTAAACTGACCTCCCAAAATGAAACGCAGAAGCTGAGAAACGCCAGCAACAAAACTGAGCAAGATGGAAAGACTCGCAACAGCACTGTCCAAAAGCAAAAGGAAACAAAAGAGGGCGGGAGAAATGTGTCTATCCCTAACTGTTCTTGACGTCTGAAAAGGCACGGGGTTGCAGATTTTTCTCACACTTCATCCACAGGGACACAGATTACACCAGCTTGAACATTAAAGGTAAAAGGTGTGCAAGCATGAGTCATTTCCGACTCTGGGGCGACACTGCATCATGACATTTTCACAGCAGAGTTTTTAACGGGGTGGTTTGCCATTGCCTTCCCCAGTCATCTACACCAGAGGTGGTCAACGGTAGCTCTCCAGATGTTTTTTGCCTACAACTCCCATCAGCCCCAGCCATTGGCCATGCTGGCTGGGGCTGATGGGAATTGTAGGCAAAAAGCATCTGGAGAGCTACCGTTGGCCACCCCTGATTCTACACTCCCCCCCCCCCCCCCGCAAGCTTGAACATTATTCCAATTTTATTTGGGACAGAGTGGGAAACAGGGACTGCTGCTTTTAAAATGCTGACCCAGTTTTGGCTGTATTTTTGCAGACTGGGTTGGAAGAAAATCACAGAGCTGGAAGGGGCCATCCAGGCCATCCAGTCCAACCCCCTGCTATCAATGCAGGATCATCCTAGAGCAGGGGTGTCAAACATGCAGCCCAGGCTCCTATCAGGCCCCTGAGCAACTGGCAGTTGGCTCCCTTCCTGGAGCGTCGCGACCTGGCAACAGTGATCCATGCAACGGTCACCTCGAGGTTAGACTACTGTAATGCCCTCTACATGGGGCTGCCCCTGTACCGAACTCGGAAACTACAGCCTTGTACAGCCTAGGCTGTGGGAACTGCACTGGCTGCCAATTGTGTACCGAGTTCGTTACAAGGTGCTGTTATTACCTTTAAAGCCCTATATGGCCGAGGACCTGCCTACCTTAGGGACCGCCTCTCCCCATATATTCCCCAGAGAGCACTGCGATCTAGTTCACAAAATCTTCTGGAAATCCCTGGGCCAAAGGAGGCCAAATTAAAAACTAGAGAGCAGGCCTTCTTGATACAGGCACCCCAATGGTGGAACCAGCTACCGGAGGAGGTGCGGGCCCTACGGGATCTCAATCAGTTCCATTGGGCTTGCAAAACCGCCCTCTTCCAACTAGCTTTCTAAAACAGAACCTGGTAGTAACATCAAGCCATCTTTGTACATACTGAGATTGTGGCACTATGAAGTTATACTGGTTTTAGACTATTTATTTAATATATTTAACCTATAAATTGTAGTTTAACTGTATTATCTTGTTTTTATTGTTATAACATGGTTTATACCATGTCCTGTAAGCCGCCCTGAGCCTGCTTCGGCGGAGAGGGCGGGGTATAAATAAAAAAATTATTATTATTATTAATCTGCTTCCTTCTTCCTCTCTCTTGCTTCTTTTTGCATCCCAGCTTGCTTTGCCAGGCTTGCTCAATTGCACAGGAGTGACAGAGCAAAACCTTGATTTTCACTATTGGCTGAGGCTCCTCCCCCTCCTGGTCCCTTGGGAAGGGAGGGAAAGAGCCGGAGCTTCCTTTGCCCAGTTCCCTGGATCCCATGGAAGAAATGCAAAGAAAGCACGATTGAGACCAACAAGTGCTAATGTTTTAAGCAGGTTCTATTTTGGGCTTCAAAAAACCCCTTTAGACATATTTGTCTGTGTCCTTTTAAAAGTTCCTATCTCTGCTAGCTAATCTTAAATAGGTGCACACATGGTCCAGACTGGCCTGGCCCTGCAAGGTCTCCTTTATGTCAGATCCGGCCCTCGTAACAAATGAGTTCGACACTCACGGCTTAGAGCATCCTGGACAAGTCTTTGTCCAGCTGCTGCTTGAAGATGGCCGGGTGGGGGGGCAGCCCATTCCACTCCTGAATGAATTCCTCTTCCTGTAAAAAGACTTTTCCCTAATATCCAGCCAGAATCCTTCTCCCTGTAACTTAAACCCATTATTGTGAGTCCTCTCTTCCACTGCCAACAGAATAGCTCCCTACTCTTCTTTAAGTGACAGCTTTTAAAATACTTAAAGACAGCAGTCATGTCTCCTCCCCCCCACCCTCCTCTTCTCCAGGCTGAACATTCCCAAGGCCCTCAGCCTCTTGGTCTCCAGGCCTCTGGTCATCCTCATCATGATCAGCAAGTGGGTATGACAGGGGTGGCCAATGGTAGCTCTCCAGATGTTTTTTTGCCTACAACTCCCATCAAGCCCAGCCATCAGCCATGCTGGCTGGGGCTGATGGGAGTTGTAGGCAAAAAACATCTGGAGAGCTACCATTGGCCACCCCTGGGGTATGAGATTTCTTCATGACAATCCAAGTAACTATGGGATCCTAGGTGGGGCTTTTTTGTAGAAAATCCCAACTGGAATTCATTTGCAGATTAGGCCACACCCCCAACATCACCATTGTTCTACCCAGGGCTCTTTTGTAGGGAAAAAAAACCCAGCCGGAACTTATTTGCATATTAGGCCAAACCCCCTGACATCCCCATTGTTTCACACAGGGCTTTTGTGGGGAAAACCAGCAGGAATTTATTTGCATATTAGGTTACACCCCCTGACATCCCCATTGTTTTGTGCATTGCTTTTTTGTGGGGAAAGCCCAGCAGGAACTCATATGCATATTAGGCCACACCCCCTGACGCCCAGCCTTCCAGAACTGTGTTCCTGTACATTCCTGCTCAAAAAAAGCCCAGACCTAGGGAACAAAACAGGAGTCAAGTTGCACCTTTAAGACCAACCAAGTTTTATTTAGAACGTAAGCTTTCATGTGCTCTCTAAATAAAACTTGGTTGGTCTTAAAGGTGCAACTTGACTCCTGCCTTGTTCAACTGCTTCAGACCAACACGGCTGCCCACCTGGATCAGATCCTAGGGAGTCCTCCCATTCCTTTACCGGTACAGAATTTCTCTCCACACTGTGTTCCTCTCCTTATTTCTGATTCCATCAAAAGTGTTCCTAAGCTTAATTCTGGAATCAGACCATTCACACCTGGGTGTATCTTCCTTGGTTTAGCCTCTTCTGTTCAGCCACATCTCCTCCTACACCTGTTATCGCTTTGCACAAACACCACAAAAAAGCAATAATGATGTGATCTGACACGTGAATGCATCCTCACTGTTTTGTATGGGCATTTACAACCCACCTTGCAAAAGGTGAGGTACAAATATATTTACAAATAAATAATAAATGCATGTGTGGAATGGGCATAAGTCTTCTCCCTGGTTCCGGTCTATTTATATTTATTTATACTTTTCTTTGTGGTTCCAGTTCTCCACTTTTTTGCTGCCAGTTTTGCAGATTTGTTTGTCTTATGTATGTCCCTTGTAGAGGCTTTATCTGCAACTTACAAAGAAGAAGAAGAATACTGCAGATTTATACCCCACCCTTCTCTCTGAATCAGAGACTCAGAGCGGCTTACAATCACCTATATCTTCTCCTCCCACAACACCCTGTGAGGTGGGTGGGGCTGAGAGAGCTCCTACAGCAGCTGCCCTTTCAAGGACAACTCCTGCGAGAGCTACAGCTGACCCAAGACCATTCCAGCAGCTGCAAGTGGAGGAGTGGGGAATCAAACCAGGTTCTCCCAGATAAGAGAGTTCTGGCTGACCCAAGGCCATTCCAGCAGCTGCAAGTGGAGGAGTGGGGAATCAAACCCGGTTCTCCCAGATAAGAAAGCTATGGCTGACCCAAGGCCATTCCAGCAGCTGCAAGTGGAGGAGTGGGGAATCAAACCAGTTCTCCCAGATAAGAGTCCACGCACTTAAACCACGACACCAAACAGCATTTATGCAATACAAAATACACTTCACGCATAAGTATAATACAGATTTAATGACACACAAAGAACACTGGAAAAGGTGTACATTTGATGGACCAACGTAGTGGGATGAGACATAAAACAATGTGTAAATAATTAATCGCGAGACCCCACAGATCTATTCCACTAGCAGAGGCATTTCCCAACTTGTGTCTGAGGAAGGTTTCTCCCATGTGAGGGAAGCACGTGGGGCTGTAGTGGAACGGCTCCATGCCGTCCACCCCAAAGGTGCAGTCACACACGGGAGAAGGAGTGAGCGGGGAGTGATGAAAGCGCCTACCACCAATTTTGTTAGTCTTTAAGGTGCTCCTGTGCAGGCCCCCGGGACAGTCAAAATCTTGAGGGGGCCCTTGAAAATTCTCTCAGAGTGGAAGCCACACTGCAGCCTGCAGGCACCTTCTTAAAAACCCCTTTGACTAAGCTGCAGGGGAGAGGCAGAGAGAGGCAAACTTGGTGATGACACCAGCAGCAGCCGCACCAGGCAAGTCGGACAAAGCAGCTCAGTCGCTGACCGCGTGTGCAGGCTGGGAGGGCTGCAAGCAGGGGGGGAACTGGGGGGGGGAGCCAGCACCGTAGCTAGAGGCCGCGGGGGGAGGGGACCCTTTAAATCATGCAGGAGCCTGGTGACTGCTCCTGCCGCCCCTCCCTCCTGATTTGGACCCCACCTATCAGCTGATCTGTGGACCCTTTAAACAGAATGGGAGGGGCAGCAGCTGCTCCTGGGTGCCCCTCCCATATGATTTAAATTGTGCAAGAGGGAGAGGGACACTGGGGATGAGGGCCCCCCAACTGTCGGGGGCCAGGACCCGTGGGCCCCTGAGTAGCTACAGGCCTTGAGGGAGCCAGCCTGGGGCCCCAAAAGACACGAGACCCCATAGGCCAGTGCCTACTTGGCCTAATTGTTAATCCGGCCCTTCTGGACTCTTGCTCTTTTCTACCACTACAACAAATGACAGACTAACACTGCTACCCAGAGAGCCAGTCTGGTGTAAGTGGTGAAGTGTGCGGACTCTTATCTGGGAGAACTGGGTTTGATTCCCCACTCCTTCACTTGCACCTGCTGGAATGGCCTTGGGTCAGCCATAGCTCTCGCAGCGGTTGTCCTTGAAAGGGCAGCTGCTGTGAGAGTCCTCTCAGCCCCACCCACCTCATAGGGTGTCTGTTGTGGGGGAGGAAGGTCAAGGAGATTGTGAGCCGCTCTGAGACTCTGTCCTTGAAAGGGCAGCTGCTGTGAGAGCCCTCTCAGCCCCACCCACCTCATAGGGTGTCTGTTGTGGGGGAGGAAGGGAAAGGAGATTGTGGGCCACTCTGAGACTCTGCCCTTGAAAGGGCAGCTGCTGTAAGAGCCCTCTCAGCCCCACCCACCTCACAGGGTGTCTGTTGTGGGGGAGGAAGATAGAGGAGATTGTGAGCCGCTCTGAGACTCTGAGTGGAGGGCGGAATATAAATCCAGTGTCGTCTTCTTCTTCTTCTTCCCATCTCAATCTGTCTACATAGGAGAAACAAATTCAAAATGCAGCTCTGCAGTTCCACAAAGTCTGGATAAGGGATTCCCAATCCTCTGTGGAGGAAACGCCCTTTAACATCCCCTGTGGCAAAGGTCTCTGTTTGCCCTCTCTGGTCTTGTTTGTGGCCTTTGTCTCCTTCCCTGGAACAGAGAGAGCTCTGTGCCCGACATCCAGGGCAGGGATTAGGAAAGGGCTGAAACAAAGAAGGGACCTTTGCTTCTGACCTAGAAACAAACACTCTGACTCAGCCAGGGCTCGGGGGCAGGCCGAATGGCCTCTTGGAACTTGCTGGCACTCCTCGCTCAGCCTTCCAGCTTGCCCACTGTAACAGTTTTGGGTTCTTTGGTCTCTTGAGCGAGGCATGCTGGGAGAAGATGCTTGGAAGACATTGGAAGAGTTGGTTGATTTAGAAAAGGGGCAGGCCCAGCGCTAGGGGTTCTGGCGCTCCAGGCTGAGCCCCACCCCCTCCTAGGGACTTCTTGGCGCAAATGCTCACCCTGTCCCTCTCCCACTTCAAAGGGAGCCTGCCCTCACCCCTCACCCCTGCGGGTAAAAAGGGGCTTCAGGTTCTTTGCAACCAGCCCTGACCTGGATAACCCAGGCATTTATCTCTGTGTGTGTGTGGTCTGCACCTGGAAGTTATGTCAACCTCTGGTGACTGACCCCTACTGGGAGCCTGGAGGATATTCAGGGAGGCAGCTGAATAAGCCTGCCCCTGCCTCCTAACTGGGTATTTCAAGGACTGTCTCCCATCCAAGTACTAAACACAGTTGACTCTACTTAGCTTCCAAGATCTGACGAGATCGGACTTGACCAGGCTTGACCAGACTGGCAAGTACTTGTGTTCCCCCTAAGCTGAGTTCGTGTGACCCAGCTCACAGTTTTTTAGCCTCCGGCTCGCACATTTTTGTTTCAGCTCAGGGATGGCCCCCAAAGCAAGCTAATTCATGCAGTGGCTCACAACTTTAATGTCAGCAGCTCACAAAGCAGAATTGTTGTTTAGGAGACTCCACAGCTTAGAGGGAGCACTGCTTGGAAGGGAGACCTCCCTGGAATACCAGAGGGGGAAGCAGGGGGGACTTTATTCAGCCACCTCCATGACTATCTGCCATGCCCCCAGTAGGGGTCAGGGGTTGCCATGACTTTCAGGGGCACAGCCACACCCACTCACAAACGTTAAAAGAAATACCAAAAGAACAAAAGAGGCTGCTTGCAAGCGAAGGCTCCAGACCCAAGAAACCTGTCACTTGCACATCCCGGAGTTGTGAGGACTCCGTTCCTCTGCACATGCTCAGGCGCACTGCTGTCTGTCATCGTGGCTTGTTTTTCCTGTTGTAGTGCTGAAAATAATAAGGTGAGGGACTGAGCCCCAAAGAGAACTCCTTCATCCCCAGGGCCAGCCCTAGACTGTCTTGGGAAGCAGAAGGTCCCAGGTTCAATCCCTGGCATCCCCAAAAAAGGGTCCAGGCAAATAGGTGTGAAAAACCTCAGTTTGAGACCCTGGAGAGCCGCTGCCAGTCTGAGAAGACAATACTGACTTTGATGGACCAAGGGTCTGATTCAGTATAAGGCAGCTTCATATGTTCATATATATGTCTGGCACTCTAGGCAAGGCTAGGTATCCTCCCTGCACTGATAATGTCACCAAATCACATGAGGAGCACTCAATTTTGTGCCTCCATAAGGTCGATGCCCTAGGCAATCACCTAGAATCATAGAGTCCTAGAGTTGGAAGGGACCTCCAGAGTCATCTAGTCCAACCCCCTGCACAATGCAGGAAACTCACAAACCCCTCCCCCTAAATTCACAGGATCTTCATTGCTGTCAGATGGCCATCCAGGCTCTGTTTAAAAACCTCCAAGGAAGGAGAGCCCACCATCTCCCGAGGAAGCCTGTTCCACTGAGGAACCGCTCTGACTGTCACCATTGTTCCGCACAGGGCTTTTTGTAGAAAAAGCCCAGCAGGAACTCATCTGCATAATAGACCACACCCCTGACATCCCCATTGTTTTGCACAGGGCTTTTTTGTAGAAAAAGTCCAGCAGGAGTTCATTTTCATATTAGGCTACACCCCCTGACATTGCCATTGTTTCACACAGGGCTTTTTTTGTAGAAAAGCCTCAGCAGAAACCTATTTACATATTAGGCCACGCCCCTGACATTGATATTGTTTCACACGGGGCTTGTTCTAATATGCAAATGAACTCATTTGCATATTAGGCCACACACCCCTGGCGCCAAACCAGCTGGAACTGTGCTCCTGTGTGTTGTGCTCAAAAAAAAAGCCCTGCTAATAACTAAACAAACCAAGAAGTCTCCTTGGTGAAACCCTGCAAGATCGGCCAGCCTCTCCGTTTTCGCTTCAGCATTTCCCAGGCCTGATCCTCTGCAGAAATCCTCGCAAAGTGGGGCTGCAGAGAAAGCGAGAGAGGAGGAGGAGGCAGCAGCAGCAGCCCAGCCCAAGAGCCTCAGCTCGGAGGGCCAAGGCAGGCTGCCGAATTAATTGCTAGCCTGGAGGCCTCATCAGCCTCAGCCTCTTCTCCTGCCGCCACCCGTCATGCAGAATGCACTGAAGACAGCCTCCTCCATCCCGGCAGGCGCTGATAAGGCTAAGCGGGGCTGCAGGGACACCCTGCCATTTGTCTCCCCCCCCCCCCGCCGCTGGGTGCAGCACGAGCCGGGTTTGTTGGGGGGGGGGCTCAGCTGGGAAAGGAGGCTGAGTAAGGATGTGGGTCTTGCAAGGGGGGCGGACTGGCCAGCGGCGGGCGGCGCAGGGATGCCAGCCTCCAGGTAGGGCTTGGGAATCCCCAGAATGATAGCTTCAGACAAGAGAGACCAATTCCCCTGGTGAAGACGGCTGCTTGGGAGGGTGGCTTGTATGGTAATGAGGTCCCAGGCTCCATTCCCCCAGTCTCCAGGAGTTTCCCAGCTTGGATCTGGCAACCCTAGGTGAGCGAGTCGACCCTTTGAGGGTGCGCCCAGCTTCTCCTGGCCTCCCCTTCGGAGCAACACCAGGCGGGGTTTGCAGGCCTGGCCCGGCCACTAGGCAAAGAGAGCCAGTTTGGTGCAGTGCTGAAGTGCGCGGACTCTTATCTGGGAGAACCGGGTTAGATTCCACCCTCCTCCACTTGCACCTGCTGGAATGGCCTTGGGTCAGCCACAGCTCTGGCAGGAGTTGTCCTTGAAAGGGCAGCTTCCGGGAGAGCCCTCTCAGCCCCCACCCACCTACCTCACAGGATGTCTGTTGTGGGGGAGGAAGGGAAAGGAGTAAGTATAAAAAGATAAAGTAAGGCGCTCTGAGAGAAGGGCGGGGTATAAACCTATGGTCTTCCTCAAACAAGGCCATTGCCTTGGGCTCCATGTGACTTGGTGATGTTATCAGTGCAAGGGGGGGATTGAATTTCGCTTTGCCCAGGCCCATACCACAGGGGGGCACCACCTCCAACTTCCAGGGGGCTCTCCAGGGTGCAGCCTGCTTCCCTAAGCCGGTGAAGCAGCAGCAGCAGCAGCTGGAGCAAGGCACAGGGCACCGCAGCAGCAAGAGCAGCTGGTGGAGAGGAGGGAGGCAGAGGAGCAGGCAGCGGAGGAAACCATATGGAATGGTCCGAGGGGGGGTGCAGATGGAGCTGCTGGCTGAAAACCATCAGAGTAGGGGAGAGGGAGGTGGAAGGGAAACCCCCTGCTTGCTCTTCTTGAGAGGCAGTTTGGTGTAGTGGTGAAGTGCACGGACTCTTATCTGGGAGAACCGGGTTTGATTCCCCGTTCCTCCACTTGCACCTGCTGGCATGGCCTTGGGTCAGCCATAGCCCTGGCAGAGGTTGTCCTTGAAAGGGCAGCTGCTGTAAGAGCCCTCTCCAGCCCCACCCACCTCACAGGGTGTCTGTTGTGGGGGAGGAAGGGAAAGGAGATGGTGAGCCGCTCTGAGACTCTTCGGAGTGGAGGGCGGGATATAAATCCAATATCTTCATCTACCTCAGAGGGTGTCTGTTGTGGGGGAGGAAGGTAAAGGAGATAGTGAGCCGCTCTGAGACTCTTCAGAGTGGAGGGCGGGATATAAATCCAATATCTTCATCTACCTCACAGGGTGTCTGTTGTGGGGGAGGAAGGGAAAGGAGATTGTGAGCCGCTCTGAGACTCTTCGGAGTGGAGGGCGAGATATAAATCCAATATCTTCATCTACCTCACAGGGTGTCTGTTGTGGGGGAGGAAGGGAAAGGAGATTGTGAGCCGCTCTGAGACTCTTCGGAGTGGAGGGCGGGATATAAATCCAATATCTTCATCTACCTCACAGGGTGTCTGTTGTGGGGGAGGAAGGGAAAGGAGATTGTGAGCCGCTCTGAGACTCTTCGGAGTGGAGGGTGGGATATAAATCCAATATCTTCATCTACCTCACAGAGTGTCTGTTGTGGGGGAGAGGAAGGGAAAGGAGATTGTGAGCCGCTCTGAGACTCTTTGGAGTGGAGGGCGGGATATAAATCCAATATCTTCATCTACCTCACAGGGTGTCTGTTGTGGGGGAGAGGAAGGGAAAGGAGATTGTGAGCCATTCTGAGACTCTTCGGAGTGGAGGGCGAGATATAAATCCAATATCTTCATCTACCTCACAGGGTGTCTGTTGTGGGGGGGGGGAGGTAAAGGAGATAGTGAGCCGCTCTGAGACTCTTCGGAGTGGAGGGCGGGATATAAATCCAATATCATCATCTTCTCCTCCTCCTCCTCCTCCAAAGTGTTAGGGTTGGCTGCCTCTGCTTGGCCACTTCTAGAGCCTCCAGCTATTGCCCCTACCCCAGAAAGCTTCTGAGAAGTTGCTCGCCCCACAGTGGGTGGCAAAGTGTGCCCCCTGATTTTTTTTTTTAAAAAAAAACGACTTTAAAATCCTGGCTCTGGCCTTGGCCTTGCCTAGGGTGCCAGCCAGTCTAGGGCCAGCCCTGGGGGGTTGGGGCCATCCGGAGAGGGTCGCTGGCTCTGGGTTGAGAAACACTTGGGAATTTGAGGAGTGAAGCCCAGTGAGGTTGAGGCTGGGGCCTCTGTGGGTCCAACTCCTGCTCGGGAAATACCTGGAACTTTGGAGGATGGAGAAACCCAAGGAGGACTGGGTTTTGGACTTTTACAGGGGTCCAATGGCATAAAGTTCTCCTTCCAAAGTGGCCGTTAAGTGGCCATTTTTGTCCAGGTGAATTGACGTCTGTCTCCTGGAAACCAGCCACTACCTGGAGGTTGGCAACCTTAGAGTTCCTCTCCACAGCAGCCATTTTCCCCAGGGATATTGATCTCTGTTGCCCGGAGACCAGCCACTGCCTGGAGGTAGTACCTGATGGAAATGTATCTTCGCTTGACGTCAGCTTGAGAATATTTCAGAACAGGTTGGCTCTAGAAAAAGCATCTTGATGGGAAACGTGGTCCTGAGTCGACTGAGTAAGGAGAACTTTTGCCTTTGGAGCCGGATTTCTTCAGGGGATTGGATTCCACACAGAAATTTTGAAAAAGATGCTCTATATGAACTTTTTTGTATAGGGCCTTGAACAAGATTCCTTTGTTTCTGCAGTGGGACTCTCCCTAATGAATGGAATTGTATTCCACTGTGTTATTTGGTATGTCTGATTATTAATATATAAGAACCACGGGGTTTTTTTTTTTAATATCATTTATTTATTTTACTGTGCACAGTTGTTTTTTCTTCACTACCTGGAGGGTGGCAACCCTAGAGTTCACCCTCCAAAGCAGCCGTTTCCCCTATGGGCATTGATCGCTGTACTCTGGAGATCAGCTGTAAATCCAGGAGATCTCCAGGCAACACCTGGAGGCTGGCAACCTGACTTCCTGACCATGCCCAGTTGCCAAGGTGGCATTCTGCTGAAAAGCTCTGGGTGCCGCTTGGGCTCAGAGCGAGGCCTCTCCAGTTCGAAATCCCAGGAGAAAGTCAGCTCCTGGGTGCAACAGGAAAGATCCCTGATGGACTTCAAGCAGGAGAGACTGGCTGTTGGGGGAAAGGAGCCGCATTCCTAGCAGAGCGGCAGGGCAGCATATTTGCGGAGCTCTCTTGGCGAGGGAGGTTCCGTTTGGGGGTTTTGCACTCTTGAGTGCCTTCGAGTAAACAACAGATGTGACAACCGTGCATCGGTGGGACTGCTTTGGAACCAGCCCAGCTAGGATGGAATGTAAATCTCTTTCCCCACCAGGATGTGCAAACAGTTCTGCAGGCTCCATGCCTAAGCTGATTGGCTAGCACCTGTGGTGTCACCAGAACCCCTCCAGCCCTCAGGCTGTTGGGCCCTTGTCGAAAGGTTTCCCTTTTTAAAACGCATACAGGGGAGAGCAGTGTACAGTGTCACTCGCTTAAAGAATAAAAAAGGAAGGTGGTCTCACACCAGGCATGTAGAATCCATTGCAGCTTCTCTTTAGGGGAGGGACGGTGGCTCAGTGGTAGAGCATCTGCTTGGTAAGCAGAAGGTCCCAGGTTCAATCCCCGAGACCCTGGAGAGCCGCTGCCAGTCTGAGTAGACAATACTGACTTTGATGGACCGAGGGCATGATTTAGTATAAGGCAGCTTCATATGTTCATATGTTTAAAGGTCAAAAAGGTAGTACCCTGTGCAAGCACCAGTCGTTTCCGACTCTGGGGTGACGTTGCTTTCACAACGTTTTCACGGCAGACTTTTTGCGGGGTGGTTTGCCATTGCCTTCCCCAGTCATCTGCACTCCCCCCCCCCCCCCCCACAGCAAGCTGGGGACTCATTTTACCAACCTCGGAAGGATGGAAGGCTGAGTCAACCTCGAGCCGGCTACCTGAACCCAGCTTCTGCCAGGATCAAACTCAGGTCGTGAACAGGAAGCTCAGACTGCAGAACTGCAGCTTTAGCATTCTGCGCCCCGGGGCTCTTCTCTCTTTAAAGATTATTATCTTTTTACTCTTATATTCTTTGGACTGCGTAAGCCCCTTCCTTGGTTGTAATATGTCACAACAATTCTATCATTTCTGTGATTTCTGTCTTTATTTTTATTTCATTCATAACCTAACCCAAAGCGGCTTCCCTCACTCTCTTCCTCCATTTGATTTATTTACTTTATTTCTATCCCGCCCTTCTCCCCAATGGGGACTCCCCCCCCCCCCGAAGCAACTTACATCAGTCCCCTCTTCTCCATTTTATCTTCACAACAACCCTGCGAGATAGGTTAGGCTGAAAGTGTGTAACTGGCTGAAAGTCACCCAGCAAGCTTCCATGGCACAGGTGGAGATCTGAAACCAGTTTTCCCAGATCTTAGTTCTGATTAAGGTTATTTTTTTTGAGCAGGAATGCACAGGAACGCAGTTCCGGCTGGCTTGGTGTCAGGGGGGGGGGTGACCTGACATGCAAATAAATTCCTGCTGGGCTTTCTTTACGAAAAAATCCCTGCGTGAAACAGTGGTGATGTCAGTGGGTGTGGTCTAATATGCAAATGAGTTCTTGCTGGGTTTTCTCTACTTTGGCTTGGGAGCCATATGTGGCTCTTTCACACATATTTTGTGGCACTTGAAGCCCTTACTGTCCCGTCTGCTGACTTGGAAAAGGCATTGCTCTCTTTAAATCACTTCTTTAAGCCAAGCCAACTATTGGCTTGGAGAATGTATTTAAAGTTGCTTTCTTTCTACCTCTCCCTTCCCCCATCTATCTGCCTTCCTTCCTTCCTTGCGGCTCTCACACATCTGGCATTCGTGTCTTGCAGCTCTCAAACATCTGACATTTATTCCATGTGGTTCTTACATTAAGCAAATTTGGCCACGCCTGCTCTGCACCGTGTTGGCTCTCCATTTTATCCTTACAACAGCCCTGAGCTGTAGGTTAGGCTGAGAGTGCATGACTGGCCCACAGTCACCCAATGAGCTCCTGTGGCTGATGGGGGATTTCATGGAAGAAGAGCTCTTGCACCTTTTGTTGATTTCCATTTTATTTTAGTTCATAACTTAGTCACCCATATGAACATATGAAGCTGCCTTATACTGAATCAGACCCTGGGTCCATCAAAGTCAGTATTGTCTTCTCAGACTGGCAGCAGCTCTCCAGGGTCTCAAGCGGAGGTTTTTCACACCTATTTGCCTGGACCCTTTTTTGGAGATGCCAGGGATTGAACCTGGGACCTTCTGCTTCCCAAGCAGATGCTCTACCACTGAATCACCGTCCCTCCCCTAAAACATTCAGCGATACGTAGAACCAAGGGCACATGTGTGTGTTTACAGTGGAGGTTTACGCACATGAACACACACACATGAAGCTGCCTTATACTGAATCAGACCCTCGGTCCATCAAAGTCACTATTGTCTACTCAGACTGGCAGCAGCTCTCCAGGGTCTCAAGCTGAGGTTTTTCACGCCTACTTGCCTGGACCCTTTTTAGTTGGAGATGCCAGGGATTGAACCTGGGACCTTCTGCTTACCAAGCATATACTCTACCACTGAGCCATCGTCCCTCCACCCTTCTGATTGTGGCAGGCCGTGGACTCTGGGAGGTTTGCTAAGTTACAAACTGGGCATCTTACCATCCTTTGTATATTATACAGTATACGTTGTTCATGTGTATGTATTTTCCGATTGCAGTAACACTGCAACCTACCCATACAGTATAAAATCCGTGATGCAGTGAGACTGTAAACCATGTATACATGCATGGCAACATGGGGCATAAATAATATAAACTGCAGGTTGGGTATAAATAAAATGCAGGCCCAGAATGTTTCTTTCATCCAAGAATGCTTCATCCACAGTTGCACTGCATCATGGCTTTTCTATCTGCACTCACTGCTTATCCTACTAGCAGCTCCTATCCCTGGCTGTTTTGCATACCTGCAGTTGTGAAAACTAGCGTGGTGTCGTGGTTACAGCATCCTGCCAGCGCTGGGGTGACCTGTATTCCAAACATTTTGCTTTGCCACATTGTACACCAGGCACCTCTGGTCCAGTCCCTCTCTCCCAGCCTAGCCTTCCTAATAGGATTGTTGGGAGGATAAAACAAAAGAGGACAGCAGCATGTACGAGGCTATGAATGCTTTGGAAAGGAAATAGGTGGAATTCTGCAGCCGTGGGTAACCTTCACTCTGACCTCCATCTCCTCTCTCAGCTTGTTGCCTCCCCTTTGTCAAAGAGACTTAGTCCTGCAGTGACTGGGGGCTTTACTGGAACCCAGTCGAAACAGCCCCCTCTTTTTCTTTCATCTTTCCTTGAAGGATCTCAGGAAGGATCTCTTCTCTTTCCGACCCTTGCAACAACCCTGTGAGGAGCATGGGGATGTGTCTCTTGAGGTGGTCCTTGCTCTGGAGCAGCTGGCATGAGAACCACTGTCTGGACCACGAGGCATCACATGTCCTCTTGAAGGGCCAAGTTCCCTGAACATGGGGGTGTATGGCACATGGTGCTCCATACTGAATTTTGGGGTTCAGAAGGCAGGCAGTCAAAACAGTTCCTTATTGAATTCTCCTTTGGAATAGAGGCTTCTAGGTGGCACTCAGAATGGAAGCTTGTGGCACCAGAACCAGTATTTGGACTGGGCACCACTTCATGTGCTCTTGCAGGGGACTGTGTCCTGAGCATGGGGATGTGTCTCTTGGGGTGGTCCAAATATTGTTTTGGGGTACAGCCTGGCCCCCGTGTTTGCCTGGGGCACCTTGCTTTGGAGCAGCTGGCACGAGAACCGCTCTTCGGACCATGAGGCAGCACATGTCCTCTCGAAGGGCAGAGAGTCCCCTGAAGAAGAGGGTGTATGATATATGGGGGTCCAGAGTTTACTTTGGGGTTCAGAGCTTTCAAACTCTCCTTAGTGTTTTTGGTTGAATTCATGAATGTGTAACGAACAAGGAATGAATAAGGACCCAAGAATAAGGAACCAATTTCAGCCTCCTCCTGTGAAGAGGCTAACCACGACACTGCCTTGTTTGCAAGTTACAGTAGACGCACGTACACGCTGTGTGTAGTGTACTCTTTTAAAAATCCATACATTAATTAATTCATATGTTACACTCAATGGATGTGCAGCTGAACATATGATGCATACCCTACATTTATGGAGGCACTGGTCCCCGGTTTCCATTGCAAAGCGAACAGACGTTTCTTTCTTACAAACAGATGTCTGCATGTACATGTAGGATTCCCGTTCACATGAACAGGGTTTGCGTATATTCTGTAATTTTGAAATCCTATATTGGTAGCTAGGCTTAAAACCCAACTTCTGAAAAAGCTTGACTTTAAAAAAATCAAATCATGTTTCAAACCCTTATGAAGTTGAACATACATTTGAGTAGAACACAGTATGAGTTCAATGGCTCCTTTTAAGACCAACAAAGTTTTATTCTGCGTGTATTACAACCAGGCCTCGGATTCAGCAGGAGCTCACCGGAGCACAGCTCCTGAACCTTTCTGAGGGTTCCCCCTCTTCCTCCCCACCTACCTTGTCCACTGAATAGGAGGTGCAGCTGCATAACAATCCCTGGATTAGGAGAGCGGGCAGCCAGCCAGCCACCAGGGGCTTTGACACACCCCCAGCAGCCCTCATTAATCCCGGGCCTTACCCATGCCATCCTTTCTCCACTTCTTACGTGGCAGGTGGCTTGTTGGCCTTTTGACTGGGGGGTGGTGGCCAAGGAGAACCCCAGGTGAGCGAGGCCTGCTTGGGCTGGCTGGATCTCTAACCAGCCCAAGTAGGCCTCGCTTGTCTGGGGCTCTCCTTTCTTGCATTGGGTTGCTTTTGGCTGGTGGGGGGGGCTTATGCTAATGAGCTCCGCCACCTAATTTCCTACAAAAGGACCACTGATAACCAAGATATATTTGAGTGTCTGTGGAGAACACCTGCTGAAATCTCAGGAATCAGCCTGAACAAGACTTTCTGGGGGTCAGAAGGGTTTCACGCCTCTCCAACAATTAGCAAAACAAGACATGATTACTTAACTGTATCTAATAGCAGAAGTGGGTGGCTCATCACAGTTGTGAATATTTGAAAACCAGGCCAGCTGTAGGTAAGTTAGAGGTCTTCTATATGGCGTAATCCCCAGAACCACGGCAGCTATGATTTTGTTAATTAAAGAAAAGGAAAAAAAATATCTCGAAATGGCCTGACAAAGCCTGAACATGTCCTAAAGGGCAGGTAATATAGAGGGCACTTGAAAACAGGGAAACAATGGAGAGGACTAGTAGCACCTTTAAGACAACGGAGTTTTATTCAGAATGAAAGCTTTTGTGTGCTAGAAGCACGCTTCATCAGACAATAGGATGGAATGGCAAGCAGTCCTTAATGTAGAGAAAGTGGGCAGTGAATTAGTATGCAAAATCATGGAAATGGTTTTTAGCGGATTAAAAGAATCACAAGTTAGGATCCGCTGATTGCCAGCCTGGGTTGACTGGGCTGAAACAACAAAAACAAGGCAATATATGTCAGAATAGCAGATTGATGTCCACATAACCTGTGACCTGCCACTTGACTCCTGCTTTGTTCTACTGCTTCAGACCAACATGGCTGCCCACCTGGATCTATTTAATAGGGAGGAATGGTTTTCTGGACCCTTGGGTTGCCACCTCCAGGAGAGACCAGGAGATCGCCAAGAATTCCAATTAATCTCCAATCCACAGAGATCGGTTTCCCTAGGGGAAAAGGCTGTTTTCAAGGGTGGACTCTATGACATTATACCCCCAACCCCACTCTCCTGTGGCTCCATTCCCAAAATCCAGGAATTTCCTAACCTGGAGTTGGCAACCACTCACAGTTCTTCAGCTATTAGGTCAGACCAGGACTGAGCATGATCACTGCCCTCTAGAATCCATGGGATTGAAAGAAATGAAACCTTGGGGAGGGGAGCTTTATATGCCATGATTACTTATTGGCGGAGGGGGGCTTTGTACACAGAAGCACACCTTATACCTAAAGGAGAGCAAACCAGCAAACAGGCTGATTTGCATCTGTGGTCCAGCTTGGGGAAACCAGTGATTCCAGTAGCAGAAGTTCAAGATTCCAACCCCCCTTCCATCATCCCTCTAGGGCTGCCATCTCTGGCTTGGGAAATCCCTGGACCTTTGGGAGTCAAGCCTGGAGGAGAAACTTGGGAGAAGGAAGGGATCTCCAAAGGGGTATGCCTTCATATGATTTCCCCAAAGCCTCCCTATCTCATAAGAACATGAGAAGCCATGTTGGATCAGGCCAATGGGCCATCCAGTCCAACACACACTCTGTGTCACACAGTGGCCAAAGAAACCAAGTGCCATCAGAACATAAGAGAAGCCATGTTGGATCAGGCCAATGGCCTATCCAGTCCAACACTGCGTCACACAGTGGCCAAAAAAACCAAGTGCCATCAGAACATAAGAGAAGCCATGCTGGATCAGGCCAATGGCCCATCCAGTCCAACACTCTGTGTCACATAAGAACCTAAGAGAAGCCCTGTTGGATCAGGCCAATGGCCCATCCAGTCCAACACTCTGTGTCACATAAGAACCTAAGAGAAGCCATGTTGGATCAGGCCAATGGCCCATCCAGTCCAACACTGTGTGTCAGACAGTGGCCAAAAAACCCAAGTGCCATCAGAACATAAGAGAAGCCGTGTTGGATCAGGCCAATGGCCCCTCCAGTCAAACACTCTGCGTCACACAGTGGCCAAAAAAGCCAAGTGCCATCAGGAGGTCCACCAGCAGGGCCAGGACACTAGAAGCCCTCCCACTGTGTCCCCCAGGCACCAAGAATACAGAACATCCCTGCCCCAGACAAAGAGTTCCAATGATAAGCTGTGGCTAGGGTTGCCAAGTCCAATTCAACAATCATCTGGGGGCTTTTGGGGTGGGTGCAGCCAGGAGGAAGGTTGTGACAAGCATTATTGAACTCTAAAGGGAGTTCTGGCCATCACATTTAAAGGGGCCGCACACCTTTTAAATGCTTTCCCTTCATTAGAAATAACGAAGGATAGGGGCACCTTCTTTTGGGACTCATAGAATTGGACCCCTCAGTCCAATCTTTTTGAAACTTGGAGAGTCTTTTGAGGGGAGGTTTTGGATGCTGTGCTGCAAATCTGGTGCCTCTACCCCAAAAAACAAGCCCCCAAGAGGCAATGTTCCCTCTTAGCTGAAGAGTCTTGTGAGCAAAAATTCTACTTTGTGAGTTGCTGGCATTAAAATTGTGAGCTCCTGCATAAATTATTGTGCTCTGGGGTCATCCTTCCTGAGCTAAGGCAAAAATCTGTGAGCTAGCTCACACTAACTCAGCTTAGAGGGAACTCTGCCCAGAGCCCCAGATATCCGGAGATCCAATCTCCATTATACCCTATGGGAATCAGTTTCCATGGGGAATAATAGAGTTCGCAGCAGACATTTCCCTCCCCTCCCCCCCCCGCTTTCTGATGACCCTGAAGCGGGGGAGGGCCTCCAAACTGGGGGATCCCCTGCCCCCACCTGGGGATTGGCAACCCTAGGCCTGTGGCTAAGAGCCAGTGATGGACCTCTGCTATCTCCCAGGCCAGGGGAATTGATCTGGTGGATGCGTTGCCTGGAGAGATGAGTTGCAAATCCGGGAAACCTCCAGCCATCCCCTGGAGACTGGCAACCCCTCATCTCTCCAAGCGCAGCCCACGCCTGCTTTCAGCAGGGCCAGCTTTTGTTTTTTTGGCCCCTTGCTGGCTGGAAGGGGGCCACTCCCCCGGCAGCGCGGATCTGGCAGGCCCTGCAAGCCAAGGGGACCCGGCGAGGCCAGCGCGGGCTCCAAGGAGAAAGCGGCGGCGGAGAGGAAGCGAAGCGGGAGGAGGCGGCCGGCGGGCGGGGGAGGCGCCTCCGAGGAGCGCCATTAATCTGGGTTGCAAGCCAGTTGCAGAAACCGGAGCGGTCTGTGGGAAACTCTGGACCGCACGACTGAGCCCGGAACGCGCTCGCTTGCTGGAGAGCCGCCGCCGCCGCCCCCAGTGGTCGCTTTCCCTGCAGCCAGGCTGCACTTTTGCAGACGGGACGGGCGAGCCTCCCACTTTTAGGACTTCCAACGCTCTGCCTGCTTGTCCACGTTTTTGCACGCATTTCCAGGCTTCGTTTTCCACCCGGATTTCAACGGACCAGCTTGGGAATCCGGGCCAGGTTTTCCAACGGCTTTCTCCTCCAGAAAAATCACAGTCCTGCAGGAGTCCTCTACCTGTCTGACACCGACGCGCTGCAAACCTCCTTCCGCCCAGCCCGGTTCACCTGGGACAGCGGCACACAAATCCCAGGATGGATTGCAGACCCGGTCCGGAATGGATGGTGTGCCTAGCGCAGCAGATTAACAACCCCTCTCCCCCCAAAAAAGAACAACCTGCACAATGCATACCTTGTCTTTGCTACCCCTTTTTATTTTATTTTTTTTAATGCAAAAAGAGGGCGCTTGCTTCCTCCACAGTTTCGTGCTTTCCAAAAGCTGTGTGCGGTGGATCCGCGGTGAGAAATAAACCGCCAAGGCACGCGGATCCTTATCGCCTGGGGCCTATAAACCTATCAGGGGATGCTTCTGAATTTCTCCTCTGCTTTGTTCTCAAAGAGGAAGCAATCCTTCACTGCTTTGCTTTTTATTCCCAGACTGTTCAGGGCGCCTGGCATGCCCCCACAGCGCCTGTGCACACTGATGAAACACTGCAAAAAAGCAATCTGGATGTCACAGGCCATACAATTGTACACAATTCTTTTTGTGCGGAATACATCGCATGTGTGCTTGCGGGGGGGGGGGGGGGCATTGAAAGAATCTCGATGCAATGATGGGGGTTTTTTGCATTGCTTTTTTGTGGTGTCTTATCAATATGCCCAGCTTCACTGGTAACCCAAAGGAAAAATCTATGGAAATGGAAGGGATGGAAAGTGGTGGCCAAGTGTGCACACTCCTTTCAGAAATTTATTTTAGAAATTCGAGTTTACATGAAATTCTTCTTCCCTCCTCCTCCTTCTCCTCTCGGCTTTTTCTACAAAAAGCCCTATGTGAAACAATGGTGATGTCTGGGGGTGTGGCCTAATATGCAAATGAATTCCTGCTGGGCTTTTTCTACAAAGGAAAAATGAAAAGAAAAGCCCTGCTCATCCCTTATCCTAGGTACACTCAGGAGCCAGTCTCAAGTAAGCTAGATCTGCTTGCCAGTTTATTTCTTTAAAGTGTATTTATTCCAGCTTCTCTGTACTTGAACTGGCTTCCACTCATCAAAAGTCTTTCAATAATATCCACTTTCAAAAGTCTTTCAATAACACAGCACCCTCAATGAAACCAAATAATTGAACTTCAGCCCAATCTAAACTGCCCGACTTTACCGGCCCAAAAGATAAAACAGCAGACTGTCAACTCTCTTTGGAAATGGTGGTGTGAATTTACACAATCAAAATGTAAATATGCAGAAGTTTGAGACATCTCAGTCACGGGCAGGATTTCATCACAACTCAGTGGACCTTTGTATTTCTCAGAGCTGAGTTTTTATAAAGTCGGTAAAAGTACAACAAGCTTAAGTCCTTTTTTTATCCAATCTGATTGCTTTGTGTACCATGACTACTTATTGTTAATTATTGGTTGTTTCTTTTTAATGTATACTTTCATTTCCACTACTTTATATCTTAGCTTGCTTTCTTCCTTTTACTTTTCCACTTTCTTCCTCTTCCTTTCAACATCTTTTCCGCCTTCTGCTGTAAACTAATATTTCACTTTAAAATTAGATTGTGGAATTCCACCCTAAAATGTTATTTTATTTTATTTATTATAATGGGCTCTGAGTAGGTAACAGCAATAAATAGTAAAAAGTTAAAATCAGATTCATTTAATAAAATAATATAACAATCTAAAAACAAACTCTAATTCTGCAGTTGGTGGTATCAGTTGTGTAAATGTGTAAGGTCAAAACATTCCAAAATGCAGAAATTATGAATATAGATTAGTTTTTCAAGATTTGCCAAAGATTTGTAAATATTTGGCAAATATTTGGTAAAGAATTCCAAAATACAGAAATGATGAATATAGATTAGTTTTCCAAGATTTGAGAAGAATATTTGGCAAATATTTGGTAGAGAATATTTGGCAAATATTTGTTTTATATTTTTCTCAAAACAGGAATGAAAACCAACACAGAATCCTCTGTGTCCCTTCAGGGGCTGCCGGACTGCACTAAGCATTCTCTGACTGTGGACAGCATTCATTTTCGACTGCCACAATCCAAAGTGAGCCGGAGCCCCAGATCTCTGCATCTTGACTCCTGTGCAACTGCAGCAACTGCCAAACAGGTCTGCGGCTGCGCTGTTGTGTGTTTCCCAGGGCAGGCGTTCAGAGAAGCCAGCTAGGGGAGATGAGCTGAGAATCAGCATCTGTTTCACCCCTCCACAAATCCCACCTGCATCCCTGCAAGGCTGGAACACAGTGTGAAGTCTCCTCTTGCGGATATATCAGCTCCTTGATCGTGGCTGGTGATCCAGATAGGAGCGGAAGCAGTCCTACTTGCAAATAGATGTGCCTTCCCACAGCCATGAAATCTGCTGAAGAATCTTGAGATCAGGCTCGGCACTAGGGGTTCCTGCGCCCCAGGCCAAACTCCGCAGCCCTGCCCCCACCCCAAGCGCACCTCGATGACCTCACCCCCACACACACACTTCGCCGAGGCTTCCCGAGGCTCAGGACGCCTCAGCAAATTCGGGGGGCATGGCAGCGGGCGCACTCAGAGTTGGGCGCTGAGCACACTTGCTGCCATGCCCCTGACTTCGCCGAGGCTTCCCAAGGCTCAGCAAAGTCAGCGGGTGCAGGACGTGAGGAGAGGGGGCGCCTCGTGGCGCCCCTAGGCTAGATGGCGCCCCAGGCGGCTGCCTACTTGACCTGCTCCCACGTGCCGGCTCTGCTTGAGATTCAGCAGCGGAAGCTTCTCGTGCTGGCCACCCCCCCGCCCCACCAGTTCCGCGGTCCACCTTTCTCCTCTGCTTGCTGTGCAGAACATCTGGAGTCCTACTAACTGCAGTGTTCATAATGGGGAGGGGATGGGAGAGCAGGGGAGGGCTACCGAGTCACCCAAAGGAAAGCAGAGACAGGAACTGACACCGGGGATGTGGACCAAGGGACATCAGGTGGGGAGCCATCTCAGCTCAGGGTCATACCCTAGTGGGGAAGGGCTTGCCCCACCAGCTAACCTTGAACCTCCCTTCCCTTGAACTGTTCCCTTTTTCCCCTCTAGTTCGTCCCCTTCTCCTTTCTTGCCTCCCTTTCTCTTTCCCTTTCTCTTTTCCTGTCTATGCCTTTCCCTTTCTCCCGCTTCTTTCTCTTTCTTTTCCCTTGTTTCTTTCTCCTTATATGGCCGAGGACCTGCCTACCTGAGGGACCGTCTTTCCCCATATGAACCCCAGAGAGCACTGAGGTCAACGGGGAAAAACCTAATGACTATCCCTGGGCCAAAGGAAATCAAATATCAGAGTACCAGAGTACGGGCCTTTTCGATCGTGGCCCCTATCCTATGGAACCGACTCCCCGAGGAGGTGCGGGCCCTGCGGAACCTTGAACAGTTCCGCAGGGCCTGCAAGACCACCCTTTTTAAATTAGCATATCCGAACTGCTAAGAAAAAACGGTAATCAAGATCCGCCAATGCGGTCTAAAGATCTATACCGCAGTATAACTGTATTTACTGGATTCGTTTTAATTTAATGTTTTAATGCCTTATTGTTTTATATTGTAAATCTGAGGTTTATTTATTACTGTATGTTTTTATGGAATGTTGTTAGCCGCCCTGAGCCTGCCAAGGTGGGGGAGGGCGGGATATGACATAAATAAATAAATAAATAAATAAATAAATAAATAAATAAATAAATAAATCTCTCTCCCTTGCTGTCCTTTCTCTTTCCCCCTTCCTCCCAATGCCTTTCTCTTTCCCCCTCCTCGTTCTCTTTCTGTTTCTCTTGCTCCTTCTTTCCCTTCCGTCTTTTCCTTTCTGTTTGCCGGTCTGTTCCCTCCCCCTTTTGTGGTTTCAAGCAAGCCTTCCGGGACAGGGTTCCAGCCCTGGGAGGAGGGGAGGTGCCATCACAGGTAGGAGAGAAAGAAACGTCACCTGAGACTTCCCTGCTACTTGGGGAGGGTGAATCCAGCCAGGAGGAGCAAGCTGGAGCCTCTCGCCCGCCCCTCCTTCCTCTGCTGCTCAGCCCTCCAGGAGCAGAACGGGCCCAGCCACAAAGCCGAGCAAAGAAAGAGATGCTTTCTCCTCCCTCCGTATCCTCAGCTGCCTCAGAGACCACACAGGAGAAGGAGCCAGGCTGGCTTGACCAGCTGGACCAACCAGGCGGTTGCCCAGGGCAGAGATGGAGGAGGGCCCCTGCCGCCACCCTGCAAGCCTTGCATAAGCTTCCAAGGCTTTCAGAATCCTCTAAGGTTCTGGGAGGGGCTGCTTGCCAGAAGCAGTGAGAAAGCCCAGGTTGTAGCACTTCACTGCTTATGGCGATGAAAGCAAACCTCAAAGCTGCCTGGGAAGGAGCCCCTGCTGTGCCCCTTCCCGAGTGCTGTCTTGCCCTTGAACACCTGGGTCCAGCACAAGCTCAGCCTCCCACGCCTTGGTGGCCCAGTGGAGTGGCCCTCCCTCCTCCAACTGCCACCCTGGTTCACTCTGAGGTAGTAGCCCAGATGCCTGCGCTGCTGAAGGCCTTCCTTCACCCTTCAAGCCCTTCCTCAGCACCCCTCTGGTCTGTGAAGCAGGGGCCCTCCTCCATCTTCTTGAGCCTGGGGGCACTTTGGGAGTTTTCAGGCCGGGTAGTGAGCTCCCGAGGAGCCTCGTGGTGCAGAGTGGTAAAGCTGCAGTGCAGTCCAAGCTCTGCTCACAGCCTGAGTTTGCTCCCAGCGGAAGCTGGGTTCAGGTAGCCGGCTCCAGGTTGACTCAGCCTTCCATCCTTCCGAGGTCGGTAAAACGAGTCCCCAGCTTGCTGGGGGGAAAGGGCAGATGACTGGGGAAGGCAAGGGCAAACCACCCCGTAAAAAGTCTGCCAAGAAAACATCATGATCTAATGTGACCCCATGGGTTGGTAATGACTTGGTGCTTGCACAGGAGACTATTATCTTTTTGGTGAGCTCACAGGAGTGGAGCTCTAAAACCTCTACATTTTATTGTGCTCTTTCTTTCTTCCCCCCACCTCCAAATACTTGCTTCTGGGCTCCATTGTTCAAACCCCCTGAGACAGGGTTGCCAATCCCCAGGTGGGAGCAGGGGATCCCCCTGTTTGGAGGCCCTCCACCTGCTTCAGTGTCATCAGAAAGCGGCGGGGGGGGGGGGGATGTCTGCTGGGCATAATGGAAAATTGTTCTGTGGTATTTGGGGCTCTGGGGGGGGCTGTTTTTTGAGGTAGAGGCACCAAATTTGTAGCATAGCATCTGGTGCCTCTCCTCAAAACACCCCCCAAGTTTAAAAAATATTGGTCTGGGGGGGTCCAATTCTATGAGCCCCCAAAGAACGCCACCCTATCCCTATCCAAATGGAGGGAAGGCATTTAAAAGCCACATAGTCCCTTTAAAGGTGATGGCCAGAACTCCCTTTGGACTTCAGTGGTGCTTGCCACACCCTTGCTCCCGGCTCCACCTCCAAAGTCCCCAGAGATTTCTTGATTCGGACTTGGCAACCCTACCCTAAGATTTGACGAACTTTCTAATATTTCCCCTCACAAAAATTGGGGAAACAACATAGAAAGCAGACAGAGAGAAATCTTCATCCCGCCACTGCGGTCCCAGAGGAAGAAGTAATTCAGAAAGTTTGAAGGGAATAAGGTTTTATTACAATAGTTATAATTCAAGAAGCATTTTAAGGTAGATGCTGAGCTGATATAGTTGAGGACACCTTCCGGTGATGTCAGCGGTGTGCGGTATATGCGAATGAGTTGTGCTAATGAGCTCCGGCACCTCTTTTTCTACAAAATGGCCCTGCTTGTCGGGCACCAGGAAAGGTGTTGGGAGAGGTGCCATGTTGAGGACCCCTAATTTATGATCACCATCAACTGTATCCTGGTCCCAGGAAGCCCAATGTCTTGGCTGAAAATAAATTGTACAAAGTAATGCAATACACCAGGAGTGGCCAAACTTGCTTAATGTAAGAGCCACATTAAATAAACATCAGGTGTTTGAGACCCGCAACACAGAGAGGAAGGAGAGGTGGTAAGAAAGGTGAAAAGAAAGCAAATAGATGGGGGGGGGGGAGAAAAAGGTAGAAAGAAAGCAACTTTAACTTTAAATGTATTCTCAAAACCACCACACAGCTTGGCTTGGAGAAGCAATTTAAAGAGACAAAAGCCTTCTCCAAGCCGGCCGACAGGGCAGTGGGGGCTTCAAGAGCCACATAATGTGTGTGAAAGAGCCACATTTGGCTCCCGAGCCACAGTTTGGCCACCCCTGCAATACACAATACCGCTGTCTTTTCCAGAGCAGCAGAAAGATCCAGGTCTCCTTGACTGGGGAGACAGCTGAGGGAGAAGGAGGCCAGCATTGTCTCTGTTGTAACCAGAGTGTTTTCGGGGGGGGGGGAGCAGAAGTGGGCTTGGAGTGCTACAGAGGGCGGCAGAGAGGTGTGGTTCTCCTGCAAAGGTGCACTGAAATGATGTGGGCCTCTCCAAGGGGTAGAGTTGCAGGCCCCCAGGTGGGGGAAACCCCCCCCCCCCAAGAAACTGAAATATTAACAAAAACACTTTTGGTACAGAAAAATACACTTGTTATATCCTTCACAAAAGAGCCCCATGGCACAGAGTGTTAAAGCTGCAGTATTGCAGTCCTAAGCTCTGCTCACGACCTGAGTTTGATCCCCAGCGGAAGCTGGGTTCGGGTAGTGGGCTTGAGGTTGACTCAGCCTTCCATCCTTCTGATGTTGGTCAAATGAGGACCCAGCTTGCTGGGGGAAAGTGTAGATGACTGGGGAAGGCAATGGCAAACCAGCTCATAAAAAGTCTGCCATGAAGACGTTGTGAAAGCAACGTCACCCCAGAGTCAGAAACGACTGGTGCTTGCACAGGGGACCTTTCCTTTTTCCTATATCCTTCGCAGACTCTTAAAGCTGAAACAGCAAAAAAGGAAAACAACAACTCTCAGAATTTTAAATATTTTGCGTAATTATTCCAGGCAACAAACTCTACTACAATAATGAAACATACATTAGGATACAAAAAAAAGAAAAAACCTGACATGCACACGTGAAAGGACTATAAGCGTTTGTATGGTGAATGTTGATGATTTTTTTGGTATCCTAACGTTTGCATTATTGTAGTAGAGCTTGTTGCTTGGAATAATTATGAAAAATATTTAAAATTCTGAGAGTTGTTGCTTTCCTTTTTGCTGTTTCCGCTTTAAGAGTCTGCGAAGGAGATAACAAGGGTATTTTTCTGTACCAAAAGTGTTTTTCAGGTTCATATTCCACAAGTTCTTGTTTGTTTTTGCTCCTTACTGTGGTACTCTAGTGGCCTCCAGATCTCCCACTTTGACCCCTGATCTCCAACTGGCAAAGATCAGCTCCCCTGGAGAAAAGGGCTGCTTGGAAGGGTGGGCTCTGCAGCATTGGACCCTGCTGAAGCCCCTCCTCCCCAAGCCCCACCTTCTCCCAGATCCACCCCCAAAGTCTCCAGGGATTTTCCAACACAGACCTGGAAACTCTAGTGAGGGACTGGTGTGCTTTTGTTGAAGAGCTCCCATAAAATGGACAGAATTCTGCAGGAAAGGTTTTCCATGTGCTTCGCTCTCTCCTCCCAGGATATCAATTGCCCCTCTGACACTGGAGGAGAAACAATCTCCCAGAGTCACTGTCAACTTCTGTGGGGCTGCTTAAATTGCCTTCCTTTCTTTACTTCATTTCTACCCCACCTTTCTTCCCTGCGGGGAGCCAAAGTGGCCTGTAACATCCTCTTCTCCTGCATTTTATCCTCCCAACCACCCTGGGAGGTAGGTCAAACTGAGAGGGCGAGACCGGCCTCAGGAATCCCAGTGAGCTTTCATGGTGGAGTGAGAATTCAAACCTGGGCTTCCCGGATCTTAGTCCAACGCTTTAACCACTCCACCAGGCTGCCTCTCCAAAGATGTCAGGAACTGAACTTGGGACTTTCTGCATGCCAAGCAGATGCTCTGCCATGGAGCTGCAGTCCCTCCCCATGGAAGAAATAGAGGAAGAAAGGGTTGCATGCCCCCCCCCCTGCAGCAGTGCCCTGGGGAGGCCCCTAGGCAGTCAAAATATCTGGGACCCCCTTGCAAATTATTTCAGAGTCTGAGCACCTGCCCCGTCATCTGTGGCCCCCACTGCAACCTGCAGGCCCCTTCTCAAAAGCCCCTTTGACAAAGCTGCAGGGGAGAGGCAGAGAGAGGCAAACTTGGTGATGACGCCAGCAGCAGCTGCACCAGGCAAGTCAGGCAAAGAGCAGCTCAGTTGCTGGCTGCATGTGCAGGCTGGGAGGGCTGCAAGCAGGGGGGAAACTGGCGGGGAAAGCCCGCGGCCCCGAAAGGTGGCCCAATTGTTAATCCAGCCCTGCCCCCCAGCAAAGGAGCCACACAGAGATGTTGGTTAGCTTGAAAAACACCACCAGAGATCCGAATTCCGGAGTCACACCTGGCTTGGCCCTTCTTTGACCTGACTCAATCCTGTTGAGCAAGTCGGGCCACCTTTCCCGGAACCTCCCAGGAGATGGGGGCCTTCGGGAGAAATGAATGAGTCACTGTTCAAATGATGCTGCTGGTTCTTTTTGACCGATTAACGCCAAGCTAAAAAAAAAGCTGCTTTGCACCGCAGAGCCTGCAATCTGAAAGCAAACTGAAACCGTTTGGAGTAGTGCTTAGAGGGCCGGATTAGGGTTTGGGAGACCCCAGTTCGAATCTCCCCTCTGCCCTAGAAGCAGACTGGGTGACTTTGGGCCAGTCCCGCACGCTCATCCTCCACTACCTCACAAGGGTTACTGTGAGAATAAAATGGAGGCCAGGAGGTGAGTGGAAGCTGCTTTGGATCGCTGCTTGAGAGAAGGAGGAGGTGTAAATGAAGTAAAGAAGCACATAAATGGTACATAGCAGGCCTTTTTTGGTAGAAAAAGCCCAGCAGAAACTCATTTGCACATTAGGCCACACCCCCTGATGTCACCATTGTTTCACACAGGGGGGTTTTTGTAGAAAAGGCCCAGCAGGAACTCATTTGCATATTAGCCCACTAGTGTTGCCAAGTACCTTTAAGCCCCTGGTGGGGGACTCTCCTTGCCGTGCGCCAGCGCGCGTGGCGTGATGACGTCACCCGGAAGTGACATCATCGCGCCAGTGACGTCACACGGCGACCACTCTAGGTGATCCCGGGAAAACTATGGTTTTCCTCAACGCTCTAGCCATTTGGGAGGGGGAAACTCTATGGCACCTATTTCCCTCCCAAATGGCTAGAGCACCCGGGAAAACCATAGAGTTTTCTCAGAATCACCTAGAGTGGTCGCCGTGCGCCGTCGCGATGACGTCACTTCCAGGTGACGTCATTGTGCCGGCGACGTCGGGGGAGGTACTCCTCGCCGGCCCGATGTGGGCCGGCGGGTTGGGAACCTCCTGGGCAGGGAAAGCCCCGCCCAGACTGGGGGGTTGGCAGCCCTGTAGCCCACCCCCCCCCCCCGACACAAGCCAGCCAGAACTACGTTCCTGGGCACTCCGGCTCAAAAAAAGCCCTGATTCGCTGTATGGGAGGCAACCAAGGAAGACTGAGATGTATGAGACCAATCTGGAGGGGTCTCCCAGCTCCTGGCTGCAGGGACTCTAGAAGGAGGGAAGTCCTCACCGTTTTCCCAACTACTTTAGCTCCACCAACGCAGAGTTGCCAACTCTTGTCTTGGGAAATTCCTGGCGATTTAAGGGTGGGACCTAAAGAGGGTGAAGTTTGAGGAAAAGTGGGAGCTTGGAGGGCGCCATAGATAGAAGTCACCCTCCAACGGCACCGTTTCTTCCAGGGGAACTGATCTCGATGATCTGGAGCCCAGGAAGGGTTGCCAGGTCTGTGTTGGAAAATACCTGGAGTCTTTGGGGGTGGAGCCAGGAGAGGGGAGGGTTTGGGGAGGGGAGGGGCCTGAGCAGGTTCCAATGCCCCAGAGTTCACCCTTCCAAGCAGCCATTTTCTCCAGGGGAGCTGATCTCTGCCAGCTGGAGATCAGCTGTAAAAGCAGGAGATCTCCAGGCCCCACGTGGAGGTCAGGTGGGATTCCGAAAGAACTCCAGGGCCTCACCTGAGGCTGAAAGAGGGCAAGGGAAACACAGTTTGCTTCATCTGTTGCAGCTGCAAATGAGAGTGTTGAGGTGGGGGAGAGAGAGCCACAAAGCAGAGAGTGGGGAGAGAAAGGAGCCGTGATAGAGGCCACCCCCCCCCATGAACACATTATCTGGGGATGCCAACTCCAGGTTGGGAAATATCTGGAGATTCTGGGGTAAAACCTGGGGATGGAGGAGTTTGGGGAGGGGAAGGTCCTCAGCAGGGTACAATCCATCCAAAGCAGCCATTTTCTCCAGGGGAACTGATCTCTGTAGACTGGAAATCAGTTGCAATTCCAGGGGATTTCCAGGCCTCATCTGGAGGCTGGCACCCCTACTGTGGTCCTAGACATCATCAAAAACAGCCAGGGGCCCCGAACGGCTGAAGTTGACCATGTCGTGAACCAGAGTTTTGGCTGAAGGAAAAAGAGGGAGGGCAAGCTGTGCTTTCACAAGGCTGCGCAGGAAGAGGGAGACACGATCTGGCAAGAGAACTGAACGTGGGGATCAAAGGAGAGGGAGGAACCGGAGCCACAGCCAAAGTATGATGCACGACACTCTGTTCTCTCCTCCTCGGGTAAAATGCAGCATTTCCGTAGACAAGACAAAGAACTCGACATCCTCCTGGAATCTCCAGGTACCCACACCCACACCCCCTTCCCCATCCTCTTCTGATTAGCTGTGCCCCCCCAAACCTGCATTGGGAGGGGGTTTGGGGGGGTGTTAAAAAGAATTGCAGGGGAGGGGGAAGAACACCCACCTCCTTTTAACTTCACCGAAAAGTTGTTTCCTGTTGCTGCCGTTTGCTTGGATTGGCTCCCCGAACTTTTCTTGACGGAGAAGATCCACTTTTCCTTGGGTGGCTTCGTAACGTGGCCGTTTCATTTTACTGGTTCTTCAAACAGAGCAAAAAGCTGGCAAAGCGCTTTGCCTATTTATATTGGCAAGTGACATTTATCAAACAATGGAAAAATTAATTAAACACGGGAGCGCAACGGGTGGCAGCCTAGCTGTTGTATCATTTCTCCCCCCCATGTTAGGGTGACACCCTCCCCGTGAGAAAGTATCTTGGATTCAGAAAAAGAACGCCCCGGAATCAGATGACTGGCAAAGTTTGTGACACGTTCAATTTGAGCCGGTCTGGTGTAACGGCTAAAGCCTCAGACTCAGCTCTGGGAGAGCCGGGTTTGAATCCCCACTTGTGTCATGGAAGCTGGTTGGGTGACCTTGGGCCAGTCAAACCCTCTCAGCGTAACCTACCTTGCAGGGATGTGATCAGGATAAAATGGAGGCGAGGAGAACGATGTCGACCACTTCAGGTCCCCCCTGAGATGAAAGGCGGATTATGAATAAAGTAAATAACTCAAAGTAAATAAATGCCTTTTGTGATTATCACAGAATATAAAAATTTAAACATTGGAGATAAAATCAAAATAAAACCGAGCTTACAGATACATTCAAACATGGTCAGAATTAAATTTAAGGATGTCAGCCAGAAATTTTGCCACAGCCTCACTAACCACCCCCTCAGTATCACTCAATAAATAATAACAGGGTGGCAGAATAGACAAATCTGGAGAAAAAGAAAGCTTGCCAAATAAATCTTTACGGAGGTTATGGTAAAAAGAACAATCAAGCAATATATGCTGGATTGAGTCAGGGGTATTCGCTCCACAGGAGCAAAGTCTGTCGGCTAAAGGGACTCGCTGATATCTCCCTTGTAAAACTTTGGAGGGAAACGCGTTTAGTCTGGCCAACATAAATGCCCTGCGATGACTTGGAGTGGTTAGGTCTGATAGATAATTGGGCATTTTGCCACAAAAAGCATAAAGACCTAAGGAAGCTGGAGAGCAAGTATAAAGGAGAGTTGGCCGTAATTTCGTTTCCTCCAATTCCCACAGTCTCAGTTTAATACATCTGAAGATATATGACTCTTCAGAGGTAGAAAAATCATCTATCTCTAACCCCAATTGATTGAGTTTAGACAGAAGCACTGCTGTCCAGGACGAAATATATGGGTCTCTTTTCATACAATCAAGAAGGCTGTTGGGATCTGTTCTAAAATGAATTTTGAGCCAGAATTTAAACACTGCAATCCAGGCTTTTGTCTCCACCAAAGACTGACCCACTTCAGAGCAGAGAGCAAAGTAGGACACACATTTTGGCAAACCAAGAATTTGTCTAAAGAATGAGGCTTGAATGCCCTCCACTTTCCTGGTAAAAGCTGAGATCCATATAGGGATACCATAGAGGATTTGGGCAAGCGTTTTGGCTTTGAATACTTTAATAGCTGCTGGAACTAATTGGTTGCCCCTTGCAAAGAAAAACTGTTTAATTTGAGCAGCTGAACACTTAGCCAAGTTGATGGTGTTGTTACGATGTGAAACCCAGCTTAACTTGTGGTTAAAAGTGATCCCCAAGTATTTAAAATTTTTTGTTTGCTCGATTGTTGAATTGCCAATAAACCATCTCTGTGGGCCCCAGCAATTTGAAAAGACAACTACTTTAGATTTGGTATAATTGATAGTAAGTGAATTACAATTACAGTAGTCATAAAAGGCGTTCAAATACCTTTGCAGGCCCACTCTTGTACAAGAGAGGATGGTAGTGTCATCGGCATAAAGTAATAAGGGGACCGCTCGGCCTGCAAGTTTAGGCGGATGACCATTGATAGGGGTCAAAAATTGTGCCAGGTCAGTTAAAAATAAATTAAAAAGATGTGGGGCCAGCACACAACCTTGTTTTACCCCCTTTAACACTGGGATTTTACTAGTCAAGTCACCGCTAGAAGAAAATTTCACTTGGCAAAAGGTATTAGAATGAAGTTTCCTCAAGAGAAACAGCAAACGAGGGTCCATTCCCAGGTAACCTAGCTTGATCCATAGTTGGGCTCTATCTATTGAATCAAAAGCACCCTTCAAATCGATGAAGGCAGCATATAATTTTTTTGACCCGGTATGCATATATTTTTCAGCAAGGAAGGCCAGAGTGCAGCAGTGATCCATAGCAGATTTGCCTTTGGAGAAGCCAATCTGTTCAGGACCTATGATGTTGCCTAGGCGCATCCAGTCAGTTAATCGGAGTTCTAAATGTTTTGCATACAATTTGCCCACTATAGATAATAAACTAATGGGGCGGAAGTTTTCTGGTAACTCCAACCCCCCCTTTTTGTATATTGGGATAATTATAGAGTCAAGCCAAGAGTCAGGGATGGAGCCATGCAGATCGATAAAAGAGAACAATTTTGCAAGGGGCAAGAGCCACCAATCGGCAAACTTTGTGAATACCTCAGCGGGAAGGCCATCAGGGCCAGGTGCTTTACCCGCTTTTAAATCCTTCAATAACTCACTGATTTCCTCTAGAGTTACTGGAGGCCAGACCGGCATATCAGTAACTGAGGGGTTTGCTAAGATAGGAGGGGATACACATGGGGCAGCAAAAATGTTAGAGAAGTAATCAACCCATGTTTGCTCAGAGATATTTGGGTCAGTAGCAGAATTGTTTTTTAGATTACCTGAAATGATTCTCCAGAAGGCCTTATTATCGTTAGATTTTATCGAGTGGTAAAGTTGGTCCCATTTATTCTGAAAGAAAGCTTTCTTTTTGGATGTAGTAAGCTCCAGGTAGGCTGTCTTGTAAGCAATGTAGGCCTTAATTTTTGATTGGTCTTTGGAGTGACAAGCCTCTTTAAAATGAGCTCTCAGTTCTTGTTTCCAAGCTAAACAATCTGTATCGAACCAGCTGGAGAAACTAGACCTAGACAAGATCACCGGTTTAGCTTTGGCACTACAATAATCAATTAATAATGAAAATCCTGAAAGGATTGAATCATCTGAATTGGAATTTATGATTGAATCCCTTAATCTGCATAGCGCTTCAGAGCCAAAGAGGGAAGAAAACTCCCTTTCTAGGGCCGGGGACCACTTGATTTTTTTTAGAACATTCTCAGGGGCCTTCATGGATTGGGAAGGTGATACCATATTAACCTCCAGATCCAATCGTAGGGATAGAGTTAGGGGCAGGTGGTCACTTTCTGTGCGCGGATCGATGTAAAAGTTTTCTTTTGTGATTATCATTGCAGCCTTCAGAACTTTGGAGATTCAAAGCCTTCACTTTTCGAATTGAACAAGGAATGATTCTGATTGCTGGTTCCACCTGAAAATGCTTTGTGTTTGCTGCTCCCTTGCATGAATATCACCCAATTCCTTTTTTCCTGTTAACTTTGCCCTAAAACAGTCAGGCCTTGAATTCAGCAGGAGCTCACAGGAGCACAGCTCCTGAACCTTTCTGATGGTTCCCCCTCCTCCTCTCCACCTACCTACCTTGTCCCTTGAATAGTAGGTGCAGCTGCATAACAATCCCTGGATTAGGAGTAGGGTTGCCAAGTCCAATTCAAGACATATCTGGGGACTTTGGGGATGGAAGCAGGAGACTTTGTGGGTGGAGCCAGGAGACATCAGGGGTGGAGCCAAGATCAAGGGTGTGACAAGCATCATTGAACTCCAAAGGGAGTTCTGGCCATCACATTTAAAGGGACGGCACACCTTTTCAATTCCTTCCTTCCATAGGAAATAATGAAGGATAGGGGCACCTTCTTTTGAGGCTCAGAGATTTGGACCCCCTGGTCCAATCTTTTTGAAACTTGGGGGTATTCTGGGGAGAGGCACTAGATGCTATACTGAAACTTTGGTGCCTCTACCCCAAAAGACAGCCCCTCCAGAGCCCCAGATACCCGCGGATCAATTCTCCATGATTTTCTATGGGAGTAAAACTCCATAGGGAATAATAGAGTTCCCAGCATAGGGAATAATAGAGTTCCCTCCCCTCCCCCTGCTTTCTGACGACCCTGAAGCGGGGGGCGGGTCTCCAAACCGGGGGATCCCCTGCCCCCACCTGGGGATTGGCAACCCTAATAGGAGAGCAGGCAGCCAACCAGCCACCAGGAGCTTTGCCACGCCCCCAGCAGCTCTCATTAACCCCTGGAGAAGCCTGCACCACCCTTTCTCCACTTCTTATGTGATTTTGGGAGGCGGGTGGCTTGCCGGACTTTTGACTGGGGGGGTGGCCAAGGAGAGCCCCAGGTGAGCAAGGCCTGCCAGCCCAAACAGGCCTCGCTCACTTGGGGCTCTCCTTTCTAGCGTCGGGTTGCTTTTGGCTGGTGGTGGGCGGCATATGCTAATGAATTATGCCATTGAGCTCCACCACCTATTTTTCTACAAAACGACCCCTGTACAGTTCACACATTTCCCAATGTATTTCTGTGCTGATCAGTTCTCATGTCAAGTTCTATAGATATTATATTTAGAAATGAGGTGCATTTGTGCATATAAATAAAATCCTCCCCGACACAGATTTTGTTCGCCTTTAAAGTGTTTCTGGACTCCTGCTCTTCTCTACGAACACGGCAACCCATCTTGATCTGAATAAAATCAGTACCTATGAAAGCCATACCCAGTTAAACAGGAATCTTTAAAAATACAACCAAAGGGCCTACAAAATGTTTTAAGAAGTGACTGTAGACAAAACACTCAGGGAATGTTTGCCTTTTCTGAACCCCAAATCTTCTCCAGCACACACACAGGGCTGCCCAAGCAAGGTTCTCAAAGGCAGGAACACCGAAGGAAATGGATTCAGCAAACCTCCCAGGAAGCCAAAATGGATCACAGCAATTCACTGATCTTATCAGAAGAGAAGATGAAGTAATTTGGAACTGGCAAATCCAGAGAGAAACTGAGATAAGGAGCCTTTTGGAGGCACCTCCGGCTTCAGCTTCAGTCCGTGGGATTTGCAGCGAAAGAAAAATTCCCGGGGAAAAAAAGGCTCTGGAAAAGATCATTCTGCTATAAAATCGGTTGTGAGTCTGGGGCCCCACCCTGCGTCAGATGGGAGCGCGATCACTCACAAGTTGTGGGCTGTCCTCCATATAGGGTTGCCAATCCCCAGGTGGGGGCAGGGGATCCCCCGGTTTGGAGGCCCTCCCCCCCGCTTCAGGGTCATCAGAAAGCGGGGGGAGGGGAGGGAAATGTCTTCTGGGAACTCTATTGTTCCCTATGGAGATTTATTCCCTTAGAAAATCATGGAGAATTGATCCGCGGGTATCTGGGGCTCTGGGGGGGGGCTGTTTTTTGGGGTAGAGGTACCAAATTTTCAGTATAGCATCTAGTGCCTCTCCCCAAAATACCCTCCATGTTTCAAAAAGATTGGACTAGGGGGTCCAATTCTATGAGCCCCCAAAGAAGGTGCCCCTATCCTTCATTATTTCCTATGGAATGAAGGAATTGAAAAGTTGTGCCGTCCCTTTAAATGTGATGGCCAAAACTCCCTTTGGAGTTCAATTATATTTGTTGCAGCCTTGATCTTGGCTCCATCCCCAAAGTCTCCTGGCTCCACCCCCAAAGGCCCCAGATATTTCTTGAATTGGATGGCAACCCTACCTCCATACTCATGTGCCCGGGTTCAGATTCGGATCAGGGCTGTGGTTTGTAGAGAGAAGGAGCTTTTCCTCCCTCCCTCACTCTCCCAGCCTGAAACCGTCTCCGGGAACTGTTTTGGGGGCTGTTGGGGATATCTATACATTCCCCCATATTCCCCAAATAAGGCTTCTCTGTGATTGTTTCAGGGCGGGGGAATGGTGTGGGGGAAGGGCTTTTTACCATGTTCACAGTAGTCCTGATTCTAATCAATGCAGGCACTGAGGAGATCCTCCTAGCTCAAGGGTGGTCAAACAGTGGCTCAAGAGCCACATGTGGCTCTTTCACACATATTGTGTGGCTCTCAAAGCTCCCACTGCCCTGGTGGCTGGCTTGGAGAATGCATTTAAAGTTGCTTTCTTGCCATCTCTCCCTCCATCCTACCTCCCCATCTATTTTCCTTCCTCCCCTTCCCTCCCTTCCCTGTCTTGCAGCTTTCAAATGTCTGACATTTATTCAGTGTGGCTCTTACATTAAGCAAGTTTGGCCACCCCTGATCTAGCTCATGTGTGACTGTGTTACGTCTGGCACAGGGAGAGGAACCTAGCCGATGTACTCTGCCCCTGGGGAGTGTGGTTGCCAACCTGTAGGAGGGACTTGGAGACCTTGACCTCCTGGAATTACAACTGACCTCAGAATGCAGAGGTCCCTCAGCTGCTTTGGGGTGTGGACCCCATGGTGTTATATACCTCATGGTGTTGAATACCTTCCTCCCTGGGCTCCACCCCCAAACCTCCAGGGATTTCTAAACCCAGAACTGGCAACCCTATCAGGAGAGGCACTGTCAGAATAGACAGTATTGAATTTGATGGACCAGTTGCTTGACTTGGTATAAGGCACTGCTCCTAGATCATGTGAATGCATGAAGCAGCCTTATATCGACTCAGGTCCTTGGCCTATCAAGAGCACCAGTTGACTCTGAATGGTCTTTCCCATCACCTACTACCTGACTCCTGTTCACTGGAGATGCCTGCGACCTGCATACAAAGCAAATGCGCTTCCACTGAGCCACAGTCTCTCTCCAGAGACTAACGTGCCATCGGAAAGCACAGGCTTTGTATCCTGCCCATTCCCAGCGTCTCTAAGTTAAAAGGTCCTCAAAAACATGAGACATCCAGCGTGGCCTCATGATTAGAGTGTTGGACTAGGTCAGGGGTCTTCCACATTTTGGAACCTGTGGGAATCCTGACACAGCATGGTGGGCACAATGACAAAACGGCTGCCACAAAATGGCTGCTTCAGGAAGAAGAGCCAGCCACGAAATGGCTGCCACGGCTTCATTTCAGTCCCACTTCAGTTAGGCTAGGCCAGGGGTTTTCCACGTTTTGGAACCTGTGGGAATCCTAACACAGCATGGTAGGCGCAATGACAAAATGGCTGCCACAAAATTGCTGCTACAGGAAGAAGAGCCAGTCACAAAATGGCTGCCACAGTTTCACTTCAGTCTCATGGTGCAGATCCTTGTGCTGCTGCCATGGCAGCTGCTGCCAAAGCAACATTTACAGAAATCTGCTCAAGGCAATCAAATCTCTAATGGCCAATCAGAAGCCTAACTGGGCAAAAGCCCGCCTGGCCTCACCTACTTCCTCAAAACACTTGACGGGCACCAGGAAAGATAACTCCAGACACAATGGTACCCTTGGGCACCACCCCGGGAAGGACCCCTGGACTAGGATTCCCCACTCCTCCATTTGCACTGGCTAGCATGGCCTTGGGTCAGCCATAACTCATGCAGAGGTTGTCCTTGAAAGGGCAGCTGCTGTGAGAGCCCTCTCCAGCCCCACCCACCTCACAGGGTGTCTGTTGTGGGGGAGGAAGGGAAAGGAGATTGTGAGCCGCTCTGAGACTCTGATTCAGAGAGAAGGGTGGGGTATAAATCTACAATCTTCTTCTAGGATGGGAGAGAGACTGTTCCAGATCTCCACTCTCCTATGGAAGCCTGCTGGGTGACCTTGGGCCAGTCACACATGTTCAGCCTCAGGACTTCTGTGAGGGTCAAACAGAGCAGAAGAGAAGGATGCAAGCTGCTTTGAGGAGAAAGAAGGGGCACTGAAACACAACCAAGCAAACAGACCACCATAAGAACATAACAACACAAGAGAAGCCATGTTGGATAAGGCCCATCCAGTCCAACACTCTGTGTCACCCAGGGGCCGCAACAAAAAAGAAAAAAAAACACCAAGTGCCCTCAGGAGGTCCACAAGTGGGGCTAGAAGTCCTTCTACTGTGCCCCCCCCCCCCAAGCACAAGAATACAGAGCATCACTGTCCCAGACAGAGAGTTCCAACAATACACTGTGGCTAAGAGCCACTGATGGACCTCTGCTCCATATGTATATCCAATCCCATCATTCCATGGAGACTTGCTTTTGCAGTCTTTCACCAATACACAGGCATGGGTTAGTAACACAGAAGCGGGAAACCACAGTTGTGGTACACTGCACATCCACCAAGAGCTGTGCCAAGTTCACAAATAAAAAATGGAACAGTGGAGGACTCTTTGTGAGGCGTCAGGTGGGTAGCTGTGTTGGTCTGAAGCAATTGAGCCAAGGGCCCCCGGACTTCAACTTTGCTCCTGAGGCTTTGGGAACAAGAGAAGAGGATTCTGAACTCCAATATCCAGGGAGAAACACTAGGGTTGCCAATCCCCAGGTGGGGGCGGGGGATCCCCCGGTTTGGAGGCCCTCCCCCGCTTCAGGGTCATCAGAAAGTGGGGGGGAGGGAAATGTCTGCTGGGAACTCCATTATTCCCTATGGAAACTGATTCTCATAGGATATAATGAAGCATTGATCTGTGGATATCCGGGGGGCTGTTTTTTGAGATAAGAGGCACCAAACTTTCAGCATAGCATCCAGTGACTGTCCTCAAAATACCTTCCAAGTTTCAAAAACATCGGACCAGGGGGTCCAATTCTATGAGCCCCCAAAGAAGATGCCCCTATCCTTCATCATTTCCAATGGAAGGAAGGCATGATCCCTTTAAACGTGACGGCCAGAACTCCCTTTGGAATTCAGTACTGTTTGTTCCTTGGTCCTGGCTCCACCCCCAAAGGTCCCCAGAGATTTCTTGAGTTGGACCTGGCAATCCTAAGAAATGCAAGAGGAAGAGAACTTTGGAAATGCCCCTGTGAGCAGAGTGAACATATATGAACATATGAAGCTGCCTTATACTGAATCAGACCCTTGGTCCATTAAAGTCAGTATTGTCTTCTCAGACTGGCAGCGGCTCTCCAGGGTCTCAAGCTGAGGTTTTTCACACCTATTTGCCTGAACCCTTTTTTGGAGATGCCAGGGATTGAACCTGGGACCTTCTGCTTCCCAAGCAGATGCTCTACCACTGAGCCACCGTCCCTCCCCTTGTGTTTAGGATTAGAAGAAGAAAAATAGGACACAGAGCAGCTCTCCTTGGGTTTTAAACAGTTGTATAATATAGTGGGTTCAATGGATAGAGGAGACGGGTGGCAGTGATCATAGCTCTTTATTGAGTTACAGCATGGTTTTTGTTGTTGTTCAGTCGCACAGTTAAGTCCGACTTTTTGTGACCCCATGCATGGTAACTAATAGCTAATAGCTGTACTGGGCCAATGGGGCCAACTTTATACAGTCCTGTATTCCCACACTAGGAACCCCGTGGCGCAGAGCGGTAGAGCTGCAGTGCTGCAGTCCTAAGCTCCGCTCGTGACCTGAGTTCGATCCCAGCGGAAGCTGAGTTCAGGTAGCCGGCTCAAGGTTGACTCAGCCTTCCATACTTCTGAGGTCGGTCACACGAGTCCTCACCTTGCTGGGGGGGAAGTGTAGATGACTGGGAAAGGCAATGGCAAGGAAAGGTCCCCTGTGCAAGCGCCAGTCGCTTCCGACTCTGGGGTGATGTTGCTTTCACAACATTTTCACGGCTTTTTACAGAGTGGTTTGCCATTGCCTTCCCCAGTCATCTACACTCTCCCCCCAGCAAGCTGGGTACTCATTTTACCGACCTCAGAAGGATGGAAGGCTGAGTCAACCTCGAGCCGGCTACCTGAAAACCCAGCTTCCTCTGGGGATCGAACTCAGGTCGTGAGCAGAGCTTAGGACTGCAGCAGTACTGCAGCTTTAGCACTCTGTGCTACGGGGCCCCGAAAATCTGCCGTGAAAACGTCATAAAATGAGTCCCCAGCTTGCTGAGGGTCAAGTGTAGATGACTGGGGAAGGCAATGGCAAACCACTCTGTAAAAAGTCTGCCATGAAAACATTGTGATGCGACGCCACCCCAGAGTCGGAAATGAGTGGTGCTTGCAAAGGGACTACCTTTTTTTAATTCCCCTGCTAGAACGCCATTGGGTCATTTGAACCAGCAGGGGGCCTCTGATTGGTCCAGGGCAACAGGGATTTGGCTCCTACTGCCCATTGTTCCTGGGTCCCCAAACTCAGTCCTCGGGGCTCCAAGCAGGAACTCTGTTGTTAAATGAAGCCAGAAGTCCATATACATAAAAAGCTGCTTGCCTGATCACCTGGGTGGGTGGTGTGTGTGTGTGTGTGGGGGGGTGATATTTCCTGGCCCCGGGCGATCAGGCCAGTGGCTCTTTGCAAGCTTTCCCTTTAGTAGCAGGATGCAAAAGAACCTCTGGAGGCGGAAAGGTCAACAGTTTCTGCCAGGCCACTTCTGCTTGCACAAGAGAGCCGTGAGCTCATTTGCCTGCGTGGGAGGCGCCTTCTGAGTCATCCCAGGGGCGAGTTCTGTGAACTCAGCAATTAAAACCACCAGAGAGGTTCTCCAGTTCCTCACTGTGCGCAGATGGCGGCTTGTTGGGGAGTGGCGGGCCGCGGCAGCCTTTTCCTGGGTCCTTCTCTCGCGAGGCGGCGAAGGCGCAGCAGTTTCGAAGCGGGCTGGAGAACAGGGTGGTTGGCCTGTATTCTCTGATGCGCCGCGCAGGAAACATTCCCCGCCATCCACCCGCCTCCCTTTGCTAATTAAAGCCAACCAAACTGCAAATCGAGATGGAGGGAACGGAGCGGAGCCATGAAATTGTTCCCTGAGATGAAAAAAAAACCCCGTGGCTTTATAATCCAGATTTGCATCACAGTATTTACGATTAATTTCCTCTTCCTTAAAAAAAAAAAACCATTAAAAGAAGGAGTTATCTTGGAGTCCCCTGTTTTTTATCCCTGTAAGGCAGGCCCGGTGGGAAAACGTGGACTGGCCCGGCTCCATCTAGGGTTGCCAACCTCCAGTTATGATCTGGACATCTCCTGGGATCACATTTCTGATTTCTGGACGACAGAAGTCAGTTCCTCTGGAGAGAATGGCTACCTGGGAGGTGAGACTCTGGCATGGGACCCCTCAAAGGCCCCGCCCCTCCTCAGATCTTTCCCTTCCCAGGAATTCCCCAACCCAAAGTTGGCAACCCCAGCTCCATCCAGGGAGCTTTATGACAGCCAGCATGTCCAACACCCGGTCTGTGTCTGCAATGCCACCCAACCATCTGCCTAAGACTGTCACCCGTTTTCAACATCTAGCCTTCATCCTGCAAGTTCTAGGGATGCCAGCCTCCAGGTGGGACCTGGGGATCTCCTGGAATTACAGCTCCTCTCCAGATTACAGAGATCAGTTCCCTGTGGAGAAAATGGCTGGTTTGGAGGGTGGGCTCAGTGGCATTCTCCCCTCTGCTGAGGTCCCTGTCAGGGCCGGTGTGCTCCCTAAGTCACCTTAGGTGATCGCCTAGAGCGTGGCCCTGGGGGCACCAAATTGGGCTCCCCCTTGGAGGGTGGGGGCCACCGCCTCGCTCCTGGACAATTTAAATTGCTCAGCTGATCGACAGGGCCTTTAAATTGCCCAGGAAGACAGCACCTGGATACTCTCCCCATCATGGGTAACACCAGCAAAAGCAGCTGGGCCGACCTCCCCCTCTATTTAAAGAGCCCTCCGACCAGCTGGTCACAAGGAAGACCTCAATTTCCCTTATGATGTTTTCAAAGGCAGGGGGATGAGCTTCTGTGTAGTCGAGGATGGTGTTTGGAGACCAACCGCAGCTCCGGCATCTCTTTTTCTAGGAATTACTTACAATGTCCCTCTGTCTTTCAAAAAAGGTTTCCCTGGAGCGCTGCAGTCTTTGAGCTGAGGTGTGCTTTCCAGTAATAACCAAGCAAAATGTGAACTAAACAGATCTTGTTTGTTAACCTAGTTACGACTAATCTGAAGAGGAAAACCGGAAGGAATGAGGGGAATCGCTGGTATCTTGCTGATGATGTTCCAGGAGGAAGGGAGCGAAGAAAGCAACCTGGCAGGGCTATTGTCCTACCGTAGGGCTCTACATGCTGTCCCACCTTGCAAGACTGCCACAAAAGCAAGGTCTGCATAGTGCATTGTCTGCTTGGAAGCAAGAGACCTAGGGTTGCCAAGTTCTGGACTGGGAAAGAGCTAGAGATTTGGGGGGCGGAGTCTGGGGAGGGCGGGGGGAGTATAATGCCATGGAAGTCCACCTTCCAAAGAAGCCATTTTCTCCAGCGGAACTGATCTCTGTCAGTTGAAATCTGATCTCGGTCAATCGATCTCTGTTGAAATCTGATGTTGCCAACCCTGGGTTGAGGAGAGATTTTGGGAGGTGGGGTCTGAGGACGGTGGGGTTTGAGGAGGGGACCATCATCAGGGCATCACGGCGTGCAGCCCACCCTACAAGACAGCCATTTCCTCCTGATATTACAATGGCTCTCTGTCATCTGGAGATCAGATGTAATCCTGGAGGCTCTTCTGGCCCCACCGGGAGGCTGGCAACCCTACCCTCTGACAGAAGCAGAAGAGGATATTGGATTTATATCCTGCTCTATACTCTGAATCTCAAAGCGGCTCACACTCTCCTTTATCTTCCTCCCCCACAACAGACACCCTGTGAGGTGGGTGGGGCTGAGAGAGCTCTTCCAGAAGCTGCCCTTTCAAGGACAGCTCCCATGAGAGCTATGGCTGACCCAAGGCCATTCCAGAAGAAAATGATATTGGATTTATATCCTGCCCTCCACTCCGAATCTCAGAGCGGCTCACAATCTCCTTTACCTTCCTCCCCCACAACAGACACCCTGTGAGGTGGGTGGGGCTGAGAGAGCTTTTTCAGCAGCTGCCCTTTCAAGGCCAACCTCTGCCAGAGCTATGGCTGACCCAAGGCCATGCCAGCAGCTGCAAGCGGAGGAGTGGGGAATCAAACCCGGTTCTCCCAGATAAGAGTCCGCACACTTAACCACTACACCAAACTGGCAGAATGGAGAGAGCTCTCCTGTGCCAGCAGTCTCTTTGAAAAACCTCCAGCATCTCCCCCCCCCCCCAAGGCTGAGGAAATGGGAATAGCAGTTTGCCAGCCTCCCCCCCACCCCGCTGACTCTGGATCAGCCCAGTTAAGAGGGCCCCTTGGCAGCATCTGGCGCCCCCCATCTGTGCTCAAGGCATGGAACCCAGCGCTTCCCGGGAGTCAGGAAAGAAACCACCTCCCCAGGCCAGAAGGGAGGGGAGATGCGCCCAGCCAGGCCTGGCTTCAGGCTGCCTGCTGCCCCCCCCCCAGCCGGGGAAGGGAAAGCCAGGGGTGAGGGGAGCCCCAGCTGCGACTCCGCAGCATCGGCTCCTCTCCGCCCGCAGCTCAGCCTGAGCTCCCCGCTGTATTTTTCCAGGAAAGCAGCTCTGAAAGGCAGCTTGGCGGCCGTCCAGCCATTAGCAATGGAAATGCACCATCTCCCGGAAAGCACCAGCCGCAGCCTGGCTTTCTGGTCCTTCCTTTCTTCTCTCTCTTTCCTCCCCCTGCTGCTGGGGGCCTCCAACCAGCCTTTGATGGGGAGGGGCACTCGGGAAGCTCCTCCAGTGCAGCTCCAAAGCCCCCCCCCCCTCCCTGCCAGGCTGAGCTGCTCTCTCCTCTCACCTGCTACAGCTGCCCCGGCCTTTGCTCACCCCTGGCTTTTTGTGCTTCTGAATGGAGATTTGTGAATTGGCCGTGGGGGGGGGGGGGGAGAGGATGGTTTAGCCAGTTTGCTTGTTGTTGTTGCTAGTGAATTGCCACCTTTTGTGCATGTCGGAAAGGAGGGGCGTGATAGGCAGGATCCGGGGCATAGAAAGCAGCAGCAGCATTTTCCCTGCCTCCCTACTTCTCTTATCCCAGCCTAGCCACAATAATCCACACAACAGTCATCTCTAGGCTTTTGTTGTTGTTCAGTCGCACAGCTGAGTCCGACTCTTCATGACTCCATGGGCAAAGTCACGCCAGGCCCTCCTGTCTCCCACCATCCTCCGAAGTCTGCTCAAATTCGTGTTTGTTACATCAGTGATGCTGTCCAGCCATCTCCTCTTTTGCCGTCCCCTTCTTCTTTTGCCTTCTGTCTTTCCCAGCATCAGGATCTTCTCCAGTGAGTGCTCCCTTCTCATTGGGTGGCCAAAGTATTTGAGCTTCAGCATCTGACCTTCCAGGGAACAGTCTGGGTTGATTTCCTTTAGGACTGACCGATTTGATCTTCTTGCAGTCCAAGGGACTCTCAAGAGTCCTCTCCAGCACATCTCAGATGGTGACTGTACAGAAAGGAAAGGAAAGGTCCCCTGTGCAAGCACCAGTCGTTTCCGACTCTGGGGTGATGTTGCTTTCACAACGTTTTCACGGCAGACTTTTTATGGGGTGGTTTGCCATTACCTCCCCTAGTCATCTACACTTTACCCCCAGTCAGCTGGGTACTCATTTGACCGACCTCGGAAGGATGGAAGCCTGAGTCAACCTCGAGCCGGCTACTTGAACCCAGCTTCCGCCGGGATCAAACTCGGGTCGTGAGCAGAGATGCTTGAACTGCAGTACTGCAGCTTTACCACTCTGCACCACGGGGCTCTCCTGGAAGACTTCTATTTTGTTGTTCAGTCGCACAGTCGAGTCCGACTCTTTGCGACCCCCTGGACCAAGTCACACCAGGCCCTCCTGTCTTTCACCATCCTCAGAAGTCTGCTCAAATTTGTGTTTGTTACATCTTCTTGCAGTCCGAAGGACTCTCAGAGTCAAGAGTCTTCTGCAGCACCAGTTTAAGACTACTGTAATTCACTCTACGCTGAACTTCTCTTGCTCCTGACCCGGAAGCTCCAGCTGATCCAGAAGGGGGCTGTGCAAGCCCTTACAGGGACCCGTTGGACGGCACATAGCCAAGCAGTACAGTGCAAGCTGCACTGGCTTCCAGTGGAGCACCGGATCTGGTTCAAGGTTCCAGTTTTGACCTTTAAGGCCATTAGCGGTCAGGGACTTACATATCTTCAGGACCGCCTCTCCCAATATGCCCCTGCAAGAGCATTACGCCCTAGGAATAAGAACCTTCTGGTCATCGCAGCCAGAGAGAGATCCAACTGTCCAACAGCTTTAATGCCAGTAGCTCACGAGGTAGAAATGTTTGCTTACGAGGCTCCACAGCTTAGAGGGAGCATTGCTTGCCAGTCTGACAAAAAGGTCATATATTCCATAGAGCACAGTTGTTCTCCGGCAGAGAGTTCCACCAGGCAGGGGCCAGGGCAGAAAAGGCACTGGCCCCTGCCTGGTGGAGCTCTCTGCCAGAGAACATCCGTGCCCAATGGGATTTATGACCTTCTTGTAGGACTGGCAAGCAATGCTCCCTCTAAGCTGTGGAGTCTCGTGAGCAAACATTTCTACCTCGTGAGCTACTGGCATTAAAGTTGCGAGCTCCTGCATCAGTTAGCTTGCTCTGGGGCCATCCTTCCTGAGCTAAGGCAAAAATCTGTGAGCTGGAGGCGAAAACCCTGTGAGTTAGCTCACACTAACTCAGCTTAGGGGGAACCCTGCTTGCAAGGCAGAGGTGTTCTGCCAGGCATTTGGCTGAGGGCAGCAATGGTCTGGCATTCTCATGCTCTCACCTTTTTCTTTCTCCGTATCTCCTTCACCCAGGGGGCTGGTAGATACTGAAACTATCCGTCCTCTTGGATATAGGTCACAGCAGGGCTTTTTTTGAGCCGGAAGCAAAGGAACGCAGCTCCAGCTGTGTGGCCTAATACGCTAATGAGTTCCTGCTACAAAAAAAGCCCTGTGTGAAACAATGGAGATGTCAGGGGGTGTGGCCCAGGCCTCCGATTCAGCAAGAGATCACAGGAGCACAGCTCCTGAACCTTTCTGAGGGTTCCCCCTCCTCCTCTCCACCTACCTTGTCCACGGAATAGTAGGTGCAGCTGCATAACAATCCCTGAATTAGGAGAGCGAGCAGCCAGCCAGCCAGCCACCAGGGGCTTTGCCATACCCCCAGCAGCCCTCATTAATCCCTGGAGAAGCCCACTCCACCCTTTCTCCATTTCTTATGCGATTTTGGGTGGCGGGTGGCTTGCTGGCCTTTTGACTTGGGGGGGTGGGTGGCCTAGGAGAGCCCCAGGCAAGCAAGGCCTGCTTGGGCTGGCTGGATCTCTAGCCAGCCCAAGCAAGCCTCACCCACCCGAGGCTTCCCTTTCTTGCATCATGTTGCTTTTGGCTGGCGGTGGTGGTGGCTTATGCTACTGAGTTATGCTAATGAGCTCTGCCACTAGGCTTGCCAATCCCCACGTCCCAGCGGGGGTTCTCCCGCTTTCCCAGGCTCCTTCCCGCCCCCAGTCAGCTGCCCGACAGGGGAAAGCCCCGCCCCCACAGACATCATGTGCCTTTTCCCCTCCAGAGGCTTCAGTCTCTACTTGAGAAAGCCTTCCTCTTGGGATGGTGTGTCTGTGCCTTTAAGGCTGAAGGGGAGTGGGGGGGGGGAGAGGCAGAACAACATGGCTGTGAAAGGAGCCCATACCCTCTGTTTGTTGCACAATCCTTGCAGAGGTCGTTGCATAGTGTGAAGGTAAACTTGAACCTTTGGTTGCCCTGCGCTACTGTGAAAAATTTGAAAGTTTAGCAACTTGAGTAGAGGTGCCAATTCCCAGGTGGGGACAGGGGAGCCCCAGTTTGGAGGCCCTCCGGAGCTTCAGGGTCATCAGAAATGGAGGGGAGGGAGGGAAATGTCTGCTGGACCATAGCGTATAATAGAGAATTAAACCCGGGGTATCTGGGGCTCTGGAGGGGCGGGTTTTTTAGGTAGAGGTACCAGATTTTCAGCGTAGCATCTGATGCATCTCCTCAAAAAGCTCTCCAAGTTTCAAAAAGATTGGACCAGGGGGTCCAATTCTATGAGCCCCAAAAGAAGGTGCCCCTATCCATTATTTCTAATGTAGGGAAGGCATTAAAAAGGTATGTGGTCCCCTTAAATGTGATGGCCAGAACTTCCTTTGGCATTCAGTTGTGCTTATCACAATTTTGCTTATGGCTCCACCCCCAATGTCTCCTGGCTCCACCCCCAAAGTCTTCTGGCTCCACCCCCAAAGTCCCCAGATATTTCTTGAATTGGACTTGGCAACCCTATCTGCAAAACAACCCCTGGTGTGGTCTAATATGCAAATGCCAAGGTCGGTAAAACGAGCCGTCAGCTTGCTGGGGGGGAAGTGTAGTGACCAGGGAAGGCAATGGCAAACCACCCCGTACAAAGTCTGCCGTGAAAACGTTGTGAAAGCAACGTCACCCCAGAGTCAGAAATGATTGGTGCTTGCACAGGGGACTGCCTTTTACCTTTACTTTAATATATTTCAATATCTCATGTGGTATTTTAGCAAACTGATGTAAGCTGCCCTGAGCCCTGTTTGCAGGGAACGGGCAGCCTAGTAAAGCTAAATAAATAAACGATACATAAATTGATCTATTTATGTAATTTATAGTCCTCTTTTCTCACAGGCACCCAAGGTGAATTATGCATAGGGATCCAACACATTCAACAAAATGGGACATTCAGTAACCAAGTGCATGAGGATTTTGGAAGTCTGGAACCCACCAGAGCAATGAAGCAGAGCCGAAGGAGTCACCTGGCATGTTTGGTGACACAAATGACATAACTAGGAGCCTTCTTCCAATAAGCGAACACAGCAGTACAGACCGCAGTCCCTAATCATTTCTTCAAGCATGTTTGGAAAGCCATTTTGGGCAGGGCAACTCAGTTTGTTGTTGTTCAGTCGCACAGTCGAGTCCGACTCTTTGTGACCCCCTGGACCAAGTCACGCCAGGCCCTCCTGTCTTCCACCATCCTCCGAAGTCTGCTCAAATTCGTGTTTGTGACATCAGTAACGCTGTCCAGCCATCTCCTCTTTTGCCGTCCCCTTCTTCTTTTGCCTTCTGTCTTTCCCAGCATCAGGGTCTTCTCCAGTGAGTGCTCCCTTCTCATTGGGTGGCCAAAGTATTTGAGCTTCAGCTTCAGCATCTGACCTTCCAGGGAACAGTCTGGGTTGATTTCCCTTAGGACTGAATGATTGGATCTTCTTGCAGTCCAAGGGACTCTCAGTATTCCCTCTGCCTCGTCATGCCCTTAGGGACACGCATACAGCTTCTGGCTTGATGTGGTTGGCTTTCAGGATGTGCCTTGTGGATTGTTACCGGTCTGTCTTTATTTTACTTTCTGCAGAACAAGTAGGAGAAGTGATCAAAGTTGCATCGGCTAGGGATGCCATCCTGCAGGTGAGACTTGACGATCCCCCCCTCCCCCCTCAAACTGCAGCTCATCTCTAGACTACAGAGATGAGTTCCCCTGGAGAAAACGGAGGCTTTGGTGGGCAGGGCTCTAGGAGCTGGCACCTGGAGTTGGCATTCCTATCCTATCCCCCATCCCCCACCAGTGATAGGGGGGACCTGACAATCTTCCATCTAAAAGTGACCAATTTCGCACTAGACCTTTAATCTTGGTTTAGCCCTGTCCCCAAAGTGACATCCTGTGCTAGAATCAGAGAAACCAACTCTATGATTTTAGTGTAGAATGTCAGCTTGGGGGACAGGGCTAAACCAGGATTAAAGGTCTAGTGCAAAATTGGTCACTGTCAGCCTAGGACAGGTGGGGCTTCTCTTGTTCCCAACATTTTCTCAGTGTTGTTGCGTTCCACTTGATTCCCATTTTCTCTGGGGGAAACATCTCAAATTAATTCCCACATTGGTGCACATGCACTTGGTTCCACCTTCCCCTGCTCTTGCGGCTTCCTTGGCTTCTGCACAACCTGGGTGCGCACGGACAAACCGCTGCCCCAAACCAGCCCAGCCCAGCCTCCATGCACTCCTATGGATCAACGGAGTGCTTTAAAATATTTATGCCCTGCTTTCTCCCTAAAGTATTCTAGAGGAGCCCGACAACCTCCAGTTGAGCGCAATTCGGAACACGTCTACAAAAAAGCAGCAGCGAAAACAAAAAGCCAGTCAGAGCAAAGTGATAAAAAGGAACATTTGGAAGAGAAAATGGCAACAATTAAAAGTTCAAAAACTTTTAAAAAAAATAGCATCAGCTTGAAACTCTAGCAGTGATCAATCATCCTGACTGAAATAGAAGAAGAAGAAGAAGAAGAAGAAGAAGAAGAAGAAGAAGAAGATGATGATGCTGATGATGATGATGATGATGATGATGATGATGATGATGATGATATTGGATTTATATCCCGCCCTCCACTCCGAAGAGTCTCAGAGCGGCTCACAATCTCCTTTCCCTTCCTCCCCCACAACAGACACCCTGTGAGGTAGATGAAGATACTGGATTTATATCCCGCCCTCCACTCCGAAGAGTCTCAGAGCGGCTCACAATCTCCTTTCCCTTCCTCCCCCACAACAGACACCCTGTGAGGTAGATGAAGATACTGGATTTATATCCCGCCCTCCACTCTGAAGAGTCTCAGAGCGGCTCACAATCTCCTTTCCCTTCCTCCCCCACAACAGACACCCTGTGAGGTAGATGAAGATAATGGATTTATATCCCGCCCTCCACTCCGAAGAGTCTCAGAGCAGCTCACAATCTCCTTTCCCTTCCTCCCCCACAACAGACACCCAGTGTGGTAGATGAAGATATTGGATTTATATCCCGCCCTCCACTCTGAAGAGTCTCAGAGCGGCTCACAATTTCCTTTACCTTCCTCCCCCACAACAGACACCCTGTGAGGTGGGTGGGGCTGGAGAGGGCTCTCCCAGCAGCTGCCCTTTCAAGGACAACCTCTGCCAGAGCTACAGCTGACCCAAGGCCATCCAGCAGGTGCAAGTGGAGGAGTGGGGAATGAAACCTGGTTCTCCCAGATAAGAGTCCGCACACTTAACCACTACACCAAACTGGCTCTCCACAGGCAGCTCAGTGTGATCCTACCAGATCCCGGAAACTAAGGCAACCAAATAGAGTAATGTGGAAAACGGAGCAGGAACAAGGTGAATATACCTCCGCAAAAAACCAGCCTCAATACTAACACAAAACTTATTAGCGCTTTATAAATATAGAACAAAATTCAAATATATTGTAATGTACTGAAGTCGGAGACGTTCAGATGGCAACATGCTTTATTAGCGAGTACATCACAAAGGCAACATGGCAGGGCCGGGTCCCCTGTCATATACATTTCCCGGAACAACCTGCTTCCTGGTCAGGTCCAATCCTGGTCAGTCAAACTTCCCACCACTGATCGTCATAGGCGGGCTGCGTTCCTCCCTTCCAGGCACCGCCCACAGGTGCGCTGTGCTGTGCTTTCTGGGATGAACGCCAGACACAACATATATATAAGGTGAAATTAATCACAAAGGTACAAAGAGAACGCTGACCACGCCCACACCCCAAAGTCTCACGGATGGCAAATTAATGCCGAGTTCTCCCACCAGGAAAAGTCCAGGCTGTGGCAAAGGTTGATTCTTAAACAGAGTCCAAAGCTCCAGTCCTTCCTCCACAACTGAAAAATGAAGCAATCCAGGGCAGCAAGGCATGTATGGAACGCGACAGGGTTGTATGTGATGCCCTGTTTCACTCAACGCTTCTACAAGCTTTACAAGGCCATTATGCAATTTTCAAAGAGAGCAAAGCTTCAGAATTCTTAGCAATACTATCCGATACTATTAATAGTATCTTAGATACCTTGGACTTTGTTTAAGAATCAACCTTTGCTGCAGCCCGGACTTCCCCCCTCTGGACGCCTCTGGCTCACCATGAGTTGGCTGCAACTTGACAACAACAAATTAAAAACAGCGCTATGTGGGTAAATAGAAGTGGCTTTGCCCAGAGCCTAAAAGATAACAAATTTACTATGGAGAAAACCTCTTTGAGAAGTTGGGCATCACCGTCAGGAAGACCATCATGTTTTTTGGTATCATTCACTTGCCTTGCTTCTGACAGCAAGCTCTCTGAGGAAGATCTTGACCAGCAAGGGTTATGGGAGAAGATGCTTCGTGTATCTTGGCCTCAAACTGTGTAAGAGTTGCCCAAGGAAAATCTGAGAAGCATTGCTGATTGTGCTACCTGACCAGCATGAATTCATTTGCATATTAGGCCACATCCCCTGATGTCACCATCATTTCACCCAGAGCTTTTGGCATATTAGGCCACACCTCCTCGGCACCAAGCCTGCTGGAACTTCATTCCTGCTCAGAAAAAGCCCTTTGTGTGCCCTGTTTGTTCTCATGGGTTTGAAGGGTGATTAACATGTGGAATTCACTGCCACAGGAGGTGGTGGCGGCCACAAGCATAGCCACCTTCAAGAGGGGTTTAGATAAAAATATGGCGCAGAGGTCCATCAGTGGCTATTAGCAACAGTGTGTGTGTATATATAAAATTTTTTGCCACTGTGTGACACAGAGTGTTGGACTGGAAGGGCCATTGGCCTGATCCAACATGGCTTCTCTTATGTTCTTATGTGACACAGAGTGTTGGACTGGAGGGGCCATTGGCCTGATCCAACATGGCTTCTCTTATGTTCTTATGTGACACAGTGTTGGACTGGATGGGCCATTGGCCTGATCCAACATGGCTTCTCTTATGTTCTTAAGACATACAGTGTTGGGACAGATCCAGAGTTGTAGGGCAGGAACTTCCAACGGAACCTCTGAGGTCACTGTGGCTTGTCCTCTTCATCAACATTAAGGTCTTGAAAATAACTGGATGCATATAAAGCAAGCAGCACTTGGCAGTACTAGTAACAGCTGCTCTTAACATTCGGTTAGGAACTCCAGAACCTGGGCAGAAAACAGACCCTGGAGAATTTGGAGAGCAGGCTCAATTCCCTGGACATTTCCGGAAGCAATCTGGTTTTGATAAGAAACCCAAATGCTTCTGTGCATTATGTATCTTTCACATAAGCTTTGCATGCTGCCATTTGACTGAAGAGCTTGTGTTTTGTAGGATTTGCAGTGTATACCAGTGAAGATCAATAGTACTACCAGGAGGCAGGGGTCGTTTTGTAGAAAAAGAGGTGGTGGAGCTCATCCAGGGATTGTTATGCAGCTGCACCTACTGTCAATGGACAAGGAGGTGGAACTCTCGGAAGTAGGAGGTGGAACTCTCAGAAAGGTTCAGGAGCTGCGCTTCTGTGCGCTCCCGCTGAATCCGAGGCCTGCCAGGAGGAGATGGGGGGTCAAGCCTTTTGGAGTTTAGTGCCATTTTGAAACCTTACTGGAGACTTTCTGTCCCATTTGCCCCTTGGGAATTCTAGGTGCAGTCTTTGGACACGCTGGAAAAGAATCAAAAACACTGTGATATTTTTTTCTGAGCTTTTGCCATTGGTTGAGAGATGTGGTTGGAGCACCTTATGCTAGAAGAAGATTCGAAGGAGAAATAATCAAGTCGACCTTCTGTTCATTGGGATGCCTTTGATGGAGCTGTGAAACTTTTGGGGAACTGTTATTGCTATTTAGTCTTCTGTTGAATATATTTGAATGATTTTGTTTCAATACATTCTTTGTTATTCGGTCACTATAACTTCGGTTGTGCTGTCTTAATCAGGAGGGAGGAGCTGGTACCTCTGCAGGGCATCCATGCGTGTGGTAGGACTTACTGTCATGACTGCCTGCCCGTTTGAAGAACATGCTCAGACTAACCTGATCTCTTTTTTTGAAAGAGTGACTACCTTGCTGGATCAGGGGAATGCTGTAGACATCGTTTATCTTGATTTCAGTAAGGCTTTTGATAAGGTTCCACATACTGTCCTTGTTGACAAGTTGGTAAAAATGTGGTTTGGATCCTGTTACCGTTAGGTGGATCTGTCACTGGCTGACAGCTCGCACCCAAAGAGTGCTTGTGAATGGTTCCTCGTCCTCTTAGAGAGGAGTGACAAGTGGAGTGCCTCAAGGATCTGTCCTGGGACCTGTTTTGTTCAACGTCTTTTTGGATGAAGGAATAGAGGGAATGCTTATTAAATTTGTCGATGATACTAAATTGGGAGGGGTTGCAAATACAGTAGAAGACAGAAACAGGATACAGGATGACCTTGACAGGCTGGAAAACTGGGCTAAAATCAATAAAATGAATTTTAACAGGGATAAATGTAAAGTTCTGCATTTCGGTAGGAAAAATCCCATGCATTATTATAGGATGGGGGAGACTTGTCTTAGCAGTAGTATGTGCGAAAACGATCCAGGGGTCTTAGTGGATCATATGCTGTACATGAGTCAACAGTGTGATGTGGTGGCTAAAAAGGCAAATGCAATTTTGGGCTGTATTATCAGAAGTATAGTGTCCAGATCACGTGATGTGATGGTATCGCTTTACTTTAAGACCTCACCTGGAGTATTGTGTTCAGTTTTGGGCACCACATTTTAAGAAGGATATAGACAAGCTGGAACGGGTCCAGAGGAGGTCGACGAAGATGGTGAGGGGTCTGGAGACCAAGTCCTATGAGGAAAGATTGAAGGAGTTGGGGATGTTTAGCCTGGAGAGGAGGCGGCTGAGAGGTGATATGACTACCATCTTCAAGTACTTGAAGGGCTGTCATATAGAGGATGAGGTGGAATTGTTTTCTGTGCCCCCAGAAGGTAGGACCAGAACCAATGGGTTGAAATTAAATCAAAAAAGTTTCCGGCTCAACATTAGGAAGAACTTTCTGTCTGTTAGAGCGGTTCCTCAGTGGAACAGGCTTCCTCGGGAGGTGGTGGGCTCTTCTTCCTTGGAGGTTTTTAAACAGAGGCTAGATGGCCATCTGACAGCAATGAAGATCCTGTGAATTTAGGGGGAGGTATTTGTGAGTTTCCTGCCTTGTGCAGGGGGTTGGACTAGATGACCTTGGAGGTCCCTTCCGACTATGATTCTATGCTGGCCTTCCATCTTGAGGTCTAGCAGCTTAAGAGCTGAGAGAGAGAGGAGTGGGGGAGAACACTCAGGAATCTAAGCTTTCATCTCCATTTTGGTGACTGGAGAAGATGAAGATCTCTTACTGTAAGACTGCTTCTTTTCTCCAGGAGTTTGAGGGAGAGGTGGCCCTGACGGGTCATGTGTTTCCTTTGCATATTGCACACCCCATGATGTAGCCAATCCTCTTCTTACAGGGCCTACTGCAAGCTCTTTGGAGGACTGACTACGTCAGTGGTGTATGGCCTAATATGCAAAGGAGTTCCTGCTACAAAAAAAAAGCCCTGGGTGGAACCGATTGCATCCATGTATGCAACCATTCATTCCCTAGATTGAAATTTTGTGATTGCAGGATTTGTGTAGACTTATTGCTGGGTATCAGGATCTTGGTCTGGATAGGCCCATGTCAGACATGTTGTTGTTCTCAGGCCTTGAATTCAGTAGGGTTCTGAGGGTTCCCCCTCCTCCCCCCCACCTACTTGTCCATTGAATAGTAGGTGCAGCTGCATAACAATCCCTGGATTAGGAGAGCAGCCAGCCAGCCACCCACCAGAGGCTTTGCCACGCCCCCAGCAGCCCTCATTAACCCCTGGAGAAGCCCACACCACCCTTTCTCCACTTCTTATGCAACTTTGGGTGGCTTGCTGGCCTCTTGACTGGGGAGGGGTGGCCCAGGAGAGCCCCAGGTGAGTGAGGCCTGCTTGGGCTGGCTGGATCTCTAGCCAGCCCAAGCAGGCCTCGCTCGCCCAGGGCTCTCCTTTCTTGCATTGGTTTGCTTTTGGATGGGGGGCATATGCTAATGAGTTATGGTAATGAGCTCCACCACCTGTTTTTCTACAAAATGACCCCTGGTTGTTGGTATTAATTTGATTTGATGAATCGCCTCATCCCAGCCAAAGCCGGGCTCTAGGTGATGTGCAGCAGTAAAAATACATACAATCATCATTAAAACCAATTAACTAAAAACAGATTACAAACCCAGTGACGTCTGTTATAAAGTGCTACTTTGTGGATGGGCAACTCTCTGTTTTCAATTATCTTTCTTTATTCATGAAGAAAAGCATCTTGTCTTTGGAGATGCGGGGGAACGATGCGGCGCAACATGGGTAGCCAGTAGGTCGGAGCGGGTTTGATACATCTGGGGATGGTTCTCACTCTTGTTCTGAGCTGGACAGCAAGTTTGTGGACGGGGGCGGGGGGCGGCTGTTGAGCCTCATTGAAGCGTCACATTCTGCAGTCCTATACACCAACCCAGGGCCGGCGCATGGGGTTCTGCTGCCCAAGGCAGAACCCCGATGTGCGCCCAACCTCCCCTCCCGGAATACTTATTGCATATGCGTGAAACATGGTGACATCATCATGTGCCGCCGTTTCTGGGTGCTGAGGGGTTGGAAGAACTCTCCCCGCCCCTCAGCTCCCAGAAACAACTGTGCATGATGATGTCACTGTGTGATGTCATCGTGCCGCGTTTCATTGTTTCTGCGTGCTGAGGGGCCAGGAGAGTTCTTCTGACCCTTCAGTGCCCAGAAACAATAGCGCTTTCAGTCCTAGGTGCTCTCCAAGTTTGGTTCTCACTGTTGTTCTGAGCTGGACAGCAAGTGAGAACCAAGTTTGGAGAGCACCCAGGACTGAAAGCACCATGTTATTTCTGGGCGCTGAGGGGCTGGAAGAGTTCCTCCGACCCCTCAGCACCCAGAAACAACGCCACCCCCCAAGAGCCAGTGCCCGGGGCAACCGTTGAATGTTGCCTAATGGATGCGCCGGCCCTGCACCGTCCTCAAAGCTGAGCATCTAAGAGCTGCAGCAGATGCACCCCAAGTTGTACCACATAATTTTGGGAGAATGTTGTTCCATGTGCATATTTTTGCCGCCACATTGGTAGGATGGTATTTATAGCTTAATGTCCTGTCTAGGGTAATGCCGAGGTACTTAGGTGTATGGTTGTGTGCAGGGGCATTTTTTTGTAGCAGGTACTCCTTTGCATATCAGGCCACACCCCTCTGATGCAGCCAATTCTCCAAGAGCTCACAGGGCTTATCTTACAGGGCCTACTGTATGCTCCAGGAGAGTTGGCTATATCGGGGGAGGAGGGGTGGCCTAATATGCAAAGGAGTTCCTGCTACCCCCAAAAAGCCCTGTTTGTGTGTAAGCTGAGTGCCCTTAAGGTAGACATTGGTAAGATTGTTACTGAGACGGAAACAGGAGCCTTTTGCTTTTTCCTGGTATTGGGATAAGCGGCCATTTACATCGCATGTCATCATACCTACGACATAGTGACCTGTGCCCAAAGCTACACTGAAATCAACAAAACAAATCCACGCACAAACTCAAGAACGTCACATCAGTTGACAATTTCCTGTCTTACTTTTTTCCACCTCTAATACTCACGGATGTGCAGCATTCCTGAGTAATAGAATGTATTTGAGAACCAGCGCTTGACTGACTGATTACCTCATGGATGTTCTGCCCTTTCTCCCCAGCAGGGACCCAGAGTAGCTGACAGCACTCTCCTCTCCTCCGTTTTATCCTCACAACAACCCTATGAGGTAGGCTAGGCTCAGAGGGCGTGACTGGCCTCAGGTCACCCTGCCAGCTTCCGTGGCACAAATGGGGATTCAAACCAGGGTCTCCCAGGTGCTAGTCCAACCCAGGGCTGGCCTTAGCCTATCTGGTGCCCTAGGCAAGCCTAATGTCTGCCTTCCCCCCTCCCCCCCCGCACTTGTAACCAAATTAATCCCCAAAACCAAGCACCTCCCAAGTCATCACAGGAACACAGAATCACAGAGTTGGAAGGGACCTCCAGGGTAATGTAATCCAGCCACCTGCACAATGCAGGGAATTCACAAATACTTCCCTCTAAGTTGCAAAGGATCAGGTCTGCCTGCCTCTCTCCTACACTGCTAAATGTCTCTGCAGAACTTCATACCTCCCTCTAAATTGCACAGGATCACGTCTGCCTATCTCCCTCCCACACTGTGAGAGAGCCGGCAGAGGAGTGAGAATGGTGGCAGGCGAGCAAGAAAGGAGGTGCAAGAGTCAGAAAGGCGGCAAGAGAATGAGAGTGTTGGCAGGAGAGTGGAGAAGGCCTCTGTGAGTCATTCGGTGCCCCCCCAGGGCTAGCGCCCTAGGCAAATGCCTAATTCGCCTAGTGGAAGGGCCGGCCCGGTCCAACCGCAACACCACATTGGCTCTCGCTGGAGGTTTTAGTCTTTCAAATGACACAGTTGGTTGATAGAAGGCATTTTGGCAAGAGGACTAAAAGGCACAGATGCTACAGTGAGAAAGAGACAGGAAACTGGTGGTCTGAAGATCCTGATCAACCTCCCCAGAGGGACTTTTTGTCTGCCACCCAACTGTCCAAAATTATGTTCTTTAGTTGGCCGAGGGAAGAGGCAAAGGCTGCAGGCAGAGATCACAGCAAACCGTGCTTCGATCAAACCCTGGTTTGCTGCAGTGTCTAGCAAACCAAGGGCTGGCTGGCTGGCTGGTGGCAGGCTGACATTTCAAACCACGCTATTGCCAGCTTCAAGAGGGGACTGGATAAACATATGAGGCAGAGGTCCATCCATGGCTATTAGCTACAGTGTATTGTTGGAACTCTCTGTCTGGGGCAAGTGATGCTCTGTATTCTTGGTGCTTGGGAGGGGCAACAGTGTGATGACTTCTAGTGTCCTGCCCCCACTGGTGGACCTCCTGATGGCACCTGGGTTTTTTTGGCCACTGTGTGTACAGAGTGTTGGACTGGGTGGGCCATTGGCCTGATCCAACAGGGCTTCTCTTATGTTCTCTCTTATGTAACTGGTTTGTTAAGTCTAGTATGTGGCTTATGGCAACATCTGAAATCACAAGCCGCGGCTGGTTCAGTGGCCTCCTGGACTCAGACACAGCAGTGCAGGGAGGCGGTCCTCTCAGATGTGTGGTGAAGAGGTCAGAAACAGACCTAGGGGAGATTGTGAACCAACCAGGATTGCATATTCATGCAGCTAGAATTTCCTTCTGTCAATCTAGTACATTTTTTAGAATGTCTTTTTTCCAAACAGCCCATGATGGTAGATGTAAGTGGTTAAGAGTGTGCGTTTGCAATAAAAAAGGCCAATGCCATGCTGGGAATTATTAGGAAGGGAATTGAAAACAAATCAGCCAGTATCATAATGCCCCTGTATAAATCGATGGTGCGGTCTCATTTGGAGTACTGTGTGCAGTTCTGGTCGCCGCACCTCAAAAAGGATATTATAGCTTTAGAGAAGGTGCAGAGAAGGGCAACTAGAATGATTAAAGGGCTGGAGCACTTTCCCTATGAAGAAAGGTTGAAACGCTTGGGACTCTTTAGCTTGGAGAAACGTCGACTGCGGGGTGACATGATAGAGGTTTACAAGATAATGCATGGAATGGAGAAAGTAGAGAAAGAAGTACTTTTCTCCCTTTCTCACAATACAAGAACTCGTGGGCATTCGATGAAATTGCTGAGCAGACAGGTTAAAACGGATAAAAGGAAGTACTTCTTCACCCAAAGGGTGATTAACATGTGGAATTCACTGCCACAGGAGGTGGTGGCGGCCACAAGTATAGCCACCTTCAAGAGGGGTTTAGATAAAAATATGGAGCACAGGTCCATCAGTGGCTATTAGCCACAGTGTATGTGTGTATATAACATTTTTTGCCACTGTGTGACACAGAGTGTTGGACTTGATGGGCCGTTGGCCTGATCCAACATGGCTTCTCTTATGTTCTTATGGACTGTTATCTGTGAGAGCAGGGTTTGATTCCTCACTCCTCCACTTGCAGCTGCTGGAGTGGCTTTGGGTCAACCATAGCTCTTGCAGAGTTGTCCTTGAAAAGGCAGCTTAAGAGCTCTCTCAGCCCCACCCACCTCACAGGGTGTCTGTTGTGGGGGAAGAAGATAAAGGAGATTGTGAGCCACTCCGAGTCACTGATTCAGAAAGAAGGTCGGGGTATAAATCTGCAGTCTTCAGCCTTCTTCTTCAGTAAGAATCCGGATCAGATCTAGCAACATGTTTCAAATAGTGGCCAACCAGATGCCTTGGAGGGCCACCAAAAGGACACAAAGGCCAAGAGCCCTCCTAGCAGCAGAAGTCAGAGGTCTATTGACTCCGAATATGGAGGCCCCCTGAATTTATTTAATTCATTTAGAAGAACATCAGAAGAGCCCTGCTGGCTCAGACCAGCGGCCCATCTAGTCCAGCATCCTGTTTCACTCACTGGCCAAGCAGTTCCCCTGGAGGACTAACAAGAAGGCAGGGAGGCTGAGGCCTTCTTCGCCTGATGTTGCCTTCTGGCTCTGAGATTCAGAGGTTTAGTGCCTCTGAATGTAGAGGTTCCCCTCAGTCCCCCAGTGCTCCCTGGGAGGCTCCTCCTCCATGAATCTCTCTGATTGCCTACTCCAGAAGTCTATTCCTGTGGCCGTCACTTGACTGCATTCTCTGGCAGCAAACTCCACATTTTAATGTCAGGTTTTTCCTTTTATGACCCGCCGTTCTCCCCAACCGGACCCAAAATGGCTTCTCTTCTCCATTTGATCCTCAGAATCTCCCTGTGAGGTAGGTGGGGCTGAGAGGGTGGGGCTGGCCAAAGTCGCCCGCAGGCTTCCATGGCAGGAGCAGGAATTCGAACCTGGGTCTTTCAGATCCTAGTTGGATGCTCTTGACCACTACACCACACTGGCTTTAGGCACTGTTGGTGCCCTTCTCCTCCAAGCACCTGCGGAGCACCCTTTCTAAAGCCACTTGTGCCGGGGGCTGGCAGGTCGACTGGCCACGAACCCCACAATTGAATCTCTTTTTGAGTAAGGGGGCATGCAAGAGATTTGAACCCAGGTCTCACCATGTTGATGCTCTAAGTCGGGGGTGTCAAACATGTGGCCCAGGGGCTGAATCAGGCCCCCAAGCAACTGGCTGTCATCTGCTTCCTTCTCCCTCTCTCTTGCTTCCTTCTGCATCACAGTTTGCCTTGCCGGGCTGGCTGAATTGTGCAGGAGCTACAGAGCATTTTCTCCATTGGCTGAGGGAGAGGAATAGCTAGCTTTCCCAGGCTCTCGATCGCACAGCAGAGCTACCGACTCAAGCCTCTTCCTTCTATTGGCTGAGGCTCCTTCCCCTCCTGATCCCCTGGGGAAGAAGGAAAGAGCCAGAGCTTGCTTGGCCCAGTTCCCTGGATCACACGGGAGAAATACAAAGAAAGCACCTTTAAGACCAACAAGTGCTAATGTCTTAAGCAGCTTTTATTTTAAGCATTTTAAAACGTTGTGTTTGCCTGTGTCCTTTGTAAAGCTTATATTTCCAATACTTGGCAATACATTTGATGACGCTCGTGGCCCGGCCTGACAAGGTCACATTTATATCGGATCTGGCCCTCCTAACAAATGAGTTCGATTCCCCTGCTCTAACCATTGGACCACCCAGGTTCTGTAACCAGGGTTTAAGCAAACCTGGGGTTAGAGTGAGAGATCCCAAGGCTTTGCAGTGACTTCCCGTCTGCCACCCAGAGGGTGGAGGGGGGGGGAATCGAAGGCTGGGAGAGCTGGAAAACGGGATGGGGGGGAGGCAGAGAGAGAAGAAAGCAGGGGCTGCTGCCTCCCCCCTCCCCCCCCCGTCTGTTCCCAGTGGGGTTCTGACTCAGTTTCCAGCAGGGGAGACTGCTGCAGACCTGTAGCCACAGGGGGGGCCTGTGGGGGTACTGCCCCCTGACTTACAGGCAAGTGCAGTCTGCTTTTTCGTTTCCCCCCCATTTTGTTTTTGCCATGGCTGAGCCAGCGACGGTCATCAGTGGCAGCCAGAGCCAGGAGAGACCCAGGAGGGCACAGTGCACTGCAGCAGGAAAAGCCACAGGCGGCGAGGGAGGGAGGCACAGGGGCTGGGTGGGGCAGGTGGAGCTGCTGGCTGCAAAGTGCCAGGGTGGGAAAGAGGGAGGGGGAAGGAAGCGCCCCTGCTAGCATCCAAGATGCAGTCCCTTCTTCACGCCAAAGTTTTAGGGTTGGCTTCCTCAATTTGGCGACCTTCAGAGCCTCCCGTTTTTGCCCCTAACCCAGAAAGCTTCTGAGAAGCGGCAAGCCTCCCGCAGTGGATGGGAAAGGGGGCCTCTGACTTTTTAAACAGCACCCCCCCCCCTTGTAAAATCCTGGCTGGGGCCGGGGCTGCTGGCAAGATTGGCGCCCCCCCCCCACCCCGCCTGCTGGAGGGCAGCAGTGCCCAAGTTTGCGGGCACCACCTGCGCCGCGCTCCTCCTAGCAGAAGCCGCTTCTCTCTCCGGCCGCCGCAGCCGAGCGAGAGGCGCGGGAAGGAAGGAGGGAGGGAGGGAAGAAGCCGCTGAAAAGTTTCTTTCCAAGCCTTTAACAAAGGAGAGGAACAAAGTTGAGCGGAGCAGCGGGCGGGCGGGGGCAGGAGCCGAACTCGCCGCCGGGCGGAGCCAAAGGAAAGGCAACACTGCCCCCAAGCGGCCAAGGACAAGTACTGCAGGAGGTCGACCACCCGGCTCCGCGCTGTCAGAGAATGCAAGGAAGGAAGGTGATGATAGATAGATAGATAGATAGATAGATAGATAGATAGATAGATAGATAGATAGATAGATAGATAGATAGATAGATAGATAGATAGATAGATAGATAGATAGATAGATAGATAGATAGATAGATAGATAGATAGATAGATAGATAGATAGATAGATAGATAGATAGATAGATAGATAGATAGATGCCAGAGTCTGCATGCGGTAGGGAGTTCTCTCCCTGCTGCACATAGATCCTGGGGCATATGCAAATTAGGTATGCTACTGAGCTCCTGCACCTTTTCTTCTACAAAATGACTCATGGATGGATGGATGCAGGCCTCAGATTCAGCGGGAGCTCACAGGAGCACAGCTCCTGAACCTTTCTGAGAGTTCCACCTCCTCCTTCTGAGAGTTTCACCTCATCCTTTGAATAGTAGGTGCAGCTGCATAACAATCCCTGGATGAGCTCCACCACCTATTTTTCTACAAAACAACCCCTGGATGGATGGATGGATGGATGGATGGATGGATGGATGGATGGATGGACGGACAGACAGACAGACTAGGGAGAGAAGTAGGGAAAGCAAAAGATGTAGGTGGGTGAGGGAGAGAAAGAGAGAGAAAGACAAACTTCAGGCAGAAGGGAAGAGGGAGGAGGAGGAGGAGAAAGCAGGCAGGGAGGGAGGAGGAGGGAATGATCAGAAGGAAGCAAGCAAGCAGGAGAGGGGGAGAGACAGACTAGGAGAAAAGTCAAGGACAGAAAACCACGGAAGGCTGGACTGGCCCAGTGACTTGGCGCATGCTTGTCCGGAAGCCCACATTTGTTGCACTGGAGGGGGGAGATTTTCAGAGAGGAGGGGGGATTGGTGAGCAGGCCTGGGGGATTTGGAGGGCCTTTGTTGGGTGAAGGAAGCAACCCCTCCCACCCCCCAGGCCTTTGCCAAAGGGGGCTGGGTGGGAAGCATGTCACTGCGGTAGTCCCATCTGAAGGTGGAAAAGAGCCAAGGGTAGAGTTCTGGCAGATACTAAAAATGTGACAGAGGCTGAGAAAGCAAGGGGTGGTGTGGAGCAAATGGATAGGGGGTTTTCTCCTGCTCCCTCGTGTTGAGAGGGGGCGGTCAGCCAGTGAAACTTTTGAGCTGAAGAGTGAGATTCGAGGCCAGAAGCAGAGAAGGAGGAGGAGGAGAGATTGGATTTATACCCCACCCTTCACTACCTGAAGGAATCACAGAGCCGCTTACAATCTCCTTTCCTCCCCACAACAGACACCCTGTGAAGTAGATGCGGCTGAGAGAGCTCTGACAGAAACTGCTCTTGAGAGGAACAGCTCTGAAAGAACTTGTGGCTGACCCAAGGCCATTCCAGCAGGTGCAAGCAGAGGAGTGGGGAATCAAACCCAGTTCTCCCAGATTAGAGTCTTTTCACTTAACCACTGCACCAAACTGGCTCTCTTCGAGACCAACACGATTTTGGAGGAGTACGAACTTCCAAGAGTCAACGGCAAAGCTCCTGTTGCTAGATGAGCAGAAGATTCAAGTGAGACAAAAGGAAGCCCTCCTTACTCACTTGGCACATCATTCACTTCGGAAAGGTGCGTGCTTTCTTCTGCCTCCTCGAAAGGCCTTAAGAGGATGGTGCAGGAAAGACTGCATGAACAGCCGCAGGTAGCTCCATTAGGAGCACCAAGAAGGCAGCCTTTGTCTACCTTCAGGTGGACCTCAGCAGCTAAAGCCACTGGGACTGTCTGCCGCACTGGAGAGCCAGTTTGGTGTAGTGGTTAAGTGTGCGGACTCTTATCTGGGAGAACCGGGTTTGATTCCCCACTCCTCCACTTGCAGCTGCTAGCATGGCCTTGGGTCAGCCATAGCTCTCTTATCTGGGAGAACCGGGTTTGATTCCCCACTCCTCCACTTGCACCTGCTGGAATGGCCTTGGGTCAGCCATAGCTCTGGCAGAGGTTGTCCTTGAAAGGGCAGCTGCTGTGAGAGCCCTCTCCAGCCCCACCCACCTCACAGGGTGTCTGTTGTGGGGGAGGAAGGTAAAGGAGATTGTGATCCGCTCTGAGACTCTTCGGAGTGGAGGGCGGGATATAAATCCAATATCATCTTCTTCTTCTTCTGAAGCCAGGCTGAAAGCAGATGAACAATCCAAGAACACCCGGAACTGATCTGGACCCTCTTTCTCAATCACCTGGCCCAAAAAGGGCAGAATAGAGACTGGGCAACAAAAAACCATAAAGAACATGAGATGGGGAAGAGCAGCCATGAAGAAGCTAGAAAAGATTCTTGAGCATAAGGGATGGGTCACTGGTGGTGACCAAGATCAAGACGAATCATACTATGGTATGCCCCTTTACTCTGCACGGGTGTGAAAGTTAGACAATGCAGAATGCTGACCGGAAGAAAGTGGATTCGTTCGAAATGTGGTATTGAAGGAGAGTTTTACAAATACCATGCCCTGCCAAAAAGAAAAATAGGTGGGTTCTAGATTGAATCAGGCCTGAATCCCAGAGCCAGGAGGCAACATCAGGGGAAGAAGGCCTCTGCTCCCTGCCCTGTTGTTGAAGAAGAAGAAATTGGATTTATATCCTGCCCTATACTCTCAGAGCAGCTCACAATCTCCTTTACCTTCCCCCCTCCACAAGAAACACCCTGTGAGGTAGGTGGGGCTGAGAGAGCTCCTACAGCAGCTGCCCTTTCAAGGACAACCTCTGCCAGAGCTATGGCTGACCCAAGGCCATTCCAGCAGCTGCCCTTTGGAGGAGTGGGGAATCAAACCCAGTTCTCCCAGATAAGAATCCGCACACTTAACCGCTCCACCAAACTGGCTCTCCAGAGGAACTGGTTGGCCACTGTGAGAGATAGGATGTTGGGCTAGATGGACCGTTGGGTCTGATCCAGCAGGGCTCTTCTGATGTTCTAACTTTTCCTAGAAGCTAAAATGACTAAACGAAGGCGATGATAGATAGATGATAGATAGATAGATAGATAGATAGATAGATAGATAGATAGATAGATAGATAGATAGATAGATAGATAGATAGATAGATAATTTTATTTATATCCCGCCCTCCCCGCCGGAGCAGGCTCAGGGCGGCTAACAACATCATTCAGTTATACAAAAAACAAAGTTACATTTAACATTAAAATTCTGATAAGTTTAAAATTAATTAATTAATTAAGTGATAAAAGTGCTAATGCTATTTGTTCTTTTATGATGGCGGTAATCATTAGCAATTCCTTTCTTCGTCAGCGAAAGCCAGTCGGAAGAGGAAGGTCTTGCAGGCCCTGCGGAACTGTTCAAGGTCCCGCAAGGCCCGCATTTCCTCTGGAAGTTGGTTCCATAGGCTGGGGGCTACAGAGGAGAAAGCCCGATTGCGGTCCCATTATGAGAAGACCGGAGCCACCAGGAAAGACCATAAGACCAGGAAAAGTGGAAGGCGGCAGAAAAAGAGGAAGCCCCAACAAGAGAAGGATTGACTCAGTCAAGGAAGCCACGGTCCTTAGTTTGCAAGACCGGAGAAAGTCTGTTAAGAACAGGGCATTGTGGTCGTTAATGCAAAGGGTCATCAAAGACCAGAAGCAACTTGTTGGCCCTTCACACACACACACACACACACACAGACCGGGAGATAAAATGACCACATCATTTTTCTGGTTTTTTAAAGTAGTGGATAGATAACACTTCTTTCAGTGGCCAAGGGAAGGTACCCTAAATCAGCGACTGATTTCTGATAGACACAAAGGACTCTTTGACGTGGTCTTTACAGGGTTTCAGCAGCTAGGCTGGGCAAGGTTCCAGGGCGCGAGGGGTTGGCCTTCACAGATCCCAGGGTACTTTCAACATCCACCACCAAAACCGGGTCAAAACGGTCCATAACTAGATGTGGCGATGTGTTAGGCTTTTCTTCTGACTGATCTACGATAGAACTGGGATCCAGATCAGAGCGTATTTGTGGTATTTGATCAGCAAAAAAAAAAAACTTTGCAAAAGGATCACAACTGATCCTAATCAGTATCGTGACTTGGGGGAGGAGAGACAGCACCTTCTCGAGGTTCATTCCAGCCAAGGGCAGAGAATGAACAAGAGAGGCACAGGATATTGTACAGGAAGACCAAAACGATGAAGAGTTTGGCGAAACGTCTCTTCCGTTTTATCCTCACAACATCTTTGTGACATAGGTTTGGGTGAGAGAGGTTTAGCTTGGCCTACCCGGTAGGTTTCAGTGGCTATGTGGGGATTTGAACCTGGGTCTCCCAGATACTAGTCCCACATTCTTAATCACTGCACCATGCTGGCTCTGTAACTGTGCATTAGATTTGCATATGAAAATCGTCTTTTAATAGCTAATGTTAAATGTGCATATGCGTTGCATGACAGAGAGAGGTATTCTTTCTGGTACATGGGAGAGAAGTGGGGATACATCTTCCAGTGTATTGGAATGGGGATTCTCTCCCACGCGTGTGAGAACGAGAGGGCCCCTTGTCTACAGTTTTCGTAAGTGCTTAAAAAAAATTAAAGGATCGGTTGACCAATGAACCAAGGGCAAGTTGCTAGTCCTTCAAAATTTAAATTTAGACTAATCAGAATTTAACAAAGCGGGAGTCAAGGTGCACCTTTAAGACCAACTAAGTTTTATTCAGAATGTCAGCTTTCTGACTTATCCCCTGCCCAGGCAAGCCAAATCTTGTAAGAGCTCAGGGTCAACTCTGGCAAGTACTTGGATGGGAGACCTCCTTGAAATACCAGCAGTCAGGAGGCAGGGGCAGGCCTTATTTAGCCACCTCCCTGAATATCCCCCAGGCCTCCAGTAGAGGTCAGTCACCAGAGGTCACCATGACTTCCAGGTACACACACACATGCACCTATAAAAATACAACAAAAATAGAAAAGATGCAGGAAGATGGGGAAAAGAGGGTTTTTAAAAAAAATTATGCATGGTTTGGACCAATTTTCAGTCTGGCTTCCAAAATACAGAAGAAAGCAGTGGAAAGGGCAGGGCCACAACCCACTTTGGGGTCTTGATCCGCAGGCTGGGCTGCTGAAAGCACTGGGTCTAATTCAGTGTGCAGGGACTGTGCCATAAATTTTCTTCCTAAATGTGGTACAACTTCAGTAAAGAGGCCAACTTGGTTTCATCAGCATTTGTGGGCAAAGTTCTAGATATCTGATCACCAGAAGAATATTGGGAAAACAGGCGGAGATGTTCAAATATTCCCCCCACCACTACGAAACATTTTGCTGGTTGTGTCAAAATGCTTTTCATGCTTCCCTTGGAAATAGCCTAAATTCTGGGAGAGCCCTCTCAGCCCCACCTACCTCACAGGGTGTCTGTTGTGGGGGAAGAAGTTAAAGGAGATGGTCAGCCGCTCTGAGACTCTGAGATTCAAAGTATAGGATGAGATATAAATCCAATACCTTCTCCTTCTAAAACTGATGAGGGTTTATAATGTTAATATTAATACTTATACAAAATCTACTAACCTCTACTCTCAGACAGATATAAGTAAAATATTTACGACTCCAACTGGCATATAAACAATTAACGCTTTTGAAAGTTCAATCTCCGTCTACCAGCATCTCCAATCCCCTGAAAAATTCAAGTAGTACGAAGTTTCATTGCTTGTTTATGTTCTGACCTGGATAGACCCTGCTTGCTCTCCAGATTTAGGAAACTAAAAATTGTCGGCCCCGGTTAGTACTTGGAAGGGAGACCCCCAAGGAAGCCCAGGGTTGCTACGCAGAGGCAGGCAATGGCAGAACACCTCTGAACATCTCCGGCCTTGAAAACCATGCTGGGTTTCTCCATAAAAACCCCAAGTCAGTCTCCATAAAAACCCCAATGTCATTACTTCCAAAATGTCAAGCGTCGATATTTCTCAATAATCAGTCTTTTGTTCTTAAATCAAAAGTTGCTTTATTGTTGAAACTCCATAGCTTTACCAAGGACAGGATCCTTGGAAGTAACGACGTATACAGATTAAAATGGTTACTTTATAGGATAGCTTCAAAGGATAACATACAGATGCAATTTGAGTCACGGGTTCAAAGGCTACTACATACCATCTCTTTTATTGCTAAGGAATGCAAGCTAATAAAAACATCTCCCTTTCTCACACTTTCTCTGAGAGCAGATAAGACCGGTCTGTGTGAATCTGGGGGAGAGGCACATTGCACCGTTACCAGCAAGAATAACCTAAACGTCCTTGGACCAGATGGATTTATTATGCACCCTTCGGTTGTAAAGGAGGGGGTTAGCAGGCTAAGGTGGTGTTCTGCTCTATGTCTTGTGGACTATCACGGCACACAGAAATATGCATGCTTGACAGTCAGCTGCAACCTGACAGCACTTTCCACTATCAGCTGGATTATGAGTCATCCCCTGAGAGGACTCCAGGGGGCGCTGTGGTACCTGTGCTCTGCTGTTCTCAACTAACAACAGGTGATGCTGAAATGCCGGCTGTCACCTTGAGCCCTTGAACAAATTATTTGTTTTACTGAACACTTCGAACTGCTCTCAGTTGCACATGCCTTGCTCATGTGCAGTTTAACACTTCTCTGCAGCTGTCCTTAACCTGCCACCCATTTGCCCTGCCCACCTGACACGAAAAATACTAACTTAAAGAAAATCTTAATTATCGTTTTTCTTGTTTGCTTCAGTCCTGCCTGGGGAAAAGGAATGGCTGGTCTATTTAATATGGCCGGCTCAGCCCTTTGGCCAGCACGTTTGCGTTGATGGAGTGCTGTAAACAGGATTGCAAATCTTTAATTATTTATTTTATTTACATCTTGCCTTTCTCTCCAAGGGGAACACAAAGTGGCTTACCTCGTTCTCCTCTCCTCCATTTTATCCTCACAACAACCCTGTGAGGTAGGTAAGGCGGAGAGCCTGTGGACCAGCCCAAGATCACCCAGCCAGCCTCCATAAATGACACAAGGAGGGAATAGAACCAGGGATCTCCTAGATCCTAATCTGACACTTTAACCCAGGGGAGTTGAACTCATTTGCTATTAGGGCTGGATCTTGACCTTGTTGGGCCGGGTCATGTGTGTCATAAAATGTAGGGTCAGGGAGATATAAACTTTATAAAGGACACAGACAAACACACACACTCAGCCTAATTCACCTCACTGGCCTGCTGAGCCTCAGCCAACAGAAGGAAGAGAGGCTTGGCTCCGTAGTTCTGCTGTGTAATTGAGAGAGCCCGGCAAAGCAATCTCTTCCTCCCCCCTTTCTCCCCAAGGGAGGAGCTTTGCTCTGTAGCTCCTGTGTGATTAAGCAAGCCTGGCAAAGCAAGCGGTGATGCAGAAGGAAGCAAAAGAGAGGGAGAAGGAAGCAGATGACAACCAGTTGCTCAGGGGCCTGATAGGAGCCCTCCAGGGGCCTGATTCAGCCCCCAGGCTGCGTGTTTGTCACCCCTGCTTTAACCACTACACCACAGGCTTTGTGAGTTGACACATGGTTCCCTGGGAAATGTAGTCTGACCAGGCCAACTCCCAGCACAAATGCCACCAACTGTGCAAGCACAAAAACAGCTCATAGACATGAAATGTAAGAACATAAGAGAAGCCATGTTGGATCAGGCCAATGGCCCATCCAGTCCAACACTCTGTGTCACACAGTGGCCAATATATATATATATACACACACACACACACACTGTGGCTAATAGACACTGATGGACCTCTGCTCCATATTTTTATCTAACCCCATCTTGAAGCTGGCTAAGCTTGAAGCCGCCACCACCTCCTGTGGCAGTGAATTCCACATGTTAATCACCCTTTGGGTGAAGAAGTACTTCCTTTTATCCATTCTAACCCGACTGCTCAGCAATTTCATTGAATGCCCACAAGTTCTTGTATTGTGAGAAAGGGAGAAAAGTACTTCTTTCTCTGCTTTCTCCATCCCATGCATAATCTTGTAAACCTCTATCATGTCACCCCGCAGCTAAAGAGCCCCAAGCGTTTTAACCTTTCTTCATAGGGAAAGTGTTCCAACCCTTTAATCATTCTAGTTGCCCTTTTCTGCACTTTTTCCAATGCTATAATATCCTTTTTGAGGTGTGGTGACCAGAATTGCACACAATATTCCATATGAGACCACACTATCAATTTATACAGGGGCATTATGATACTGGCTGATTTGTTTTCAATTCCCTTCCTAATAATTCCCAGCATGGCATTGGCCTTTATTGCAGTTGCACACTGTCTTGACATTTTCAGTGAGTTATCTACCACGACCCCAAGATCTCTCTCTTGGTCAGTCTCTGCCAGTTCACACCCCATCAACTTGTATTTGTAGCTGGGATTTTTGGCCCCAATGTGCATTACTTTGCACTTGGCCACATTGAACCTCATCCGCCACGTTGACGCCCACTCACCCAGCCTCAACAGATCCCTTTGGAGTGCCTCACAATCCTCTCTGGTTCTCACCACCCTGAACAATTTAGTGTCATCTGCAAACTTGGTCACTTCACTGCTTACTCCCAACTCCAAATCATTTATGAACAAGTTAAAGAGCATGGGACCCAGTACTGAGCCCTGCGGCACCTCACTGCTTACCGTCCTCCACTGCGAAGACTGCCCATTTATACTCACTCTCTGCTTCCTATTAATTAGCCAGTTTTTAATCCACAAGAGGACCTGTCCTTTTACTTCATGACTCTCGAGCTTACTAAGGAGCCTTTGATGAGGAACTTTATCAAAAGCTTTCTGGAAGTCAAGGTAAACAACATCTATCGGGTCTCCTTTGTCCACATGTTTGTTCACCCCCCTCAAAGAAATGTAACAGGTTAGTGAGGCAAGATCTTCCCTTACAGAACCCAGGCTGAGTCTCCCTCAATAACTTGTGTTCATCAATGTGCCTTCTCATTCTGTCCTTGATAATGGTTTCTATCAACTTTCTCGGTATTGATGTCAGACTGACTGGCCTGTAATTTCCCGGATCTCCTCTGGAACCCTTTTTAAAGATGGGGGTGACATTTGCTACCTTCCAGTCTTCAGGAACGGAGGCAGATTTCAATGAAAGATTACATATTTTTTCAGAAGATCCACAAGTTCAATTTTGAGTTCTTTCAGAACTCTTGGATGTATGCCATCCGGACCTGGTGACTTATTAGTTTTTAATTCGTTTATCAGTTGTAGGACCTCCTCAAATGTAGTTTATTTTAAAGGCTACGATTGCAATAAAAAAGGCAAATGCTATGCTGGGGATTACTGGGGTTGAAGACAAATCAGCCAGTAAGAACATAAGAACATAAGAGAAGCCATGTTGGATCAGGCCAATGGCCCATCCAGTCCAACACTCTGTGTCACACAGTGGCCAAAATTTTTTTTATATATATATATATACACACACACACACACACATATATATATACACACTGTGGCTAATAGCCACTGATGGACCTCTGCTCCATATTTTCATCTAACCCCCTCTTGAAGTTGGCTATGCTTGAAGCCGCCACCACCTCCTGTGGCAGTGAATTCCACATGTTAATCACCCTTTGGGTGAAGAAGGACTTCCTTTTTTCCATTTTAACCTGTCTGCTCAGCAATTTCATCGAATGCCCACGAGTTCTTGTATTGTGAGAAAGGGAGAAAAGTACACACACACAAAATTCTCATTATACCATCTTTATTAGTTCTGTCTTTTCTGTCTCAGCCTGGGAAAGGATTCAGCAAGGGGGGAAGAGAGAACAGGATGAAGGGACCTGGAGCCGATGGTCTGGTGAACTTGGTGTTTTTTTCTTTGTACTATCTTTGCTTGAATTCCGGTAGGTGACTTGGGCTGGCTAGTCTGCTGTTTGAGGTTTCTAACCCAACTGCTCAGCAATTTCATTGAATGCCGAGTTCTTCTATTGTGAGAAAGGGAGAAAAGTACTTCTTTCTCTACCTTCTCCATCCCATGCATAATCTTGTAAACCTCTATCATGTCACCCCTCAATTGACGTTTCTCCAAGCTAAAGAGCTCCAAGCGTTTTAATCTTTCTTCATAGGGAAAGTGTTCCAACGCTTTAATCATTCTAGTTGCCCTTTTCTGCACTTTTTCCAATGCTATAACATCCTTTTTGAGGTGCGGTGACCAGAATTGCACACAGTATTCCAAATGAGACTGCACCATCGATTTATACAGGGGCATTATGATACTGGCTGATTTGTTTTCAATTCCCTTCCTAATAATTCCCAGCATGGCGTTGGCCTTTATTGCAATCGCACACTGTCTTGACATTTTCAGTGAGTTATCTACCACGACCCCAAGATCTCTCTCTTGGTCAGTCTCTGCCAGTTCACACCCCTTCAACTTGTATTTATAGAAATTATTTTTGGCCCCAATGTGCATTACTTTGCACTTGGCTACATTAAACCTCATTTGCAACATTGATGCCCACTCACCCAGCCCCAACAGATCCCTTTGGAGTGCCTCACAATCCTCTCTGGTTCTCACCACCCTGAACAATTTAGTGTCATCCGCAAACTTGGTCACTTCACTGCTTACTCTAACTCCAAATCATTTATGAACAAGTTAAAGAGCATGGGACCCAGTACTGAGCCCTGCGGCACTCCATCATGTATCATCATGCCCCTGTATAAATTGATGGTGCGGCCTCATTTGGAATATTGTGTACAGTTCTGGTCACCACACCTCGAAAAAGGTATTATAGTGCTGGAAAAGGTGCAGAAAAGGATAACTAAAACGATTCAGGGGATGGAACACTTTTCCTGTGGAGATAGGCTAAAGAGGTCAGTGCTCTTCAGCTTGGAGAAACAATGACTGAGGGGAGACGTGAGAGAGGCTGACAATATTATGCACAGGATAGAGATGGTAGAGAAAGAAGTCCTTTTCTCCCTTTCTCACAATACAAGAACTTGTGGGCACTCAGTGAAATGAATGAGCAGCAGACTTAGAACAGATCATAGGAAACCGTTCTTCACCCAGAGTGGTTAACATGTGGAATTCCCTGCCACAGGAAGTGGTGGCAGCTACAAGCATATACAACTTCAAGAGGGAATTATATAAACATACGGAGCAGAGGTCCATCAGTGGCTATTGATAAGGTTGCACCTCACCAGAGGCTGAACACAGTCACTCGAGCTCTGGGAGAGAGCGGGAAATGTGTTCTGCTGAAGAGGTGAGTGTTTGCTTTGTCTTTAACTTCCTTTCCCTAAGAGCTGGGGGGAATCAGGTGTGTGTGTCTGATTTTGATGTATTTGCTGCTGGGAAAAAGGGACTGTTGATTGCATCAGGTGATTGTTGCTGATTGGGAGTGCCTGTGTTTCCTGAGGCTAACTGCTGGTCCCACTCTCTTTGCATTTATAAGGCTGCACCTCACCAGAGGCTGAGCACAGTCACTTGAGCTCTGGGAGAGAGCGGTCAAGATGTTCTGCTGAAGGGGTAGTGTTTGCATTGTCTTTAACTTCCTTTCCCTAAGTTCAGTGGGAAATCAGCTGTGTGTGTCTGAGTCTGCGTGTTTGTGTTTGCTACTGGGGTAAAGGGACTGTTGATTGCATCAGATGATTGTTGCTGGAGAGCCAGTTTGGTGTAGTGGTTAAGTGTGTGGACTCTTATCTGGGAGAACCAGGTTTGATTCCCCATTCCTCCACTTACACCTGCTGGAATGGCCTTGAGTTAGCCATAGTTATCGCAGGAGTTGTCCTTGAAAGGACAGCTGCTGTGAGAGTCCGCTCAGCCCCATCCACCTCACAGGGTGTCTGTTGTGTGGGGAGAAGATATAAGAGATTGTAAGCCGCTCTGAGTCTCTGAGTTCAGAGAGAAGGGCGGGATATAAATCTACAGTCTTCTGATTGGGAGTGTCTGCGTTCCCTGGGGCTGACTGTTGGTTGCACCAAGGAACCACCAAGGGAGAGGGTGGGGCTCTTGGTATTTGGCGATTTGATCCTTAGGCAAGTAGATAGCTGGGTGGCAAAACCGCATACTGACCGTATGGTGATTTGCCTGCCTGGTGCAAAGGTAATGGCCATCATGTGTGTTGTAGATATACTGAAAGACAGTGCCAGGGAGGAGCCAGTAGTTGTGGTACATGTGGGGAAATGCAGTCGTGAGGTCCTGAAGGAAAAATTTAGGCTGCTAGGCTGGAGACTCAAGGACCAGACCTCCAAGGTAGCCTTCTCAGAAGTGCTACCTGTTCCACACACAGGGCAGGAGAGACAGGCACAAATTAGGAGTCTCGATGCGTGGATGAGGCGATGGTGTAAGGAAGAAGGGTTCAAGTTTGTTAGGCACTTTTTGGAACAAGCGGGAGCTGTACAAAAGAGATGGTCTCCACTTGTCCCAAGAGGGAACCAGGCTGCTGGCACTTAAAATCAAAAAGGTGGCAGAGCAGTTTTTAAACTGAATCTTGGGGGAAAGCTTACAGGAGATGAAATGTGTCTGGTTCGGGATGACTCATCTCGAAGAGATGAAGCGTTACTTTTCTACAGGGCAATGTATTAGAGTTGTCCACTGAGATGGTGACAAACAGAATGGACTGTCTGCCAAAGTCTCGAGGCAGCAGGAGGAAGGCTGCGGGCCTAACTTGCCTGGGAAATTATACATGTTTATATACAAATGCTAGAAATGTCTAAGGTAAAATCGGGGAGTTAGAATACTTAGTGTTGGGGGGAAATATAGACATAGTAGGTATTTCAGAAACTTGGTGGAATGAGGAAAATCAGTGGGACACGGCAATTCCTGGATATAAATTATATCGGAAGGATAGGGAGGGAAGGGTTAGAGGTTGGGTGGCTGTGTATGTCAGAGAGGGTATACAATCCAGTAAAAAGAAGGTCAGAGAATTAGATTCGCTTTTAGAAATGCTTTGGGTCAAAATAGTGGGCCCAAAAGGAAGCGTAATTGGGAGTTTGTTATCATCCACCGGATCAAAAGATAGAGAATGATTATAAAATGATGAAAGAATTAAAGATAGCGGCTAGACATAAAAACTGTGTTGTAACAGGTGATTTTAACTATCCGTACATTGATTGGATCAATATGTGTTCAGGTTGGAAGAAAGATTGATTTTCTAGACACTCTCAATGACTGTACCATGGAGCAGATGGTCACAGAACCTACCAGGGGAGAGATGATTCTGGACTTGGTCCTAAGTAATGCCCAAGATCTGGTGAGAGATTTAAAAGTGATTGCATCACTTGGAAACAGTGACCATAATGCTATTGAGTTCACCATTTGTATAAAGAGAGAGTTGCCTAAAAAGACCAACACAACCACTTTTAACTTTAAAAGGGGTAACTTCTCTTGAGATGAGGAGGCATGTAAGGAGGAAACTGAAAGGAAAGGTAAATAGGGTCAAAACTCTTGGGGAAGCTTGGAGGCTATTTAAAACTACAATCCTAGAAGGTCAGATAAAATATATACAAGTCAGGAAAGGCACAAATAAGTATAGAAAAAGGCCTGCATGGTTAACAAACTAAGCAATGGAAGCTGTAAAAGGTAAGAAGGATTCCTTTAAGCAGTAGAAAGCTAGTTGAAGTGAGGTTAATAAAAGGGAACACAGGCTATGGCAAATAAAATGCAAATCTGTGATCAGGCAGGCAAAAAGGGACTATGAGGAGCATACTGCAAAAAACATAAAGACCAATAATAAAAAATTCTTCAAATACATTAGAAGTAGGAAACCAGCCAGGGAGGTAGGGAGGCCCTTGGATGACCAAGGGGTAAAAGGATTACTGAAGGATAATAGGCTGAGAAACTGAATGCAATTTCTGCCTCTGTCTTCACTGTGGAAGATGAGAAGTGTTTGCCCACCCCAGAACTGCTGATTTGGGAGGGGTGTTGAAAGACCTGGGTCAGATTGAGGTGACGATAGGAGGTCCTACAACTGATAGACAATTTAGAAACTGATAAGTCACCAAGTCCAGATGGCACACATCCAAGAGTTCTGAAAGAGCTCAAAGGTGAAACTGTCGATCTCCTGACAAAAATATGTAATCTTTCATTAAAATCTGCTTCTGTTCCTGAGGACTGGAAGGTAGCCAATGTCACCCCCATCTTTAAAAACAGTTCCAGAGGAGATCTGGGAAATTACAGACCAGTTATTCTGACTTCAATACCAGGAAAGTTGGTGGAAACTATTATTAAAGAGAGAATAAATAGGCACAGTGATGAACAAAAGATACTGAGGAAGTCTCAGCATGGGTTCTGTAAGGGAAGATCTTGTCTCACTAACCTGTTAAGAGTTCTTTGAGGGGGTGAGCAAACATGTGGACGAAGGGGACCCAATAGATGTTGTTTACCTTGACTTCCAGAAAGCTTTTGATAAACTTCCTCATCAAAAGCTCCTAAGTAAGATCAAGGACAAGTCCTCTTGTGGATCAAAAAATGGCTAATTAATAGGAAACAGAGAGTAAGTATAAATGGGCAATTTTTGGAGTGCAGGGTGGTAAGCAGTGGGGTGCTGCAGGGCTCAGTACTGGATCCGATGCTTTTTAACTTGTTAATGATTTGAGGTGGCTAAGTTTGTGGATGACACAAAATTGTTCAGAGTGGTGAGAACCAGAGAGGATTGTGAGGCACTCCAAAGGGATCTGTTGAGGCTGGGTGAGTGGGCGTCAATGTTGCAAATGAGGTTCAATGTAGCCAAGTGCAAAGTAATGCACATTGGGGCCAAAAATAATCACTATAAATACAAGTTGAAGGGGTGTGAACTGTGGAGACTGACCAAGAGAGAGATCTTGGAGTCATGGTAGATAACTCACTGAAAATGTTGAGACAGTTTGTGACTGCAATAAAAAAGGTCAACGCTATGCTGGGGATTATTAGGAAGGGAATTGAAAACAAATCATAATGCCCCTGTATAAATCGATGGTGCGGCCTCGTTTGGAGCACTGTGTACAATTCTGGTCACCGCACCTCAAAAAGGATATTATAGCATTGGAAAAAGTCCAGAAAAGGGCAACCAGAATGATTAAAGGGTTGGAATATTTTCCCTATGAAGAAAGGTTAAAATACTTGGGGCTCTTTAGCTTGGAGAAATGTCCACTGAGGGGTGACATGATGGAGGTTTACAAGATTATGCATGGGATAGAAAAGGCAGAGAAAGAAGTATTTTTCTCCCTTTCTCACAATACGAGAACTCGTGGGCACTCAATCAAATTGCTGAGCAGTCGAGTTAGAATGGATAAAAGGAAGTACTTCACCCAAAAGGTATTTAAAACATGAAATTCACTGCCACAGGAGGTGGTGGCGGCTACAAGCATACCCAGCTTCAAGTGGGGATTGGATAAACATATGGAGCAGAGGTCCATCAGTGGCTGTTAGCCGCAGTGTATTGTTGGAACTCTATGTCTGGGGCAAGTGATGCTCTGTATTCTTGGTGCTTGGGGGGGGGGGGGCAACAGTGTGAGGGCTTCTAGTGTCCTGGCCCCACTGATGGACCTCCTGATGGCACCTGGGGTTTTTGGCCACTGTGTGACACAGAGTGTTGGACTGGATGGGCCATTGGCCTGATCCAACATGGCTTCTGTTATTGGCCACAAAGTATACCATAGATGGAAGATGCTGTCTGGGGCAGTGATACTCTGTATCCTTGGTGCTTGGGGCAACAATGGGAGGGCTTCTGGAGTTCTTGCCCTGTTTTAGGACCTCCTGATGGCACCTGAGTTTTGGCCACTGTGTGATACAGTGTTGGACTGGATTGGTCACTGGCCAGAGACCCAACATGACTTCTGTTATGTTTTTATGATGAGTAATCTGTGAGGCCCCCAGCAAACCATGAATCAGAGCCAACATGGGCTACCCAGAGGAACACTCCAAATACCACCACAGAAAATACTGCTGATAATAAGAGAGAAGAGATACTGCTGTTTAATAAGAGAGAAGAGAATGGATCTATACCCCACCCTTCTCTCAGAATCGCAGAGCAGTTTACAATCTCCTTCCCTTCCTCTCCCACAACAGACACCCTGTGAGGCAGAGAGAATTCTGAGAGAACAGCTCTTTGGAGAACTGTGACCATCCAAAGGTCACTCAGTGGGTGAATGTGAAGAAGTAGGGAATCAAACCCAGTTCTCCCAGATTAAAGTCCATGCACTTAACCAGGGGTAGCCAAACTTGCTTACCATAAGAGCAACTAAAGAATAAATGTCAGGTATTTCAGAGCCGCAAGACAGGAAGGAAGGAGAGGTGGAAAGAAAGCAACTTTAAATGCATTCTCCAAGCTGTTGGCTGGTTTGACTTGGAGAAGTGATTTAAAGAAACATGCCTGCACACAATCTTAGACCAGGAATAAAACTCGGTTGGTCTTTCAGGTGTCCCTGGGTTCAAACTTTGTTCAGTTAATTGTTTTGTTAAGAAGAAACTCCAGCAAACAGCACAGGCTATCCGCGAGAGTCTGGCTGGGGTCCGCCAGAGTCTCCATTTAAGCATCTTTGTCTACCTACCACCTTCTCAGCACGGACTGCAGAATAAGGCCCAGGATGGAGGGAATCAAGTGAGACCAGAGTAAGCATGCACTGGATCAGGGCCCAAACGGTCTTATTTATTTATTTAGCTGATTTCTAGTCCGCCCTTTCCCAGGTCGGGCTCCGGGCGGATTACAACATAATAAAACAGTTAAAATCACATCATAAGACAATTAAGTTTAAACAGTCCAAATCATTAAAATGAACTGAAATAAGGCAGCAGCAGTGTACAGTGTACATCCTTCACAGATTGAACACAGGATGCGGTCAGTGCAGGGAGGCCGATCAGCTGGTGTGAGGGTGCCTGCCTGCCTGCCTCAGCCAAAAGCAGTGAATCCGGTAGGGCCCGCATCTCCTTGGGGAGCTGATTCCACCAGGTTGGGGCCAGGGCCGAAAAGGCAAGCTGGACGTCCTTTAGACCAGGGATGGTCAGACATGTTGATTGGCCGAGGCCTCCTGGAATTGCAGGAGGCCTCCTGGAATTGCAGGCATGCAGAGCTAACCTGCGCATGCTTCCTCGGAAGCCCCATCCAGCTATGTTCAATGAGTTTGCTCTCGAGTAAAACACACACTGCATCATGACCTTGCAGCATTTCCTCCCCCCCCCCCACCCCGTTCATTCCGTGGAGCTTGGAGAGAGCCAGTTTGATGTAGTGGTTAAGTGCGCAGACTTTTATCTGGGAAAACCGGGTTTGATTCCCCACTCCTCCGCTTGCACCTGCTGGAATGGCCTTAGGTCAGCCATAGCTCTTGCAGGAGTTGTCCTTGAAAGGGCAGCTTCCAGGAGAGCTCTCTCAGCCCCACCTACCTCACAGGGCGTCTGTTGTGGGGGAGGAAGATATAGGAGATTGTAAGTTGCTTCTAGTCTCTGATTCAGAGAGAAGGGCAGGGTATAAATCTGCAATTCTTCTTCTTCCAGACCAGGGGTGGCCAAACTGTGGCTTGAGAGTCACATGCGACTCTTTCACACATATTGTGCAGCTCTCAGAGTCCCCACTGCCCCATTGGCCGCCTTGGAGAAGGCATTTTTCTCTTTAAATCACTTCTCCAAGCCAAGCTAGCTGGCAGCTTGCAAAATGCATGTGCAGTTAAAGTTGCTTTCTTTCCATCTCTATCTCCCCTCCCCCTCATCTATTGGCTCTGTCCTTCCTTCCTGTCTCACAGCTCTCAGAACATCAGACATTCATGTCTTGCAGCTCTCAAACATTTGACATTTATTCTATGTGGCTCTTGCATTAAGCAAGCTTGGCCACCCTGGCTCCAGACAGAGCCGGAAAGTGAGGCTTACTCCAGAGTAGAAACACTGTGCTCCAATGTCATGATCTCAGCCAGCCTCAGGGACAACTTGTCTTCGCAGCGGATCACATCTATCACAAAGGGGGGCATTCCCACCACACGCCTTACTTAACCTCTGCAGAAGCAAGCCACAGACGGGGAATACTTAGGGTTGCCAAGTCCAATTCATCAAATATCTGGGGGCTTTGGGGATGGAGTCAGGAGAATTTGGGGGCGGAGCCAGGAGACATTGGGGTGGAGCCAGGAGCAAGGTTGTGACAAGCATCACTGAACTCCAAAGGGAGTTCTGGCCATCACATTTAAAGGGACCTGCAAACCTTTTAAATGCCTTCCCTCCACTGGAAATAATGGATAGGGGCACCTTCTTTTGGGGCTCATAGAATTGGGCCCCTCAGTCCAATCTTTTTGAAACTTGGGGGGTCTTTTGAGGAGAGGTGTTGGATGCTGTGCTACAAATTTGGTGCCTCTACCTCAAAAAACACCCCACCCCCCCTCTCCCAGATACCTGGGATCAATTCTCCATTATTTCCTACGGGAATCAGTCTCCATAGGGAATAATGGAGTGCCCACCCAGCAGACATTTCCCTCCCCCCCTTTTTTCTGATAACCCGGAGGCAGGGGATGACCTCCAAACCGGGGGATCCCCTGTCCCCACCTGGAGATTGGCAACCCTAGGCATCCTGCAGGCCGGCAAGCCTGAGACACGCTGCAGGGCCCAGCGTCACGTGTGAATGCAACTTCTAGGACTTGAGACGCGCGTCTGCCTCTGCCTTTCCCTCCCTCCCGGCCGGCGCTTTCAGGCTCTTTCTCTATTTAAGGAAATGGCGTGCCGGGGCGGAGCCTCCGCAGCGCAGGCCAGACCTGTAGCTGCTGCTGCTGCTGCTCCGGCGGCCCAGGAGCAGGGAGGAGGCGGCGGGGGCGGCGGCGCTTCCCGGGCCAGAGGGGGCCAGTCCCAAGGAGGCCTCTCTTCCTTCCTGCAGCCAGCCGGCCCTTTCTTCTATCCCCACTTTTGGGTCGGGCACGTGGCTGCCGGGATCCCCCTTCCCGGAGGTAAGTAGGGCTGCGCCCCGGCAAAGCGCAAGGAGCCTGATCATGCCCCCCCCCCCCCGCCCCGGGAAGGGGAAGGAAGCTGCCTGGGGGGGGCATGGCACGTGGTGCAAGGGGAGCGGGGAGAAGGATAGGAAAGGAAAGGTCCCCTGTGCAAGCACCAGCCGTTTCCGACTCTGGGGTGACGTTGCTTTCACAACGTTTGCACGGCAGACCTTTTATGCCGTTGCCTTCCCCAGGCCTCTACACCTCCCCCCCCCCAGCAGAAGCAGAAGGTTCAATCCCTGGCATCTCCAAAAAAGGATCCAGGCAAATAGGTGTGAAAAACCTCAGCTTGAGACCCTGGAGAGCAGGGGAGGGATGGTGGCTGAGTGGTAGAGCATCTGCTTGGGAAGCAGAAGGTCCCAGGTTCAATCCCTGGCATCTCCAAAAAAGGGTCCAGGCAAATAGGTGTGAAAAGCCTCAGCTTGAGACCCTGGAGAGCGGCTGCCAGTCTGAGAAGACAATACTGACTTTGATGGACCGAGGGTCTGATTCAGTATAAGGCAGCTTCATATGTTCATATGAGTCAACCTTGGGCCGGCTACCTGAACCCAGTTTCCGCCGGAATCGAACTCAGGTCGTGAGCAGAGTGTTCAGACCGCAGCACTGCTGCTTTACCACGAGGGGGGAGGAGGGGCATCCTAATTGCAGGACTGCTTCTTTCGCCCCCCCTCCCCCACCGACCGGCCTGACTGCAGTTTCTTTTTCCTGAGTTTGGCGATGCGCCCCCCCTCCCGGGGGCCCCGGGGTCCACGCAGAGCTGGCCACTGATCAGTGGGTCAACCTCTGGAGCACAGGTCCAGCAGTGGCTCTTAGCCGCAGAGTACAACCAGGGGTCGTTTTGTAGCAAAAATAGGTGGTGGGGCTCATCCAGGGATTGTTATGCAGCTGCACCTACTATTCAATGGACAAGGGAGGTGGGAAGGAGGAGGGGGAACCCTCAGAAAGGTTCAGGAGCTGGGCTCCGGTGAGCTCCTGCTGAATTCAAGGCCTGGGTGGAACGCTCTGTCTGAAGCAAGTGATGCTCTGTATTCTTGGTGCTTGAGGGCGGGGGGACAACAGTGGGAGGGCTTCTAGTGTCCTGGCCCCACTGGTGGACCTCCTGGTTTTTTTGGCCACTGTGTGACACAGAGTGTTGGACTGGATGGGCCACTGACCTGATCCAACAGGGCTTCTCTTATGTTCTTATGTGGCACAGAGTGCTGGACTGGAGGGGCCATTGGCCTGATCCAACATGGCTTCACTTATGTTCTTATGTGGCACAGAGTGCTGGACTGGAGGGGCCATTGGCCTGATCCAACATGGCTTCACTTATGTTCTTATGTGGCACAGAGTGCTGGACTGGAGGGGCCATTGGCCTGATCCAACATGGCTTCACTTATGTTCTTATGTGGCACAGAGTGCTGGACTGGAGGGGCCATTGGCCTGATCCAACATGGCTTCTCTTATGTTCTTATGTGACACAGAGTGTTGGACTGGATGGGCCACTGGCCTGATCCAACATGGCTTCTCTTATGTTCTTATGTGACACAGTGTTGGACTGGAGGGGCCATTGGCCTGATTCAACAGGGCTTCTCTGATGTTCTTATGTGACACAGAGTGTTGGACTGGAGGGGCCATTGGCCTGATCCAACATGGCTTCTCTTATGTGGCACAGAGTGCTGGACTGGAGGGGCCATTGGCCTGATCCAACATGGCTTCTCTTATGTTCTTATGTGACACAGAGTGTTGGACTGGATGGGCCACTGGCCTGATCCAACATGGCTTCTCTTATGTTCTTATGTGACACAGTGTTGGACTGGAGGGGCCATTGGCCTGATTCAACAGGGCTTCTCTGATGTTCTTATGTGACGCAGAGTGTTGGACTGGAGGGGCCATTGGCCTGATTCAACAGGGCTCCTCTTATGTTCTATCTGACACAGAGTGTTGGACTGGAGGGGCCATTGGCCTGATCCAACATGGCTTCTCTTATGTTCTTATGTGGCACAGAGTGCTGGACTGGAGGGGCCATTGGCCTGATCCAACATGGCTTCTCTTATGTTCTTATGTGACACAGTGTTGGACTGGAGGGGCCATTGGCCTGATTCAACAGGGCTTCTCTGATGTTCTTATGTGACACAGAGTGTTGGACTGGAGGGGCCATTGGCCTGATTCAACAGGGCTCCTCTTATGTTCTATGTGACACAGAGTGTTGGACTGGAGGGGCCATTGGCCTGATCCAACATGGCTTCTCTTATGTTCTTCTGTGACACAGAGTGTTGGACTGCATGGGCCACTGGCCTGATCCAACACGGTTCCTCTTACGTTCAGTGTTGCTGCCCCCGCCCCCCCAAAAAGACTTTTGCACCCAGTTCCATGGCCCCAGGCAGGAGTAGCTGAATGGGATGGGTGCATCTGAGCATGTGCAGAGGGAGCCTCCCTCCTGTGTAGTCGCTGGCCTTCAGGTGGTTGGGATCAAGAGGAGCGTGTCTGCTGCAGAGGGAAAGAGGCAGGCCTCTCTGGGTCGCAGTCTGGGAGAAGGCGGCTTCCAAGAGGCCAGAGGCTGGCATCTTCTGAGAGGGCGTGACCCCCAGCTCAGTAGCTGAGGCCATTGGTTGGAATGAGAGAGGGATGATGAGGTATAATAATAGAAAAAAAAAATAGGTGATGCATTTTGTTGGTTTATTCCTTTATTTATGCATTTAGCCAACTTCATTCGTCCCCTCTTATTCTCCTGGGGACCCAAAGCGGCTTATATAGTTTTTCCTTGTCTCCATTTTTCCTCACGACATCCCTGTGAAGTAGGTTTTGGGTGAGAGGGGTTTAGCTTGGCCTACCCAGCGGGCTTCAGTGGCTATGTGGGGATTCGAACCTGGGTCTTCCAGATACTAGTCCGACGCTCTTAACCACTGCGCCATACTGGCTCTGTAACTGTGCATTAGATTTGCTTATGAAAATAGTCTTTTAATAACTAATGTTAAATGTACATTGCGTGGCAGAAAGAGGTTTTCTTTCTGGTACATGAGAGAGAAGTGGGGATTCATCTTCCAGCGTATCGGAAGGGGGGTTCTCTCCCACGTGTGTGAGAACGAGGAAGGCCTCTTCTGGGATGGCCCCTCATCTACAGTTTTTGTAAGTGCTTTAAAAGAACTGAAAAATTGGTTGACCAATGAACCAAGGGCTTGTTGCTAGTTGTTCAAATTTTAAAATTAGACTAATCAGAATTTAGTCTGATATATGCCCTGCCCTTGGATGGTTTATGGTTTATTAGACTTATATCCCGCCCTCATTGTCGAAGCAGGCTCAGGGCGGCTCACAGCCAACAACATATGAACATATGAAGCTGCCTTATACTGAATCAGACCCTCGGTCCATCAAAGTCAGTATTGTCTACTCAGACTGGCAGCGGCTCTCCAGGGTCTCAAGCTGAGGTTTTTCACACCTACTTGCCTGGACCCTTTTTAGTTGAGATGCCGGGGATTGAACCTGGGACCTTCTGCCTCCCAAACAGATGCTCTGTCACTGAGCCACCGTCCCTCCCCTAAATCACAATAACATTTCAACACATTAATTCAACACATTAATTACATCATGTTTCAATTAAAACATTAAAACAGTCAGGTGCTAATATCGTTTGATGTCATTTCCTTTCCGATGGCGTTCAGTGTTTATACGGTATCATTCGGTACTTCAGAATCAGTCAAAGGCCAGCCGAAATAGCGTTGTCTTGCAGGGCTTGCGGAACTGGCGTGGTCCCGCAAAGCCCTCACTTCCTCCGGCAACTGGTTCCGCCAGTAGGGGGCAGCAATCGAGAAGGCCCGCTCTTTGGTGGATTTCAGTTGGAATTGCTAATAGATTTTGCATTCCAGATCTAAGTACCCTCTGGGGAACGTGTGGAGAGAGACGGTCCCTAAGGTAAACAGGTCCTTGGCCATATAGGGCTTGAAAGGTAATAACCAGCACCTTGTAGCAAATTCGGTATGCCGTTGGATAGCTCAGGCAAGCCGGATCTCGTCAGAGCTCAGAAGCTAAGCGGGGTCAACTCTGGCAAGTACTTGGATGGGAGACCTCCTTGAAATACCAGCAGTTGAGAGGTGGGGGTCAGATTTATTCAGCCATCTCCCTGAATATCTTTCAGGCCCCCATTAGGGGTTAGTCATCAGCGGTCGCCATGACTTTCAGGTGGGCATGCACACACGCATGCACACAGGATCTGGCCCTGCCACTAAGCAAACTAGGGGATTGCCTAGGGCACTGGCCTTCTGAGGACACCAAATTGGGTTCCCCCCCACGTGACTCAGTCATGTTATCAGTGCAGTGGGGGGCGCCAGAAGTTAGCCTTGTCTAGGGTGCCAGCCGGTCTAGGGCTGGCCCTGCATGCAAACACACGTAAAAAAATACCCCCCAAAATTTAGTCTGATTTATGAATCCAATAAATCTATGTACTGTCTTATCTCCAGGTTGTGTCGAAAGATGTGATCTGGAAATTGTGCTGAATTGGATGAGGACCAGTGTTCCCTCTAAGATGAGTTAATGTGAGCTAGCTCACAGATTTTTAGCCTCCAGCTCACACATTTTTGTCTTAGTGAAGGGGAGACCCCTGAATAATTAATGAATACCCCTATAATAATAATAAAATGGGTGTGAGTCACGAATGTGTATTGATAGCAGGAAACTCCTTGTTGAATAAAGATAAGCAGACACACTGGAGAACTACCAGGGAGAAAGGGGAGGGGGAAGTGAATCAGATAACGTGTAAGGGGCCAGCCTGCAGTCTTGCTTTTGCGTAAAGCTGATGGTTTGAGAAGTGTGCGGCGTTCATTATTTTTGGGAGCCTTGATGCTCAAATGAACCTTGCTATTGGTGCCAAATAGTAAAATACCTCGTTTTCCATCAGTAAGTGTGCGCCTCGTTATTTCCCTGCTACGTTAGCTCAGGAAGGATGGCCCCAGAGCACAATAATTTAGCTCACAACTTTAATGCCAGCAGCAGCTCACAAAGTAGAATTTTTGCTCACAAGACTCCGCAGCTTAGAGGGAACATTGATCAGGATCATGGTGTGTACTGAAAGGAGGTTTAAGCCTTCAGCAGCATGTAGCTTATCATTAGTACAGGGTAGGTTCTCCAAAACAGTGGCCATCTGGGGGCCCTTTCGGGACATGAGGACGGACGGCATAGGGGGAGGGTTAGAGAGTTTGAAGCCTTTCTCCCTAGATGCTGAGGTCCTAGTCTGAATCCTGACCCCGCATGCCTGGGAGATAAGCTACACATGTGCAGCTCCCCAACCACATCTCTTGACCTGACCTGAAAGCCTCTCTAGGCAACGTGAAAGGGAGGGATGGTGTCTCCTGAAAAGGAGGTGGAGGAGCGTGTGACTCCACAGTGGCCATGAGTGCCTGACCTTGGGCAGCTGTGTGCTTAGAGGGGCCTGACCTGGATGGCCCAGGCCAACGCTGATCCTGTCACATCTCAGAAGCTGAGCAGGGTCAGCCCTGGTTAGTCCTTACGGGAGACTACCAAGGAAGTCCACGGTTGTGACGTAGAGATGAGCAAGGGCAGACCAGCTCTCTTTGTCTCTGGCCAGGGTTGCCATAAGTTAGCTGTGACTTGACAGCCCTTTACACCAGGAGTGGGGAACCTTTTTTCTGCCAAGGGCCATATGGATATTTATAACATCATTCGTGGGCAATAAAAAATTATCAACTTAAAAAACTGTGCTCCGCCGAGGGAGAATGATCCAGGCCAGCAAAATTAATGCAGATAATTGTTTTTCTAGTTGAAGTCATGTGGGGAGAGCCTAATCTGGCACACACACACACACACACACATGGCCCGCCACCCTAGGCAAATGTATAGGTCCAGGGCTTTTTTGTAGAAAAAGCCCAGCAGGAACTCAGTAGCATATTAGACCACATCCCCTAATATTAGCATATTAGGTCACACACTCATTAGCATATTAGGCCACACCACCTGGGATAATCACGTGCAAACTGAACTGTGACAGTAACTTTTCCAGGCCCTGCAGCAATTCTAGCTGGCCAGCCAGGCCCCAGGGAGGCTGCCGCACAGTAGATCTGGGCCCTGTGATCCCTGCCTGGCCCTAGGGAGGCTGCTGCACAGTGCGGCTGGCCCCCACGATCCTCACTGGCCAGCCAGGCCCCAGGGAGGCTGCCACATGGCTCGGTTCGGTCCAGCAATCCCTGAGGGCCACGTCAAGTGACCTCGAGGGCCATATATGGCCCTCGGGACAGAGGTTCTCCCCACCCCTGCTTTACACAAAGACACAATATGGTCACTGTGTGCAGTAGACTGAGGTATGCTGGGAAGGAAAACCGAGAGCTCTGTTCTTGGACCCTTTTAGTGATGTTTCTCCAAAACTCTTTGCCTGACGTGGGGTAAATCAGGACTCCATCTTGCAAACTCATTGTGTGCCAAGTGTCCAGCATTTTTGCTTCTTCTTTTTTTTCACCAGAGAGTTGGAGGTGCTCTGATGCTTGGAGCTGGGGATGCAGGTGTTAATAAACCGAGGCTCAATCCAGACAAGATTTATGGGGTGGGGTGCAATGCTGTGGTGTCTTGTGAGCAAAAATTCTGCTTCATGAGCTACTGGCATTAATTGTGAGCTCCTACATAAATTGGTTTGCTCCGGGGCCATTTTCCCTGAGCGAAGACAGAAATGTGCGAGCCAGAGGCTAAAAACTGCACTAGCTCAAACTAACTCAGAGGAGGGAACGCTGGTTGCTTGTGGCCTGTCCTAGACGGGGTTACACTTCTCCTCAAGGCTCTGGATCTGCAGGATGGGATTCCTTTGAGATTCAGCCTAGACTTTAGGGATACAAAGACCTTGCATGCTACGAAGCACCTTTCACATTGGCTGGTGTGTTGGGTGCATTCCTCTTTGAAATGGAGCGACTGCTTCCATTTTTTTGTGCTCTGCCTGTGTACTTCAGTATGCTCTGTTTGAGGCTGTGTTGGTTTTTCTTGTCGCAGGAACTCCTTTGCATATTAGGTCACACACCCCTGATGCAGCCAATCCTCCAAGAGCTTACAGAGCTCTTCGTACAGGGCCTCCTGTAAGCTCCAGGATTGGCTACATCAGGGGTGTGTGGCCGAATATGCAAAGTTGTTCCTGCTACTAAGAAAGCCCTGCTTGTTGGGAACATCTGTTGGCCCAAAATGTTGTAAGGGGGCTGGTGATCTGTGAAATGTATAATCCATGACACGTTTGCAATTTGAAATGCTGCTGTTTTTATCTACAAGCTGCTGCTGCTCCCAGGACATTTGATCAGGCCCTTTTGTGGGTTTTGCTGCTGTTGGGACCAGGATGCATGCTGGGCAGGGACCAGGCCTTTGGAGTAGTGCTGGGCTGAATGAAGCCCCCAGAGAGCTCCTCTGTTGCCTGCTTCCTTCTCCCTCTCTTGCTTCCTTCTGCATCACAACTTGCTTTGCCAGGCTTGCTCAATCGCACAGGAGCTACGGAGCAAAGCTCCTCTCTTGGGGAGGAAGTGGGGGAAGGAAAGCTAGCTTTTCCAGGCACTCCCAATTGCACAGCAGAGCTACTGAGCCAAGCCTCTCTTCCTTCTGTTGGCTGAGGTTCAATGAGGTGCATTAGGCTGAGTGCCTTCCTGGCGTTACATTTTACAAGGTGAAGATTCGGCCCTCATAACATGTGAGTTTGACACCCCTGGAATAGTGCACCCTGGACAGCTTAATTAACAGAAACTGAGCCCAAAACCACTATTTGTTTCATTCAGCAAGTTGGTTGACTTTGTTTGATTCTGCTCTGGTTTGTGTTTAAATTTGTTAAAGAGTCTCCCCCCACCACCATCACCCATGGTTGACTTCCACTTTTTTCAGAATTTCAATTTAGGTGGTTTTGCCAGATGTCTTAGTGGAATGAGTAGCTTTTTATTTAGAAAAGCAGAATTGGAATGATTTGGATAAATGTACTCGGTTTCGGCTGCGGAACTCATGGCCCCGTTTTACAGGGACCGCTTTTGGATGTCGTGAGCGGCCTACGGCTGTTTGTGATGAGCACAAATGCAGCTTGTCCGTGGCGCTGAAACTTTCCTCCCCTTTTGTGCAGGACCCCTCTAGTTGGTTGCTATAGGAAGTAGCAGTGGCTGCTGGTCTACTGAGTGTGGAAAGAGTGGTTAAAGTGTGGGACTGGCGTCTGGGAGGCCGTGGTTTGAATCCCAGCTGGGTGGGGTGACCTTGGGGCAAGCTGGGTACTCATTTTACTGACCTCAGAAGGATGGAAGGCTGAGTTAACCTTGTGCCGGCTACCTGAACCCAGCTTCCGCCAGGATCGAACTCGGGTCGTGAGCGGAAATTGGATTGCAGTACTGCAGCTTACCACTCTGCGCCATGGGGCTGATACACTGGGCTAGGTAACTTTTAAAGGAAGTTGGACAAAGCCATGGAGAAGACGGTTGCCAGCAGCTATTAGCTGCACTAGCTGAATTGAGCTTCCATGGTCAGTAGCAGTTACTCCAGATTGAAAGATAACTTTGGGAGTTTGCCATGCTGGGAGATTTGGTGCTTTCACTCATGTCCTCCCAGGATACTGGTGTTTGTTAGGGACTGGAAGCTGAACTAGATGGATTTTGATACAAGGCTGCCGGGCTGTTCTCCGGATACTTCAGCGAAGTGCTTGGTCTGGATCAATTGCTTAACTTTTGTCCGGGGAAATCCGTCTCCCACCATAGGCTGGTACTTGAGCCCTTGTCAGCAAAGCTGTTCCGAGCAAGGAAACTTGGCCAGCGGCGTGTGTCCCAATTCCATGTTTGGAATCAAGAAGGCACCCCCTAGTAAGCAATGTATATTTAGCTCCTATGCTCATCTTGCGCAGTGGCACATATTTCTGGGCTTAGCGCACTAGCAGCTTTTCCTTAAATACTTTTGCTTCTCCCGGCATGGGCCCCTGTCCCTTGGGATCAGGGCTTCCCAGAGGGTTTACGGAGTATGATCTAGGGCAGGGGTGTCAAACTCATTTGTTATGAGGGCCAGATCTGACATAGAATCATAGAGTTGGAAGGGACCTCCAGGGTCATCTAGTCCAACCCCCTGCACAGTGCAGGAAACCCACAAATACCTACCCCAAATTCACAAGATCCTCATCGCTGTCAGATGGCCATCTAGCCTCTGTTTAAAAACCTCCAAGGAAGGAGAGCCCACCACTTCCCGAGGAAGCCTGTTCCACTGAGGAATCCCTCTAATGGTCAAGAAGTTCTTCCTAATGTTGAGCCAGAAACTCTTTTGATTTAATTTCATTGGTTCTGGGCCTACCTTCTGGGGCCACAGAAAACAATTCCACACCATCCTCTTTATGACAGCCCTTCAAGTACTTGAAGGTGGTGATCATATCACCTCTCAGCCGCCTCCTCTCCAGGCTAAACATCCCCAGCTCCTTCAACCTTTCCTCATAGGACTTGGTCTCCAGACCCCTCACCATCTTCGTCGCCCTCCTCTGGACCCCTTCCAGCTTGTCTATATCCTTCTTAAAATGTGGTGCCCAAAACTGAACACAATACTCAAGGTGAGGTCTTACCACAGCAGAGTAAAGCGATACCATCACATCATGTGATCTGGACACTAGACTTCTGTTGATACAGCCCAAAATTGCATTTGCCTTTTTCGCCACCACATCACACTGTTGACTCATGTTCAGCGTATGAGCCACTAAGACCCCTAGATCCTTTTGGCACATACTACTGCTAAGACAAGTCTCCCCATCCTATAACCATGCATTGGATTTTTCCTACCAAAATGCAGAACTTTACATTTATCCCTGTTAAAATTCATTTTATTGGTTTTAGCCGAGTTTCCCAGCCTGTCAAGGTCATCCTGTATCTTGTTTCTGCCTTCTACTGTATTTGCATCAGTGAGACTTTGTTGGGTCGGGCTGAGCCATGTGTGTACTTATTTAAGATTAGGTAGCAGAGATATAAACTTTTTAAAGGACACAGACAAACACAACTAAAGGTGTTTTTTTTAAAGCAAAAACCTTAAAATAAAACATGCTTAAAACATTAGCACTCGTTGGTCTTAAAGGTGTTTTCTTTGTATTTCTCCCATGGGATCCAGGGAACTGGGCAAAGGAAGCTCTGCCTCTTTCCCTCCTTTCCCAGGGGGCCAGGAGGGGGAGGAGCCTCAGCCAATGGAGAAAATAGAGGTTTTGCTCTGTAGCTGCTGTGTGATTGAGCAAGCCTTGCAAAGCAAGTTGAGATGCAGAAAGAAGCAAGAGAGAGGGAGAAGGAAGCAGACAAGAGCCAGTTGCTCGAGGGCCTGATAGAAGCCCTCTGGGGGCCTGATTCGGCCCTGGCCCTGTGTGACATCCCTGATCTAGGGGGCCCTGCTGCTGCTGCCTGCTAGGAGGACCTGTGTGTATAGTGGAAACCACAAGGGAGAAGTTTTGTATATGCCAGCTCATATGTGAGATTTCTCCCACGAGGCGTCTCCTTGCTCTGGGAATAAAAGGGGGTATTTCCTGGTAAGGGCCAGATCCGGAAGCCAGAGCTGGGTGTCTTGTGTTGTTCAACAGATTTTGGGTCATATTTTTTTTTGGGGGGGGGGGCTACCAGGCAATCCTTCCGAGGGCCCCTCGTGTTCCTGGAAGTCCTTGTGGGAAGGGGCAGCGGAGAAGCTGAGCCAGAGGACCTTGGTGTGTGAGGAATGGAGAGAGAGAGCCGGCAAATCCAGCAGCCAGGCTTGTCTTGTCTTCTGGTTGTGGGAATGTGTCCTTGTTTGTGCTGTTAAAGCTCTTCTGCTGAACCAGTATTTTTTCACCGACACCCCAATAATCTTGTTGGCCTCAAAAGTACTCCTGGGCTGCTAATAATGGTGTTCTTCACTAGGCAGGTCAGCAGGTGTGACGCTAAGATGAAAAAATAGGAAGGGGCCCTGTCTGAAGTTGCCACCAATCTAAATTCAACAGATTTTGGGTCATTTTTTTGGGGGGGGGGGGCTGCCAGGCAATCCTTCCGAGGGCCTCTTGTGTTCCTGGGAGTCCTTGTGGGAAGGGGCGGTGGAGAAGCTGAGCCAGAGGTCCTTGGTGTGTGTGAGGAAGGGAGAGAAAGAGCTGGCAAATCCAGCAGCCGTGCTTGTCGTGTCTTCTGGTTGCTGAAATGCATCCTGGGAAAAGGTTGGCCAGGATAGGAAGTGCATAGGACAGAGTCTGGGAATGCCTGGGCCTCCTGCATTTCCCTGCTCACCTACCCCTGGTTGAGGGGGAGAAGAAACATGGAACATTGTGATGTCACAACTCAAGAAATCCCACAATGTTCTGTGTTTCTGCGTGCCCCTCCCTCCCGGTCAGCTGTCAGTGATGGGGATGGGGATGCTGGGAGGTGCCGTATTCCATGATCTCACAAAGAGGAGTTCTGCTAGGTGTCATAAGGACAGGTCACTGCCCACCTGGCTGCCGTTCTGAGCAGCACCATGCAACCACCGTTAACACCTGGCGGGGCCCCAAGTTAGAAGTCCTGATGTGCGTGTCGTTTTTTTAGGGCTGAGCCACATAGGTTCTTGTGTTGACAGGCCCCGTATTACTACACTGTCTTCTCCCCCTATCCACTGCTTAGAGAAAGGTGCCACCTCGAACCTGGATTGCTTTGCCCAAGGAGGGGGCCATCATGACCAACAACGTGGTGGAGGATGAACTGGAATTCTACTCCAAGGCCGAGAAGTACTGGAAGGACATCCCCGCCACGGTGGACGGCATGTTGGGGGGCTACGGACACATCTCCAGCATTGACATCAACAGCTCCAGAAAGTTCTTGCTCAGGTTCATCCGGGTAAGCAAGAGCCCGGAACGCTTGAAAGGACTCCCTGTTTCCCTGGGAATGTGTCCCAATGCTTAGAGACCTTGTTTTCTGTACTACCCTAGACACTCCACCCTTTGTTTAAGTTCCTCAAGGGAGAGCCAGAAGGTCCACAGACCCTTTGCTTGGCATCTGCTGAAAATGCCTTTGTTCACTAGGAGAAAATAGGAGTCAATGGCACCTTTAAGATCAACTTAGTTTTATTCAGAACGTAAGCTTTCGTGTGTTCTCTAAGCACACTTCATCAGACGAGGAATCCGGCGCAGTGAGCAGAGCCACACATAGCTGGCAGGCAATGGTTCAGAATGTAAAATGGTACAGATTTCAGGTCCAGTGACAGAATAGTAACATTATCTGGTAGGCAGGGGTTTAGAATGTAAAATGGTACAAATATAAGATCCAGTGGCAGAATTGTAAGATTAACAAACTGAGCAAACCTTTGATCTGAGCAGCGTGAGCATGCGAAAGCAACAAAACAGTAGTATGTCAAAATGTGTGAGTGTCTGTTAATGACACTCTTGTTATAAACCTGGGCCAACAGGAAGGAAAGATAGAAATTTTACTATTTTACTATTCTGTCATTGGATCTTAAATCTGTACCATTTTACATTCTGAGCCACTGCCTACCAGCTATGCGTGGCTCTGCTCGCCGTGCCGTATTCCTCGTCTGATGAAGTGTGCTTAGAGCACACGAAAGCTTAAGTTCTGAATAAAACTAAGTTGGTCTTAAAGGTGCAGCTTGACTCCTATTTTGTTCTACTACTTCGGACCAACAGGGCTGCATACTTGGATCTTTGTTCACTAGGCCTTCAGAAACACACAGGGGTCGGTCCCATAGACCTTTTCCGCTAGCAGAGGTGCTATGCTCAAGTGGTTGGAGCCTTCTGCTCTGACCTGGATGCTCGAGGCCAGCCCAGTCTTGTCAGATCTTGGAAGCTATTAATAGATAGAAAACCCACTAAGTAGCAATTTTTTACAAGACGTCCATTCTAGATATTCAGGACATTTCCATTTTCAGGCTGTAAAGTGGAACCCGATTTCAGTAAGTTTCACACACAGACACAAGGTTCTTGGCTTTCATAAATGAATCATTTATGAAAGCCAAGAACCTTGTGTCTGTGTGAAACTTAGTGAAATCGGGTTCCATTTTACAACCTGAAAACTGAAGAATAAAATTGAAACGTCTTAAATATCTAGAATGGACGTCTTGTGCAGGCTGAATGGATTTCCTGATCCTTTCCCCTCTATTTGGAGAAATTCTGGACATTCCATTGACTATACTATGGGCTTGATTTATTAGAGGATAGGAGTGTGCTTTATAAATATGTTGACATGCATGTAGAAACTGAATATGTTATGCGAATTATTGGTAAATTTGCAAAAAGTCTAAATACATGCAAAAATTGTTATTTAATAAGAGTGTGAAAAATTGTGACTTAGCAGTTTTTCAATTGACTTAAGACACTAACAGTGCAATCCTAAGGAGAGTTACTCCAGTCTAAGCCTATTGAAATGACTGGGCTTAGACTGGTGTAACTTTCTGTTGGATTACACTGTAAGACCCTTTCATTTGTGGATTACATCTTGGTAGCTAAGCAGGGTTAGCCCTGGTCAGTGTTTAGATGGGAGACTTCCAGGGAAGATTTGGGGTTGCTACAGGGAGGGTGACAATGGCAAACTGCCTCTGAAACCCCTGTAGAGTTGCCATAAGTTGGTGGCCACTTGAGGGCATTTCCCTGGGCACAAAAACTTGAGGGCATTTCCCTGGGCACAAAGCTTGCTGAACATCAGAGGAGGGTCTGCTTTGTGTCAGAAAAGCAGGAATGGATCTGGTCCAGGGGTGGCCAAACTTGCTGAACGTTAGAGCCACATAGAATGAAAATTACAAATGGAATTATTGGGAGCATAGTTCCAAACACAGCTGAGCCAGTTTGGTTAAATTATTGGGGCAATACAAAGTTGACTAAATTGAGTAGAAGTCTGGTTGAAATTTTATTTTTAGCAGCAAAATCAGTGGTAGCACAAAATGGGAAGAAAAACAGAGCGCCTACCGTTCAAAGTTGGTTTCACAAGGTGTGGGGATTTGTTGATATCCGATAAACGAGCAGCACAGTTGTTAATAGCTGAAAATCCTTTATATAAAGCTGATTTTGAGGAGAAATGGTCTCCCTTTTTAAAATAAGTTGCTTCTCAAAAAAGTGTGAATTGTTGTTTGCCTGGAAAATATTTAGATTTCACTTATTATTGATGTTTAACACCTAAATTATTATAAGAACATCAGATGCTTTGAGAGCCGCAAGACATAATAATAATATATTTTTATTTATATCCCGCCCTCCCCGCCGAAGCAGGCTCAGGGCGGTTCACAACATGAAGAATTACAAATTACAATATAAAACATTTCCTCCAAACGATATATATAATTTACTAATTAAAACCATTATAATTAAAACCATAAAATTACAATAAAAAACTAACATTACAGTGCTATGCTCTAGATGTTCTCCTCGGTAGTTTATGATGGCCGGATATAGTGGACCAATCCACATGAAGTGAAGGCCATTTGGGAAAGGGTAGTCTTGCAGGCCCTGCGGAATTGATCAAGACTCCACAGGCCCCGCACTTCATCTAGGTAGTTGGTTCCACCAGTGTGGAGCTGCGATCGAAAGGCCCTTTCCCGCGTACTCTTCAGTTTGGCCTCCTTCGGCCCAGGATTGTCCAGCCGATTTGTGCACTTGATGTCAGTATTCTCTGAATGTTCGAGAGCCACGAAGGGAGGGAGGGAGGGAGGAAGGAAGGAAGGAAGGAAGGAAGGAAGGAAGGAAGGAAGGAAGGAAGGAAGGAAGGAAGGAAGGAAGGAAGGAAGGAAGGAAGGCAAATAGAAGGAGAGGTAAAACGTTAGAGAGAGAAATGTCTTCTCCAAGCTGGCTGAAGGGGCGGTGTGGGCTTCGGGAGCTGCACAGTCTGTGTGAAAGAGCCACAGTTTGGCCACTCCTGATCTGGCCCATCTGCCCATGGGAAACCCATGTGCAAGCATAATGAGGCCATTGTTTTTACAGCAGCAGGAAACAAAAGCTGTATTTTGGAGAATTCACATATGGAATTCCCTGCTGCAAGAAGTGGTGGCGGCTACAAGCATAGATAGCTTCAAAGGGGGATTAGATAACCATATGAAGCAGAGGTCCACCAGTGGCTATTATGGAACTCTGTCTGAGGCCAGTGATGCTCTGTGATTTTGGAGCTTGGGGCGGGGGGAGGAAACAGTGGGAAGGCTTCTAGTGTCCTGGCCCCACTGGTGGACCTCCTGATGGCACCTGGGGTTTTTAGCCACTTTGTGACGCAGAGTTTTGGGCTGGATGGCTTCTGTTGTGTCCTCCTGAGGTCTTGTCAAGGTTCTAACGCTCCCCAAATCGTTTCTGCTTCAGGACAGCCCAACGAAGACCGGGACAGCCCGTGCTTTGGACTGCGGGGCAGGCATAGGCAGGATCACCAAGAGACTCCTTTTGCCACTTTTCAAAACAGTGGACATGGTGGACGTCACCGAAGACTTCCTGAACAAGGCCAAAACCTACCTCGGTGAAGAGGGGCGGCGCGTGAGGAACTACTTCTGCTGCGGCTTACAAGACTTCAGTCCAGAGCCCGGAGCTTATGATGTCATCTGGATCCAGTGGGTCATAGGTGAGCTCGGCCACTTGGAGAAACTGAGATTTGGGTTCTGATCTGTTCACGTGACCACACGAAGCTGCCTTATACTGAACCAGACCTTTGATCCATCGAAGTCAATATTGTCTGCTCAGACTGGCATTGGCTTTCCGAGGTCTCAGGCCGAGGTCTTTCCCATCACCTCCTGTCTGGTCTTTTCAAATGGAGATGCTGGGGATTGAACCTGGAACCTTCTGCATGTCAAGCAGAGCTCTGCCACTGAGCCACAGCCCTTTCCTAAACATGAAGAAAGCTTGGGGGAGGGGGGAGGCACTAGACTGATTATGGTTAATTTGGTAGTGGAACCCGGAAGGCTGATCTGTCAGTTGATAACCTACAGTCAAGTATTTCCCAAAATGAAAAATGCCATTTCGTCCAACTTCCCCTTTTCCAATTACTTTGGTGTCACTTATTAGAGTGATTCCTCAGTGGAACAGGCTTCCTCGAGAGGTGATTGGCTGTCCTTCCTTGGAGGTTTTTAAACAGAGGCTAGATGGCCATCTGACAGCAACGCCGATTCTGTGAACTTAGAGGGAGGTATCTGAAATTCCTGGATGTGCAGGGGGTCAGACTAGATGACCGTAGGGTACCTTCCAACTCTTATGATTCTGATTCTATTTTGTGGCCAATGAGATAAGCTTTTTATTTTACCTGCAAGCATTTCCAGACAGGTAGGCTGGTAACCCATGGATGGGCCTTCTTGGTTTTGGCACCAAAACTTGAATTCCCTCCCCAGGGAGATTTGTCCATCTCCCTCTATCGGTATCTTTCACTAGCGGATGAAGACTTTTTTGTGACATTTGGCATACCTCCAGTAACTAGTATTAACAGTTATTGGTTCTCCACCCTGGTTTCTGGTGCTGTTTGTGTATGTGTTTTTAATGAATTAATCTACAAATTAAAATGTTCTTTTTAATTGTCCCAAGTGTTTTAGGCTTTTAGGTTTGCCGCCTTAGAAACACTGGTTGGGTGGAAAGGCAGCATTGAATAAATACATGATAAATATAAAAATATAGACTATACTTATTTTGTACTTTATTTGATTTATATCCCACCCTCCCCGCCGAGGCTGGCTCAGGGCGGCTCACAGCATAAAACCACAATATCAATATTATAAAATTTCACAGTCAATAATTAAAACAGTCAAAAAATGATTTGGTGCCAGCCTCTGTGATGTTGTATAATTTCAACAGCGACAGTATTCTTCACTTTCCCTACAGTACAAGGCTCAGCGTCAATTAAAAGCCAACCGGAAGAGTGGTCTTGCAGGCCCTGCAAAACTGGGCAAGGTCCCGCAAAGGCCCTCACATCCTCTGCAGCTGGTTCCACCAGTAGGGGGCTACTCTCGAGAAGGCCCTGTCTCTAGTGGCTTTAATTTGGCCTCCTTCGGCCCAGGAATTGCTAATAGATTTGAAATCCAGATCTAAGTACCCTCTGGGGAACGTGTGGGAGAGGTAGGCAGGTCCTAGGCCATATAATCACACTAAAGCCATCTGAAGAAGTCAAAATGAATTTAATGTTGTATTCGCCAATACTATGTTCAGTGAAAAACTCTTTAAGAAGCAAGCTTAAAAGAGAGCACTGAGAAATGCTAACCAAGGCGGTGGGCCTGGCCACACAAGAATGAGAAGATTGGAGTGATGCAGTCTTTTTTTGACAGCAGAGGGAGGGATCACCTTTGGAATGCTCCTCGTGTTAAACATTAGAAAGAATGTTGCAGCTAGAAAGTCAGCACTTGTTTCTAACCTTTACTGTTTCTTCCTGCTCTGCTACTTCTTCACTTGCGGGGGTTTTTAGTGGTTGTGATGGAACTCTCCTGCTTTGGCCTACAGGCCCAGTTTCCGTCCTGCCCTCCTGGGCTTTTCTCCCACTCTGGAATGGCCAGCCTCCACCACCTGACCTTTGTATGGAATTGCCCACTGAGAGTGTCAGGACTCCAGCTTCCATTCCAAGTTCTGAGGCCTTGCCTCAGTGTCTCCTGCTGTCCGACATCTGGTCACCATGGAGACCGTTTACAGCTTTGGGCGCCCCTGAAGGGAATAGCTGCTTGCCTGTTGCCTGCCTTCCCCCCGGCACTTCTTTTACAATAGCGTGTCTGAGACAGTGGAGGCCTTTGTGGAACAGGGAAACACTCCCAGCGCCAAAAGTTATAACGTAGTTATTAAAAAGAAAATGTTCACAAGTGTACTTTTAGCACAGCACCAGACTGAGCGAGGGAGTCCAAGAGAAACTGGTAGAACACGAGTCCTCTGTCTCTTTCCATATTTGCCTTCATGGAAAGTTCCCAGAGACCCATGACTGGCTGTGGGGAAAGAGGAGGCTGGACCCTTGGGTTCGATCCGCGGGGGCTCTCTTTACTGCCTCTGTTTCTCCCCCAACCAGGACACTTGACAGACAACGACCTCTCCAACTTCCTGAAGAGGTGTCGGCTGGGCCTTCAGCCCAACGGCCTCATCGTCATCAAGGACAACATGGCCCAGGAAGGCGTCATCATGGATGATGTGGACAGCAGCGTATGCCGCGACCTGGACGTCGTCTGCAAGATCATCCGCCGAGCTGGGCTCAGCCTCTTGGCCCAAGAGAAGCAGGACAACTTCCCTGACGAAATCTACCACGTCTATACTTTGGCCATGAGATGAAGGCTCTGGAGGCTGGGAGAGAGAAAGAACACTTTCCCAGAAGCCCCATGGGGGCGCGGCTGAGTGAGGAAGCGCCTCCGGAGGGAGTGGCAGGGGGCTGAGACCACCAACCTGAGGAGCCGGTCCAGACATCTTGGGCGTGCATCTTGACCGTTTTGCCAAGACGGGTTTTGGTAGGGAAGAATTTGAGCCTTTTGTCCTCCGGTAAAGCAGCGGTTTGGAAGACAATATATTTGTGCTGTTGGCAGATGTTTGTTGTCTTGTGGATTGTGGGTAGTTGTGGGGGGTAAAGCATGTTCTTCCCCTTACCAACCTGACCCAGGACAGGGGAGTCTTAAATGTGACTGGTCTGTCAAGACTTTTGTATACCTCAGGAATCTTGGGCTATCCTACATAAAGCCAAATCGCTTTATTTGTATTGTCTGCTGACCTTGCTCAGAGTACACTTAATAAATCAAAATGCCTTCAACAGGCAAGCTACTCTCCTCTTATAAGAACATCAGAATGTCCCTGATGGATCAGAGTGGTGGTCCATCTAGTCCACCAGCCTGTCTCACACAGGGTCCAACCAGTTCCTCCAGTCTGCCAACCACAGGGCACAGAAGCAGAGGCCTTCATAAGAACATCAGAAGAGCCCTGCTGGATCAGACCGGTGGTTCGTTAGTCCATCATCCAATCTTACACAGCAGCCAACCAGTTCTCTGAAGACCCACCAACAGGGCATAGAGACCAAGGCTGAAGAGGTGTCGACTGGGCCTGATGTTGCCTCCTGGTGCTGCAATTCAGAAGTTTTCTACTTCTTAACATGGAGGTCCTCTTTAATCACTAGTAGCAACTGATAGACCTATATGCCGGGCTTTTTTTGTAGCAGGAACTCCTTTGCATATTAGGCCACGCACCCCTGATGCAGCCAATCCTCCAAGAGTTTACAGGGCTCTTACAGGGCCTACTGTAAGCTCCAGGAGGATTGGCTACATCAGGTGTGTGGCCTAATTTGCAAAGCAGTTCCTGCTATAAAAACCCTGCCCATTTAAGGCTGTCGATGCCTGTGTCCGTCTCTGGTAGCAAACTCCACATCTTAATCACTTGTCCATTTTGTCTTCTCAACAGCCGTGAGGTGAGAGGCCCAGGTATTCCCTGAGCTTTCTTGGCAGAGGGCAGCTTCAAGCCCACCTGTCTTGGGAACAACCCTTGGCACTTACCGTGAGGGGTCCTTCTCCTAGGAGGAAAGGAGGACATCTTGGGTGCTTTCCCACCGTCCAATCAGGGAGGCAGGAATCAAAACTTCCTCTTCCTGTGGCTGTGGGGAACCACCCATCTTCAGTTCGGGTGACTCCGAGCAGCAGTATAACGTTAACTGTATCTATAAAAATAAAAAACTTCTAACAAGTGAAACAGCAACAACTATTAGTCTGTCGGTGCCCATAAGGGAGATGGGCGATCGACGAAAGTATAAATTTTATAGATAGGAAAAGTAGGGACCAGGCCCGAAGACCATCAAATGTTGGTAGAGATGTAGTTAGATACAGTGGAGAATTCAGCTGCCCAAGGTAGGGCGATAGATGGGAGGGCAAGATGTCCTCCTTTCCTCCTAGGAGAAGGACCCCTCACGGTAAGTGCCAAGGGTCGTTCTCCCTAGGAGGCGGAGGACATCTTGGGTGCTCCTAGAGCAGTAGGTTACTTAGGGAGGGATCGCCCTACTCAGGCAGTACATGCTGTAAGATTCGTCTACCGAAGGCCGCATCCGCCGACGCGTAAGAGTTCAGCTTGTAGTGTCGAACGAAGGTGGAGATTGACGACCACGTAGCTGCCTTACACACTTCTTCGACTGAGGCGTTCCTGCTGAAGGCTGCGTTAGCGGCTGCGCTTCTGGTCGAGTGTGCTGTGATCCCAGGCGGAACCTCGAGGTGCAAGGCCTTGTAGGCCTCCGCTATGCACTGCTTAATGGCGTAACTAATGGCCGACTTGGACATCTTTTGCCCTATTCTGGGTGCAGAGATATTGATGAACATAGAGTCTGACTTACGTAGTGACTCTGTTCTAATCAGGTAGACTTTGATCGCCCTCCGCACGTCCAGGGTGTGCCAGGTTCGTTCCTTGGGGTGTCTGGGATCCGGACAAAAGGATGGTAGATTGATCTCTTGATTTTGGTGGAATCTGGATGACACCTTTGGTTGGAAGGTAGGATCCGGGTAGAGTACGACCTTGTCCTTGTGGAACACGCATAGCTCCTTCCTAGTAGACAGAGCTCCTAACTCGGAGACCCTTCTGGCCGATGTTATTGCCACCAGGAAAATCGTCTTCATGCGAAGCATCTTTAAGGGCACTTGCATGAGCGGTTCGAAGGGTGGACCTGTTAGGGCGGTCAGCACTGGGTTCAGCCTCCAGGTCGGGAACCGATGAGTCTGCGGTGTGGAGCTTAAGGAAGCTCCTCTAAGGAACCGTCGGATGTGAGGGTGAGACGACAGGGATACACCATCCACCTGCTGAAGTACTGACGACAGTGCCGCGATCTGGCGTTTGAGGGTGGCTGGCTTCAGGCCGGACTGCAGCCCATCCTGAAGGAATTGTAGCACCCTAGGAACAGTAGGGTGTAATGGATCCACACTCTTTCTCCGGCACCACCTGTGGAAGGCTTTCCAAGACATGTTGTAGATCCGCGTCGTGGATTCCTTTCTGGATGCTAGGATGGTATTCGTCACTTCGCTGGTGTACCCTAGGTCTAGTAGCGATCTCCTCTCAACCTCCACGCGGTCAATCTCAGCCATTCTGGGCGGGGGTGCCACACTGGTCCCTGCAGCAGCATGTCCGGCCCGGTTGGAAGGTGGAGGGGTTTCTCCGCCGACAACTGCTGGATTGAAGAGAACCAGGGACGCCGAGGCCACCAGGGCGCAACTAAGATGACTTCTGCCCCCAGCGACCTGATCCTTCTGAGAACTTTTGGGATGACCGGGATTGGCGGGAAGGCATACAGGAGACCTTGAGGCCACGGGGATGTTAGGGCGTCTGTGGCCTCCGCCTGACTGTGAAAGTACCTTGTGAAGAACCGGGGCAGCTGGTGATTCTGTGGAGATGCGAAGAGGTCCAGGGTTGGCGGGCCGAAGTGATCCACTATCTGTAGGAATATAGTCCTGTTGAGAGACCACTCCCCTGCCTGGATGCTCTCTCGACTGAGCCAGTCCGCCTGCATGTTGTGCGCCCCCTTGATGTGTTCTGCTCTTATTGACTTTAGATGAAGTTCTGCCCAGCCGAACAGTTTTCCGGCCTCCCTGTAGAGGGAGCTGGACCTGGACCCCCCTTGATTGTTTAGGTAGGCCTTCGCTGCTATGTTGTCCGTTCGCACTAGGACGTGTTGGCCTGAGACTTGGTCCTGGAAGTGTAGGAGGGCTAGACGAACTGCCCGAAGCTCTAGTAGGTTGATCGGGAGGTTCGATTCCCTGGTCGACCACTGGCCCTGTGTTGGGATCTCGTTGAGGGTTGCCCCCCAACCGGAGAGGCTGGCGTCCGAGAACAGTTGCAGCTCCCCCTCTATGAGGAAGACTCTCCCCTGGCGTAAGTTGCTGGCCTTGGTCCACCACCTGAGGCTCTCCTTCACCGCCGGGGGCAGTGAAAGGGATATGGAGCGTCTCTCCATGATGTGTAGTTGGTGGGGGCGAAGGAACATCTGGAGTTGTCTGGTGTGGTGCCGACCCCACTGTAGTGCCTCGAGGTTTGAGATGAGGAGGCCCATGAGTCTTGCTAGAGTCAGTAGTGATGATGATGACGCCTGGATCACCTGTTGTGCCAACGTCATTGTCTTTAAGATCTTGTCCTCTGGGAGAAAGATGGCTTTGAGGTTTGTGTCCACTATCATGCCCAGGTGCTCTAGTCTCTGAGTCGGTCGAAGGTGACTCTTGGCTGTATTGATCAGGAAGCCGTGTCTTTGGAGGCAGTTGATTGTGCTCCTTAAGTCCTGCTCTGCTTTCTCCCTTGACGATGACCTCAGCAACAGGTCGTCGAGGTACGGATGCACGTGTATGCCCCTCTGTCTGAGGTGTGCAATCAGGTTCGCCAACACCTTGGTGAACACCCGTGGAGCCGTTGCAAGCCCGAAGGGTAGAGCTCTGAACTGGTAGTGAGAGCCCTTTACGCAGAAACGCAGGAACTTGCGGTGTGAGGGTAGAATCGGGATATGTAGGTAGGCCTCTGTCAGATCCAGCGATGCCATGTAGTCCCTGTGGTTCAGGGCCTCTGTTATGGACTTGATGGATTCCATCCTGAAGTGTCGTAGTTTGATATTTCTGTTCAGGAATTTTAAGTCCAAGATTGCTCTCCAGTCCCCGTTCCTCTTGGGAACTGTGAAGAAGATGGAGTAGACACCTTGATATTTCTGTTTCGTAGGGACTTGTTCTATGGCCGCTGAGTCCAGAAGGTGGCGTATTGCCTTGAGGGTGATGTCCCTCCGCTCCGGGTTTGAGCGGAGTGGGGAAATGATGAAGCGATCTGGGGGTGTACGCCTGAACTCTATCGGGTAGCCCCGGGAGACAATCTCTAGAGTCCAAGAGTCCGCCTGCGATTCCACCCAAGCCTGATGAAAGTGCAGCAGGCGGCCCCCTACTGGGATGTGGTCCCAGTCATGCCTGGTTGGGCTTGGGGCCCTTCTGGAATCTGCCCGATCTATCGGGCTGGTTCCTCTGAAATCGGTTGTGGGAGGGGTTCTTCTGGAAACCCTGCTTAGGTTGGCTCCAGGTTGACTTCTTGTACTCCTGCTTCGGTTTGTGGAAGATGGATGGGGTCCGAAAGGAATTGGAGCTGAACCCTCGCCTGTCGGTGCGCCTCAGGAATTTAGGCATGGCCTTCTTCTTATCTCGCGTCTCCACGAGGATCTTTTCTAGTGTGTCACCGAATAGCTTCTCACCCTGAAAGGGATATCCTGAAACGATCGACTTGGAATGGACGTCGGCTGGCCAGGCTCTAAGCCAAAGCCCCCTTCTGGCTACCGTGTTAGCTGCCATCGCCCTGGCGGAGAAGGTAAGAGCGTCTAAGGAGGCATCTGCTGAGAACTCAGCCGCCCGCATTAGTCTGCTGGTGCCCTCCAGGGTCCTTCTATCTGCCTCCGGCAAGAGCTGAGACAGACGTCTGATCCACACTATCGCCGCCCTAGAGACTATAGAGTTGGCGGCAGCAGCTTTGATTGCCAGGGCCGTAGCCTCATGGCTCCTCTTCAGGGCCAGGTCAATCTTCCTGTCCCAGTTGTCCCTAATCGACCCCTGGCCATCTTCTGCTAGTAGGCCATGGGACTGTAGAGCTGCCACAGGTGCATCTACTAACGGGACCTGTAGCATGTCATTAGCAAAGGCAGGTAGTTCATAAAGCTTCTTAATAGAGTTGGGAACCTGCCTGCTGGTACTTGGCTTTGCCCATTCGGCTCTTAGCTGGCGCTCAAAGAACTCTGGGAAAGGGAAGATCCTGTTAGAGGATCGGTGCCTAGGGAAGAACTCTGAGTTCCCCTTGGGTTTGTTCCTGGGGTTAGTCAGGGGGTCGGTAGCCTCCTGGTCCTCTGGAGACCCTTGGAGGTCCAGTGCGGCCAGCACCTTGGGTAAGAGGGATTGAAACTCCTCTGCCCTGAAGAAGCGTGAGGAGGGTTCTGGTGCAGGCGCACCCTCTATCTCCTCGTCCGAGATGAATTCGCCCTCCTCCCTTTCCCCCTCTTCTGATTCTTCTGACTGATCCCCATACTGGGATCTCTCTCCCTCTAGGAAGTCACTGACCAGGGAGCCCCTTGCGGCCCTAGAGTGGAGGCCGTGCTCCCTAGGCCTTTTGGGTGAGGGTGATCTGGAGGAAGGGGATGGGCTAGGGTGTCTTGGCCTCTTAAGAGTGGCAGCCTTAACTGCAGCCCCCACAGTCTGTTTAATTGAGTCTAGAAAATCAGCAAATAAGGAAGATCCCATCATGGGTACGTTACCCAAGCCCGTCTGGGGCTGAAAGGTCTGTGCAGCCTCCCGTTGTGGTTGATCTTCGAAGGAATCGAAGTCTCCCGCCTGGAGGTTGGTATCCGAGGATCCCTGTCCCTGGAGGCTGTTATTTTGCTGGTCGCCGTCTTTTCGCGCCCTTTTGCGCTTTTCGAAATGGCCACCGGGGGCAGGGCGGCGCTCTGAGGAGGCCTCCTCAGCTGCCGAAGACGACCAGCGCCGCTTTCTTTCGCTCCTTGGCGTTCTGCCCCTACAGGGCACGTTGCCGGCAGCCGAGGCAAGCCCTGCGGTCATGCCGGCTCCGGAAAGCGGCCTTTCGGCTCTGCGCGCTGCGCTGGTAGCCGAGTCCTCTTCTAGGAAGGCGTCCCTCGCCCTGCGCGCCATCTGTTGGCTTCGGGTGCTGTTGCTGCACTCCACGCCGCGGCTTGTAACACAGCCCGGGGCCGCCGGCGCGTCGCTCCTCTTCGGTGCGGGGGAAGGAGGGGGGGGAACAGAAGAGGAAGCCAGAATCGGGCTGGAGAAAATTAAAGGCGCAGAGGGGGCTGCAAAGGTTGAAATAAGGGCTGGAGTTCACGTTGAAGGTAAGGAACAGCTCAAGGAGCAAAGAAGTAAAAGGGGAAAGAGGAAGAAAGGATTTTTTTTTTTTTTTTAAAGAGCAATCAAAGGGATAGAACCTATCCTAAGCACATGCTCTCCCTGTCGAGGCAGGAAAGGAACTGGAGATGGGTGGTTCCCCACAGCCACAGGAAGAGGAAGTTTTGATTCCTGCCTCCCTGATTGGACGGTGGGAAAGCACCCAAGATGTCCTCCGCCTCCTAGGGAGAACCAGAGGTTCAGCACCCCAAATTAGTTTGGCTCTCTGGGGCTAGAGCAGGTGGGCCACTTGCTCCCGTTCTGTTCTGTTCTGTCCCGATCTTGCTCCACCTGCCAGAGTTTGAAGTGGAATTTCAGAATAAGGAAGCGCTTGTGTGCAGTTTTCACATGTAGTTTCTGATTTACAGCACAACACATACACACAACACCTTTCATTCCCAGTTTAGTGTAGTGGTTAAGAGTGCGGACTCTCATCTGTGAGAACTGGGTTTGATTCCCCACTCCTCCACTTGCAGCTGCTGGAATGGCCTTGGGTCAGCCATAGCTCTCGTAGGAGTCGTCCTTGAAAGGGAGAGCCCTCTCAGCCCCACCCACCTCACCAGGGTGTCTGTTGTTGGGGGAGAAGATATAGGAGATTGTAAGCCACTCTGAGTCTCTGATTCAGAGAGAAGGGCGGGGTATAAATCTGCCATCATCGACTTCTTTTTGTGGTTAAGTGCACGGACTCTGATCTGGGAGAACCGGGTTTGATTCCTCACTCCTGCAGCTGCTGGAATGGCCTTGAGTCAGCCATAGTTCTTGTAGGAGTCGTCCTTGAAAGGGCAGCTGCTGTGAGAGCCCTCTCAGCCCCACCCACCCACCTCACAGGGTGTCCACTGTAGGGGGAGAAGATGTAGGAGATTGTGAGCCGCTGAGTCTGATTCAGAGAGAAGGGCGGGGTATAAATCTGTAGTCGTCGTCTTCATGCTGTGGAGTCCATTAGTGGGGGGGGGGGGTGAGGGGAGATGAACCAAAGAGCACAGCTGACCCCACGTATGGAGCAATCTTAAGGCCAGAGAAAAGAACAGAAGGATGAGCAATCGCTAACCTGGTGATGCTGCTTCACTGGTGCCCCAGTTTCCCAGAACAGGTATGTGGGGTAGGGAGACATGAAGATGATGGTATTGGATGTATATCTAACCCTGTACTCTGAATCTCAGCATCTCGGAGCAGTCACAATCTCCTCTACCTCCCTCTCCCCACAACGGACACCCTGTGAGGTGGGTGGGGCTTAGAGAGCTCTAACAGCAGCTGCCCTTTCAAGGATAACTCCTAGGAGAGCTATGGCTGACTCAAGGCCATTCCAGCAGGTACAAGTGGAGGAGGAAAAGATATTGGATTTAAATCCCGCCCTATACCATGAATCTCAGAGCGCTCACAATCTCCTCTACCTCCCCCCCCCCCCTGCAACAGACACCCTGTGAAGTGGGTGGGGCTGAGAGAGCTTTTTATAGCAGCTGCCCTTTCAAGGACAACTCCTGCCAGAGCTCTGGCTGTCCCAAGGCCATTCCAGCAGGTGCAAGTGGAGGAGTGGGGAATCAAACCCGGTTCTCCCAGAGAAGAGTCTGCACACAACCACTACACCAAACTGGCTCTCTATTAGAGCTCTGGCTGTCTCAAGGCCATTCCAGCAGGTGCAAGTGGAGGAGTGGGGAATCAAACCTGGTTCTCCCAGAGAAGAGTCTGCACACTTAACCACTACACCAAACTGGCTCTCTATTAGAGCTCTGGCTGTCCCAAGGCCATTCCAACAGGTGCAAGTGGAGGAGTGGGGAATCAAACCCGGTTCTCCCAGAAAAGAGTCTGCACACTTAACCACTACACCAAACATGAATCCTAAACATGTGCAGATGGGACACTTCAAAGGGCTCTGGCATAATTTTTTTTTTGCTGAATTCAATGTGTTGCATATTTATATCTAGCAACGGTTAACACTAGTTCAGGTAAGAGTTTGAGTTTCTCTCATGCACATGTTTCTTTGAGTTGTTATTCTGTGCTTAGAAAGAAGCCGGTCCAGATCTGGGCCTCATTTATTTAGTTAAGATTTGTATCCCGCCCTTTCCACTAGTGGCACTAGTTTCTCATGCAGAGAAACATCTGACACCCTCTTCCGAGGGCAGTCAATAGCTATCCAAAGAACAAATCTAGGAGGAACTCTGCCCTTACAGTGGGCCAGAGCAGTGAGGTTAGGGTGTTGTTGGGAGTTCCCCTCTCCCCTGTCCTAACCAGGCGGGTACAACGCTTGGTTTGCAGCGGTCTTCAGAAATTCCTTCTCTCCGTCATGGGAAGACCTCGCAAGGCTGCTGCTGAGAAATCTTTCTAGGGTTCCTAAATTTACCAGTGATAAAGCAGGATGTTTTACTCTCTGCATTACCAATACTTTGCTGCTCTGCTTGCTCTCTAGGAACGTGAGGCGGGGGAAGGTTTAAAGCTGGAGTAACAGTTTTTGATATAGCATCATGACTCCTGTTGAGTATTAGGCAGTTCAGAGGAGCAGGCTGCTAGGATCCGGGCCCAGGGGAAGAGAGACCAAAGATGCTCGGCAGAACAAAGTCCGAACGTGCAGATGACTCAGCAGCGATGTTCCCTCTAAGCTGAGTTAGTGAGCTAGCTCACAGTTTTTAAGCCTCCAGCTCACACATTTTTGTCTTCGTTTTGGAAGGCTGGCTCTGGAGCAAACTCGTTTATGCAGCACCCCAACTCATTTTTGCTCACAAGGCTCCACAGCTTAGAGGGAGTATTGCTCAGCAGCTCTTGGGATACCAAAGCTGCAGGGTTTGGCTCTCGCCACAGCAGCTACTAAAAAAGGCCATTCAACCTGGACAACCACGCCTAGTTTTAAAATTATCTGGGCCACTGTAAGTGAGACAAAAAAAGCCTCAACTAGGATTTTACAACAAGAAGCAATTTTGTTTAAGCAGCAGCAAAATTAGCTGAAACCACACAGATGGGAGGCCCGGAGTGGCTACAGTAGAACTGGGCTGTATCTCTGCCAGAAATGTCTCCCCCCCCCCATCCCCAACTTTCTTCATTTACACATCCTCAAGGGGACAAGAATCCTCTCTCAGAAGAACCTGCAATTTATGTTAACAACTTTCTTGATGTTTGTACCCAGCAGCGAGTGTTGCCTGAAGATAATATTGGATTTATACCCTGCCCTTTACTCTGAATCTCAGAGTGGCCTACAATCTCCATTACCTTCCCCCCCCCAAAAAAATAGACACCCTATGAGGTAGGTGGGGCTGAGAGAGCTCTAACATAAGCTGCCTTTTCAAGGACAACTCCAAGAGCTATGGCTGACCCAAGGCCATTCCAGCAGCTGCAAGTGGAGGAGTGGGGAATTGAACCCGGTTCTCTCAGAGAAGAGTCCACGCACTTAACCACTACAGCAAACTGGTTCTTCAGGAGATGGCTTTGTAGCCTAGAAACCCAGCTTATCAGCAGATATTGATAACACTTCCTTAAAAAACACACACACACAAAAACAGACCCTCACAAATCTTGACTGGTGCAGACACATAATTTTATTGGCCAAGTGGAAGTGCTGAACATTCTGGTTTGCCAGAAATCCCAAGAGGGAGCTGGGCCAGGATTGTTCAAGCTGAGTTCCGTCCCGTGAAGTTTGGTTTGAGTTCTCATTGGTCAAGGCACAGATCCACCTGACAAGGAAGACCTCCCTTCCCTCAACTACCCGTGATAATGTGGTTTAGTACCAGATTCTGTTCCATCAGGGAATGATGCATATCCTTCTGTTAACGGAATAAAGGCCAGATGTTCACAGGAGGTTTTGGAGGGTCACCACCAGATGTGACAATTTATGAATTTGGTGAAGACCAACCAGCTGGGCAGGCAGTTGAGCTAGGAATGAAGATCTTCAGGATGCTGGCACACCCCACAACTTATGTTTTGTGTGTGTGATGAGGCGTCTAGTCCATGCTCTGCCCCACTTAACTCACACATCCTGTTCCGTGGAACTGCTGTGGCCTATCAGGAGATACCACTTGAGTCTGTCCGGCAGCGGGAGAGCTTTGACTTTGATGTCCAGCGGCCAAGGTTGAAGGCTCTGGCGGATGTGGACGCGGCAGAGGTGCTTCAGAGTGGGCGGGGAGTGCTCCAGCTGCTTAAGAGAGCAGAAGAGGGCCTTGATCCTCTCCTTGTGGAAGCGGCAGTTGCTCAGGTTGACCTCGAAGTTGCTTGGCAGCTTTATGGCTGGCGAGCTGGCTGTCATGAGCTCCAGCGCCGTCTCGGCCTTCTGCAGGAGGTCGACGGAGAAGCTGTCCTCTTCGGATTCGCTGATGTGGGAGCACAGCCTCTCGAAGATGATATCGAAGCCCGACCAGCACGAGGGCCCATGGAGGGAGCAGTTGTAGGAGGCCCCCGACTCCAGGAGGAAGCGCAAAAGCGGAAAATGGAGGCGGAAGCTCTTCAGACAGAGGTGGGTGAGGGACTCGTAGGAGGGGCACTCGCTGGGATCAGCACCGTGGGCCATCAACAGCCGGGTGACCTGGAAGCAGAAGCGGCTGATCTTCTGGGCCTCCTCCTTGTCCCCTCCCACCATCTCCCCCAGGAGGAAAATGATGAAGGTGAAGACGGTGTCGCCATCTTTGGTGGTGGCCTTGACATCTGCGCCTGAAGATAGAGAACACAGAGTCTTTTTTAAAAATCAACTATGCCAACTGTCCTCTGAGGAGATGCGAGTGATGTACGTCATGCTCCCCCTCTCCATTTTGTCCTGAGAGGCAGGCACAACAGATTCATGGAGGAGAGGTCTATCAGTGGCCATGGTGACTGAGGGGAACCTTCCCACCCAGAAGCACTAAACCTCTGAATCCCAGAGGCAGGAGGAAACATCAGGGGAAGGCCTCAGCTTCTCTGCCCTGTGGCTGGCCCTCCAGAGGAACTGGTTGGCCACCGTGTGAGACAGGAGGCTGGATTAGCTGGACCACTGGTTCGAGCCAGCAGAGCTCTTCTGATGTTCTTAATGTGAGCCTGAAGGAGCAACTGGCCCAACACAGACCAGTGACCTTTACATACAAATGAAGATTTGAGCCTTGGTCTTAATGGTTCAAGCCATGTTTCAAGTTCTGGGGTAAAATATTACAAACTCTGTGTGTGTGTGTGTGTGTGTGTGTGTGTGTACATGCATGGAGTGGGCTGCTAACCTCCATCCAGGGATTTGTGGTGGTGGGGGGAGGCTGAATCTCCTTCAGGGCACCGAGGTTGGCCAATGAAAAGCCCATATGAACATATGAAGCGGCCTTCTATTGAATCAGACCCTGAGTCCATCAAAGTCAGTATTGTCTACTCAGACTGGCAGCAGCTCTCCAGGGTCTCAAGGTGACGTTTTTCACGCCTTTTAGCCTGGACCCTTTTGAGTTGGAGACGCCAGGGACTGAACCTGGGACCTTCTGCTTATGAAGCAGATGCTCTACCACTGAGTCACCGTTCCTCCCATGAAAGCAATGAAAAGCCTCTGAATGCAAAACTCTGAAACAGACCTCTGTACACAAGAGAGCCTGATCAGGGTGGAATGAAACAGCGCAGCTTAACACTGTTAACCCCGAGAGAGGGGGAAGCTTCTCTTGCAACGCCATGGGCACAAAGTCTTTGCTTCACAAAGGTGCATCACTTGGGATGAGGGGTGTGTGACATGATAAGATATTCCTCCATATCCCACCCCACAAAACAGAACAGTTGTGCCCATGATAGCTCCCTGATCTGCTGGATCTCTACATGCAAGGAGCGTTTTCTCAATCATGATCCCTGAGCCCCCTTCCCTGTGAGAACTATCATTTCAGGTGCTCATGTGATAACCAGTGCAGAATCTGGGCTTCCAAGAGAAGGAACGGCAGAGTTTGGGGGAGGAGGGAAAGGGGGGAAGTGTAACCTCACCTCCTCCCAGCAAGAGACGAATGTTTTCTGTGTTGTGGATCTGAACCCCATCGCTGCTGGCCAGAGCGTGCAACAGTGCGGTCTTTCCTGGAGGGAGGGAGAGATATAAACTGCCCATCAAAGACAAACAGTGCCACAATTCCACAGGAGGAGGGTGTAAGATACAAAATGCTGGACATCACGTCAACGGGGGCCATGACACGTTCTCTCCACGTCAAGCACGAATGTGTACGTGTAGCCCTTACACACAACATTGTAGATATAGCGCAACAGACGTTGAAGGTGAATAAGGCTGAGTGTGCCAGCTCTGTTCCATGTGGGCATATTCATCCCAAAATTGGGGCCAAGAGGGAGAGATGGGAAGTAAAGAGAAAGACAAAGCAAGCGGGCACTGACCGTGTCTGTCGGCTGCGTTGACATCAGCTCCGAGTTCGAGGAGACGCTGCAGACAGGGGAGACGTTCTGACTCTTCGCTAGCAAGGTCCAGGGGGCTGCTTTCGTGAATCTAATGAGAGCGGGGAGGGGGGAGGCGTTGAGAGAGGAAATGGTTCACTGGCAGGACAGAAACCCTTTCATTCTCCGGTGGTCCCGCCAGTGGGTCAGTCCTTACTGCTGGGAATGTAGCTCCTCCTCTTCCAGGATAGGGCCGGCTCAAACTTGATCCTGGAGGGGAGGGGCTTATCCCCTAGTTTCCAAGTCTTACCGGCCTTGCCCTTGAAGCAGGATGTGTCGGCTTGAGCACTGTTGAGCTCGAAGATCCTGATAAGAAGAAAGAAACTGAGGCGACCAGGGAACCAGACAGGCACCCAAGCCTCTCTGGTATCCCATTCTTCGCTGCAGCAGCCGGCTGCATGGCTCCTTTGATACTGAAACCACAGGCTGGTCTCTCAGTGGTCTTGGAGCTTCACTGGCTCCTGCCTTTGCCACCAGCATCCCTTCTGGCTGGTTCCTTCATGATCCCACACTTGTGGAGACTCAGAAGTGAGCGGCAGAGTCGGCAGCAGTCTCTGGAACTGCGTCACCCAGGGACGCTAACCCAGAAGGCTGAGACCTCATCAGTCCCGGCATAGATGATTTATTCAGAGCCGGTAAAGGTCCAAGGCTGCACCCTGCAAATCTGGTGCTGGCCCAGAAGACTGAGACCTCATCAGTCCCGGCATAGATGATTTATTCAGAGCCGGTGGAGGTCCAAGGCTGCACCCTGCGAATATGGTGCTGGCCCAGAAGACTGAGACCTCATCAGTCCCGGCATAGATGATTTATTCAGAGCCGGTGGAGGTCCAAAGCTGCGCCCTGCGAATATGGTGCTAGCCCAGAAGGCTGAGACCTCATCACTCCCGGCGTAGATGATTTATTCAGAGCCGTGGAGGTCCAAGGCTGCACTCTGTGAATATGGTGCTAGCCCAGAAGGCTGAGACCTCATCAGTCCCGGCGTAGATGATTTATTCAGAACCGTGGAGGTCCAAGGCTGCACCCTATGAATATGGTGCTAGCCCAGAAGGCTGAGACCTCATCACTCCCAGCGTAGATGATTTATTCAGAGCCAGTGGAGGTCCAAAGCTGCGCCCTGCGAATATGGTGCTAGCCCAGAAGGCTGAGACCTCATCACTCCCGGCGTAGATGATTTATTCAGAGCCGTGGAGGTCCAAGGCTGCACTCTGTGAATATGGTGCTAGCCCAGAAGGCTGAGACCTCATCAGTTCCGGCGTAGATGATTTATTCAGAACCGTGGAGGTCCAAGGCTGCACCCTATGAATATGGTGCTAGCCCAGAAGGCTGAGACCTCATCAGTCCCAGCATAGGTGATTTATTCAGAGCCGGTGGAGGTCCAAGGCTGCACCCTACGAATATAGTGCTAGCCCAGAAGGCTGAGACCTCATCAGTCTTGGCGTAGATGATTTATTCAGAGCCGTGGAGGTCCAAGTCTGCACCCTGCGAATATGGTGCTAGCCTAGAAGGCTGAGACCTCATCAGTCCCAGCATAGGTGATTTATTAAGAACCGGTGGAGGTCCAAGGCTGCCCCCTACGAATATAGTGCTAGCCCAGAAGGCTGAGACCTCATCAGTCTCGGCATAGATGATTTATTAAGAACCGGTGGAGGTCCAAGGCTACACTCTGCAAATATGGTGCTACCCCAGAAGGCTGAGACCTCATCAATCCCGGTGTAGATGATGTATTCAGAGCCGGTGGAGGTCCAAGGCTGCACCCTGCAAATAAGGCAGGGTTGTGCCCTGGGCACAGATCCAGCATTTTTCCTCTTCTTCTGCCTGGGCCCCAGTGTTACTCATTTGTAAAGGGAACCTGGTGGGCAAATGGCTAAGAAAACGTTCTCCCTCCCTTCCTTCTGGTGAGGTTGGGAGCCGGAGGGGTTTTTTTTCCCCTGGGTAATGAGGCCCCATTGTTCCCCTCAGGCTGCAGGCCTTCAAGGAGAAAAAAGGAGGGAAAGGCGGCCATTTTAGGAGCTGCGTTATACTGAACCAGCCCCTGGGTCCTAGAGGGAGTCAGGCTTCAGGCTGAGGAGCTGCTTTCACTTTTCAGTTGCAGCCCAGAGACTCAACGTGGAGGACTCAGCATTCTAGCTGCATTCTTACTGCCACATCCCCCTTCATCCAATAATGATACTCAGTTTGAGAGTCAACGCGTGGATATTTCAGGGGAAGGTGTCAAAGCCAATAATCCTCACGGCTGTAGGCTGTATCAGGAAGGATTCTTGAGACCTTTGGGAAAAGTGCTCAAAGACAGAGTCAGACTCTAAGCCCAAGAAAAGGGGTGGGTAAATTCTTTAACCCATTTTTTTTTTAAAAGAGAGAGTTGAACAAAACAAATTAAAGCCTCCCCCAGGGATTGCAGTCCTCTGTTCAGTGACCAAAAAGGGGGTTCTGAGTCCTCAGCTTTCTCTTCTGTTAGAGAAGTTGAAATATATGAGGAAGAGATTTTGCCTCCTGCCCTAGCAGCCAGGCAGTTTATATTAGACTCTCATTGAAGTCTTGGCAATCCTGGACCTTTCTTATACCCCAAATGGGATAATAGATGAGGATGCTGAATTTCCCAAGGGCTCTGATAAAATCACTGCCAAGGTCAGGGAATAAATTCACCTTGGGTGCCTCTGTCAGCTGGGGTTTTACTCAGTGATGAAGCCGGATGAAACAGCCAGTGCAACCTGAGGCTAAATCTTCTTCTTGCTAAGTTTTATTCTCTCATACCAGGAGCTTCCAAGAAATCCAGACTTCCAGCAGTGGATGATCCTATCAGTTGTTTTGCATCCTTCTCAGTGCCCCCCATGGGCACAGGTAATGTGCCAAAGGACAGTGTTCCCCATGGCCACAGGTGGCATGCCAAAAGACAGAACAGGTCCTTCAGAGGGTCCCTGAGAGACTTTGGGAAATCTCTGTAGTGACTCAGTCACATGCTCTCCCTTCACTAGAGCAGACCTGACCAACGTGAACAGCACCAGATACTGGGATGCTGTCCCAGCAACAAGAGCTAAAGTGGCAACAGTCTCTTTCAATGGTGCTAACCATTTTTTTTTTTGTGATTCCTTTTGACAGATGTGATCCCAGGCCAGGTGACAACAAAGCCTTTAAAGGGAAGTGGCAGCACAAATCCAGAGAGAATAGGTCATTATTTTCCTTCTCTGGCAAACAGGGTCAAGCTTCTAAGGGAACTAAGAAACAAATTCAGTGTGACTATGCCACGAATCTGCATGGCATCAGAATTGGTGGGTCATTTACAGAGGCTTGCATTCCGGTGGCACAGGTCTGTGACCAGCTTAAGAACCTGATGACATGGATTGGTAAGCTGCAGCACTGCAGTCTAGGCTCTGCTCACGACCTGAGCTCGATCCTGGCAGAAGCTGGGCTCAGGTGACTGGCTCAGGGTTTATTCAGTCTTCTATCCTTTTGAGGTTGGTACAATGAGTACCCAGCTTACTGGGGATAAAGTGTAATTGCCATTTTCCTGGAAGTTCCCAAGAACTGATCTCCCAAACAAATACAATCCTCTCCAGCCAGCCTTTCTATATCAACTGGACATAGGAGCTGTAGAACTTGTGTCTTTTCAGTAACAATCACAGTGTTTCTCATAGTCCACAAAAGGACAGGATTTTACATGGATTAACATGTAGGCACCAGGAAATTCAGAAGAAGGACATCGTGGCTGCTTTCCAGCAGGGGGACTTCATGGCCTTCATAGATCTACCTGAGGCATATTTAAACATTCCTATAGCTCCAGGCCATTGCAGATTTTTTCGATTTGCATATAACAGACTTCATTTTCAATACTGGACTTACCTTTGGGTCTGAAGTCTTCCCCTTAGGGTTTTCTTCACTAAGTTTCTAGTTTTCCCCTGAGAGCTTTCTGTGGCTGCAGGGAACTGAACCATTTTCCCTTTCCAATCGACCTCCTAGTTAAGGTGGTCTCCTGGGATCAGATTCTCAAGTCCTTACAGTTGACTTACGGAGGTCCTGAGAGACCATGGCTTTGTCATCAACATGTAGAGGTCCACTCTATTTCCAACCCAGGTGATTGTTCACCTAGGGGTTCTGATCGGCATTGTTCGGGATGGAGTGTTCTTCTCACAATAAAGATACCAAAAATTCACAGGTTGCCACAGGTAATGGGAGTGAATTCCATAGAGCTGATGCTTCTGGCCCATCTCCTACATATGAGGGTCCCTGTATGAGATCCTCCAATGGACCAGGTTTTTCGTGCTTACCCTCAGCAGTTCCCCCTCCCCTTCTAGGTCCCTAGATCTAGATCTCACACAAAAAGGTGCTGAGACCGCACTTTCTGGTAAAATTCAGATTGGATCTCTGGTGGCAGATGGTCTCAGGTCGTTCCTCAAGGGACAATCCCTGAGGGTCCACAGAGGTTGGTGGTGATGACGGATGCAAGTCTGTTGAGATAGGTAGCACATTTCCAAGGTCAGATGACTCAGGAGACCTGGTTTCCCCCAGAGTAGGATAAAGCATAAACTTCTGGAACTGAGTACTATCAGGTTGGCACTGATGCGGTTCAAGAACATTCAGAAGGGACATCATGTTTTGGTCCAGATGGACAGCCAAAGCTTATGTCCACAAGTACTGGGGAGGGCCTCATGTCCAGACTTTGCACATAGGCAACTGATCCATTGGGCAGAGCACCATCTTCATTCCCCAAAAGCTATTCATGCAGTGATCAGAACAACTTGGTAGTTGTCTGGCTGAGTTGACAAATGGTAGAGCAAACATAATGGATGATCAACTGAAAAGTCTTTCTACAGGAGTGTCAGAAATTCAGGACACCAAGAGTGAACCTCTTGGTTATAGAGGACAATCTTCATCTGAAACTATTCATGTCCAGTTTACAGAATCAAAAGGCAGTAGCACAGACCCACTGAACAAAGATTGGTCAAGGGGTCTTCTGTATGCCTTTCCACCACTTCAGATTATCCAGAAACTGTTCTTGTAGATTACAGAACAAGGAGCAGAGATCATAGTAATTGCTTCCTTCTTGCTCAGAAGGGTCCAGTTCAGACCCTCCGCAGTAGACTCTTAGAGACTTCTGATGTAGGAGGACCTGTAGTGCAGGGGGTGGTGTATCATACCCAGCTGCAGATATTCAGCCTCACTAACTAGATGTTGAGAGGCAACAACTAGATAGCATTGGTACCACTCAAGTGGTCACACTATGTTAGCCCCCCACAGAGTCTCTGCCAATAGTGTATATAGCAACACTTGGAAGGTCCTTTCAGTCTCGGATGTAGATAAAGGTTAGATCCACTGGCAGCACAATGAGTTACATGGTGGCCTTTTTAATAGACTGCTCTAGAGAAAAGCCTTAGTTCCACTACCCTGATAAGACAGGGGGTGGCTATTTTAGTCATCAGGTGTTGGTGGCTCGCAGGGTGGAGTTTTGGCTCGCAGGACTCTGCAGCTTAGCGTATTGGTTGTGTGACGCCCAGCACTGGTGGTTATTCCTAAAGTTAATTCCCTTTTCACAGATCAGAACCCGTAATTTCACCTTCATTCTGCTATAACCCATTACTTGATAGAACGAAAGAGTGGCGCTGTTTGAATGTTCTTGGGTTCTATGTCCTGCCCAAACAGGAACAATCCACTCAGATCCACTGAGGTCTTGCTTCTCTCCTTTAGGACAGCATCTTTAGGGAAGCCGTTCACAGCTTCAACCATACATTGGTGGTTGAGGGGCTGTATCAGGCAGGCCTACAAAGTTGAAAATTTAGATCCTCCCCAAAGTTTTACAGCTCACCCATTGAGGGGAGTGGCCACCCTGGTGACCTGTAGTTCCTTTCCTTCACTGGAAGTTATTTGTAAGGCAGCCACGTGGAAGTTAATTCATTCCTTCACCAGGCATTACTGGATAGATAAGATGGCCTCAGCAGAGGTTGCTTTCAGTAGCATGCTGTCTGCCTGGGGAAACTGCTAAACCCGCCCTGGGATGCACCGCTTTGTTATGTCCCAGCAGTAAGGACTGACCCACTACCAGGACCACCGGAGAACAGAAGCTTTGTTTCACTAACCGTGAAGCTTCTTTCTCGGTGGTCCTGGAGTGGGTCAGCCCTACCCACCCGTTGACGGGGGGCAGCTTCCAGGTGTGGACGTTTTGCTCAAGATCTATCTAGGTTCAGACAGATCATTATGCTGCGTTTCCCCCCCTGCAAGTTGCTTCTTCCTGAGAGCAGGGTCCTCTGTTTTTTTCTGGGTTCCTTTTAGAGCTCCCCTAATGTAGGTCTTTGAATACAGAGGGCTAGTCTGATGTTGGAAAACCTTTAAAGGGGGGGGGGGGTATGTTTTTTCCTTCCCTGTTTTAAATAGTGGAGATGGGAGGCGAGGCTTGGATGTGACTGGGAAACCAGGGGAGAAGCCCCACCCCTCCAGGATCAAGTTTGAGCCGGCCCTATCCGGGAAGAGGAGGAGCTACATTCCCAGCTGTAAGGACTGACCCACTCCAGGACCACCGAGAAAGAAGCTTCATGGTAAGTGAAACAAAGCTTCCGTTTTTCTTCTAATCAGGATGTGGTTCTTTGAAATGTCTTCCAGTCAAAGGATATGCTGGTAAGCTCAAGCCTACACGTAAAAATTAGCCCCTGACCTCCTCCAGGGCGCCTGTTGCTCAGATTGCAGGTGCTCCGTGCTTCTCTCAGCATTTGGGCCTCCCTGCTGCCTGATTTCCCCTGCCCTCCAAGAACAAGCTTATCGTAAGAGCCCTGCAGGATCAGACCAGTAGTCCAGCCTCCTGCCTCACACAGCAGCCAACCGACAGGGCACAGAGGGCATAGGCCTTCCTCTGATGTTGCCTCTTGGCTCTGGGATCCAGAGGATCAGTGCCTCTTGAGTATGGGGGTTCCCCTCAGCCGCCTCGGCTGGTAGCCATTGACAGACTGCTCCTCCATGAATCTATTCGATCCCCTTTGAAAGCTGTCTATTCCTGTGGCCATCACGACATCCTGTGGCAGCGAGTTCCACATTTTAATCGCTCTCTGTGTAAAATAGTATTTCGTCTGTCCTAAATCTGCTGCCCATCAGTTTCATTGGGTGCCTTCGAGTTCAGTCACTGTGCCACCCATGAAAGCAGAAAACCGGGCTACGCCACCGACAAGCGCAGTATCTTTACCTGCTCAGGTGGAAAAAGACGACTTTGTTGCAGAGCCCTCAGCTCCCAACTCTCAGCGTGCCCCCCTGTACTATTCCTGTCCATAGGGCCAGCTAGACTTCCCTTTCACTTACAGAGGATGGACTGCAAACTTTCCCGGAGCAGGTTTGTTCCCTCAACTGTTCGTGCTAACACAGCCAAACTGGTAGTCCCAGAATGCGACCAGTTTGCAGTATACAAGCATACATTATTTGTATGCCATATTATGCTTGCGTGCAGGTGCTTCATGAACGTTCCACTCAGGGGTGCAATTCTAGCAGGATCTCCTTTGCATATTAGGCCACACCCCCCGGATGTAGCCAATCCTCCAAGAGCTTACAAGGCTCTTTTCTGTAAGCTCCAGGAGGACCGGCTACATCAGGGGTGTGTGGCCTAATATGCAAAGCAGCTCCTGCTAGAATTGCACCCCTGGTTCCACTCCTTGCGGCTCAAAGACAACAAGCTTATTCTGGAGCCAGGACGCTGAGGGCGGTGAGACGGTCACTTTGTAAAGCAGGAAAACAAAACACATTTATTGGTAGTAGAATGCAGCAAGAGTCTAGTAGCAGAATGCAGCAAGAGTCTAGTAGCACTTTAAAGACTAACACTGATGGCGGGGGAGGAGCTTCAGACGCAGCTAGAAAGAAGTCACTTCTGAAGAAGTGAGCCGCGACTTGTGAAAGTTCATCTCCTGCCACAACATTTGCTAGTCGAAGGTGCTCCTGGAGTGTCGCTCTTTTCCACTGCAACAGACAGACCTGCATTTTGGGGTTTTTTTACTTTTAAAAAAATATTTATATTTTTAATGAAAGACTGATTCTGACGACCACAGTGTCACAGTAAATACTGTCCAAAGCCAAAATTTGTTTGCAAACATAACAGAATTCAAAAGGAGTTAATAAAGCTATATACTCAAAATTTACATACAGTGGTAGGTGTTAATGAAATAAACAACAATATGTTATAGAGGGATATTCTTAAAAATAAATCCAAGTACTATACACTGCATTGCTCGGTAAGACATCCTGTTGGGTGAGAAAAGCAACAGCTGGATACCATGGAGTTATAATTTTTTTTCTCATGCTAACGATGATGTGGAGTAATGACAACCAAAAGCTAATTTACAGTAAATAAAGTATTCCCAGATGTTATTGTACCAACTTTGGAGTGAAGGTAAATATGCATCTTTCCACTTTTTTGCTAGTAGGGTTTTGGCAACAGAAAATAATAAAACAACCATTTCTTTTTTATGTCTGTCTACCTTTTTAACATTCCAGTGATTCAATAATATGGTCTCTGGAACCCTAGGGGTGCTTCCTGAAAGCATGAATTGTGTTTTGTCTTTACCTTGTTGATATCCTGCCTTTCCCCCCAATAGGAGGATCCAAAAGGAAATCACATACTTTTCCTCCCTGCCACTTTATCCTCACAGAAAGGGAGGCCAGGTTGGGTGTTTGCGACCAGACAAGATCACCCAGCCAGCTTCTGGGGGCAGGGTGGAAATTCAAACCCAGGTCTCTCAGATACCAGCCTGACACTCTGACCACTACGCCACACTGTTCCTCCTCTACAACCCTTCTTCCCCCAACACACAGGCCTCTTCAGCACCAGTGCTGGAAAGGCAGATCTCCCTATTCCGGGGCTGCCACAAGGACACTGGCTTATCTCACTGCTTCTACCGTAAGATCATGCTGATGGAACAGAATCTCAAGGTACACCCTAGACTGGCAGTGACCTTCCAAATTTATTTTTTATTTTATTTATTTTATTTTGCAGATTTATAGGCCGCCCTTTCCCATAGCGGGCGGCTTCCGACGTAATAAAACAATCAAAAACAGTTTAAAACAATTAAAACAGTTTAAACGGTTAAAACAATTTAAAATTAAAGCGATTAAGCCACCGCTCACATTAAGGCGGCATGGATGGTGTGGACAGGTCAGTGCAGGCGGGCCAGTTTAGATGGTAAGGACATCCGTCCGCCACAGCCATAGACCTGGCGGAACAGCTCCGTCTTACAGGCCCTCTGGAATGATAACAAATCCGGGAGGACCCGAACCTCCGTAGGGAGCTATCCCCGGGCCAAAAGAAGCCCGCCTAAAATCCACCAGGGATAGGGCCTTCTCTGTTATGGCCCCTACATGGTGGAATCAACTGCCGGAGGAGGTGAGGGCCCTGCGGGACCTTGTTCAGTTCCGCAGGGCCTGCAAGACAACCCTCTTCCGGCTAGCCCACACCTAACTGATGAGAAACTAAACGTAGCTTACCAGACTCCTGTTATATATTCTGCTGTGATGTTTAATGTTTTTAATGTTTTAAATGTTTTAAAGGTTTTTAATGCTTATATATTTAAATGTTAGTCTAATTTTATGTTGACTCTCTGTTGTGAGCCGCCCTGAGCCACTTTGTGGGAAGGGTGGGATAAATCCTAAATAAATAAATCGCACCAGGTCGGGGCCTGGTCGAGGCAAGCCGGACATCCCTTGGTCCAGGGATGGTCAGAAGCTGGTGACAGACCAATCGTAGTGATACCCCCAGAAGAGCCACAAGCAGAGGCCCAACGCCCAAGCCTCTCTACGACTGGCATTCAGCGTATACCACTCCTGAACATGGAGGTTCCACTTAGCCATTAGAATTAATTGTCAGCAGGGTGTAGTAGTTAAAACGCCACACTAGGATCTGGGGACCCAGGTTCAAATCTCCACTTGGCCATGGAAGGTTGCTGGGTGACCTTGGGCCAGTCACACTGTCTCGATCTAACCTACCCCGCAGGGTGGTTGTGAGGATGAAATGGAGAAGAGAGTGAGGTAAGCAGCTTTGGGTCCCACTGGGGAGAACGGGAAACTATAAATAAACCTAATTAATTAAATTCGTCCTCTGTTGAGTCTTAGTAAGAACCCCGTGGTGCAGAGGGTGAAAGCTGCAGTCCTAAGCTCTGCTCATGACCTGAGTTCGATCCCTGGTGGGAGCTGGGTTTTCAGGTAGCTGGCTTGAGGTTGACTCAGCCTTCCATCCTTCCAAGGGTGGTAAAATGAGTACCCAGCTTGCTGCGGGGGAAAATGTAGATGACTGGGGAAGGCAATGGCAAACCACCCCGTAAAAAGTCTGCCATGAAAACGTTGTGAAAGCAATGTCACCCCAGAGTCAGAAACGACTGGTGCTTGCACAGGGGACCTTTCCTTTCCTGAGTCTTGCTCTCCACAAATTTGTCCTTTTTGTTTTGTTCTAAACTTTTATTTTACAACATTTTTTCAAAATAAACTAAAATTTAATAATAATATTATATATAGCCAGAAATGTACAACTAGGTAAGGCAGACAAATTCAGAAGCAATACACAACAGTATGTCGTTTTTAAAGCCATCCAAGATTGTGGCAGTGAGTTCCACAAGCAACGCACGGGCTGTGCAAATAAGTGATGCCTTTTGTCTGCCATCAATCTACTATTTACCCTTGAACTTCTGACTGAGAGGAAGCAAGCAGGATTCCAAAAACGCCCCATCACAGACACGGACCTGAGCATGAGAACCCTGACCAGAGACTATTTGTGACCCTCCCCCCAACCCCGCAAAGTCAGCAGGCCCCCAGTCCTGGTACGCAACCTACCCTGTCCCTCCGATTAATGTCCGCCCCTCTCTGCACCAGGAGCTCCACCATGTCCGGCTGGTTCCGCAGCACTGCGATATGCAGGGCTGTGTAATACGTGACTGGATCTTAAAATCAGAGAGAGAGAATTAAAAGTCTGTTTTAGGCAGACTTCAGCAATACCCTTAATACCAGACCTCTCCCTGGGCAAAAAAACCGAGCACTGGCACCAGACAGAACTGTCCTCTCAAGAAGAACAGCACAAAGATATTCAGTCTCAGCAAATCCAGCAAGGTAGCATCTTTACAAAAAAAAAAAAAAATCACAGTCTTTCCCGAATCATAATCCACTTCATCAGTTGCATGAAGTGTTTGTACTCCGGTGCCAGACATATAGATGTACATGGGTGCAGATAGGGGAAGGAGAATATTATGTTGTTATAAACCAAAAGGCTCAGTAATCTGAGATGCTGCTGTGTGACATATATCACAGAACATGGATCTTATTCAGGGAGGAAACGGTCTGGTCAGATGGGGTAGGGGGCTTCTAAAACTGCATGAATTTGTGATCGATTTGCAAATGTTTACTTTGGAACAGTTACTTTTTTATTATTTAGCTATTTACTTCAAACATTTTTATCCCACCTTTCCACCCAGTTACGGCCTCTTCCAGGCAGCGCACAATTAAAAAGACAATAAAACCAACTTTTCAAAATCCGTATACACACGTAAGTCAAAATGGCAATGAAAACATAAACAGGAAGCAGGGTTAGTAAGGGAATGCCAAATTAAACAAAAAGCCTCCAACGATCCTGCTTCAGGTTGGCACAACCTCCCTGGGATCCATTGGAAGCACAAGACAGAACTAAAGGTCATCCACATACCGGTGACAGCCCAGCCCAGATCTTCAGCTGACTTCACTCAGATGTTTAACATAGAGCATAGGGGACAAGACAGAAACTTGAAGGACCCCAGAGGCTAAGGAGCTGAGCAGCAGGTCCCCAACACCATCTTCTGAGACCAAAACAACCACAAGACAGTGCCTCCCGGTCTCAAAAGTCGGCTCAGAATGATACAGTTGAAGCTGCTGCGACATCAAGCAGCACATGTCATCCACCAGAGTGACCAAGGCTGTTTCAGTACTATAACCAGGCTTGGAGCCAGACTGTAAAGGATTCAAACTCTCTAGAAGGGCTTTCTGCATCCTCATTTTCCTTGTTTGTGTATTCCTGTTCCTTCAGGGTTCCCTCACCGCCCCACCTCCGTTCCACACATTTTGCTCCCTCTAGTGGTCGACCCGATATTACATCACTGTATGTTCAGCATAAAGAGCCCTGTGGTGCAGAGTGGTAAGTTGTAGTATTGCAGTCCAAGCTCTGCTCATGACCTGAGTTCGATCCCGGAGGAAGGTGGGTTCAGGTAGCCAGCTCAAGGTTGACTCAACCTTCCATTCCTCTGAGGTCGGTAAAATGAGTACCCAGCTTGCTTGGTGTAAGGTGTAGATGATTGGGGAAGGCAATGGCGAACCATCCCATGGAAAGTCTGCAGTGAAAACGTCATGATGCAATGTTACCCCAGAGTCGGAAATGACTGGTGCTTGCACAGGGGACTACCTTGACCTTTATGTTCGGCATAAAAATCTGCATTTTAAATCTGCGGGGAGGTATGCCAGACATAAAAGGATATAATATCAGATCCACCACTAGAGGGCGCAAAACACGTGTGAAACACAAATCCCCCTGCCACTGAAGCAATGGGAACACACAAATGAGGAACATTTGTGGAAAGCCTAAATTCTTCTATTTAATATATTGTATTTTGTTTCTGTTGTATGATTGTACATGGAGTACCGTATTACAGATAGCCAGTGCGTCGGGATTTCCATCTATCATGAGAACTTGTGCACAGTCTCAGTGCTGGCTGGCTAGGCAGGCACTATTCGGACTACTATTAAACAGCTGCCAGGCTGCAGGAGGCACCATTCCAACCAGGGCCAGGGGCAGCTAACTCTTTCCTCATGGGCTTGTGCATTTGCATTTATTTCTACCCAATTCTTCTCCTCCATTGGGATTCAGAGTGGCTCAGGACATCGTTCTCCCCCTCTCCCATTTCTCCACAACTCTGTGCACCGGCCAGGCTGAGAGTCTGTGATTGCCCCAAGGCCAACCCAGTGAGCGTCAGTGATGGAAGTGGGGATTTAAACCCAGCTCTCCCAGGGTCTTAAGTCCACCATTCAGCTATGGAGAACCAGTTTGGTGTGGTGGTTAAGTGTGCGGACTCTTATCTGGGAGAACCGGGTTTAATTCTCCACTCCTCCGCTTGCACCTGCTGGAATGGCCTTGGGTCAGCCATAGCTCTGGCAGAGGTTGTCCTTGAAAGGGCAGCTGCTGTGAGAGTCCTCTCAGCCCCACCCAACTCACAGGGTGTCTGTTGTGAGGGAGGAAAGTAAAGGAGATTGTGAGCCGCTCTGAGACTCTTCGGAGTGGAGGGCGGGATATAAATCCAATATCTTCATCTACCTCACAGGGTGTCTGTTGTGGGGGGGTGGAAGGAAAGGAGCTTGTGAGCCGCTCTGAGACTCTTCGGAGTGGAGGGCGGGATATAAATCCAATATCTTCATCTACCTCACAGGGTGTCTGTTGTGGGGGGGGTGGAGGGAAAGGAGATTGTGAGCTGCTCTGAGACTCTTCGGAGTGAAGGGCGGGATATAAATCCAATATCTTCATCTACCTCTCAGGGTGTCTGTTGTGGGGGAAGAAGGGAAAGGAGATCATGAGCCGCTCTGAGACTCTTCGGAGTGGAGGGCGGGATATAAATCCAATATCTTCATCTACCTCACAGGGTGTCTGTTGTGGGGAAGGAAGGGAAAGGAGATTGTAAGCCGCTCTGAGACTCTTTGGAGTGGAGGGCGGGATATAAATCCAATATCTTCATCTACCTCACAGGGTGTCTGTTGTGGGGGCTTGGAGGGAAAGGAGATTGTGAGCCGCTCTAAGACTCTTTGGAGTGAAGGGCGGGATATAAATCCAAGATATTCATCTATCTCACAGGGTGTCTGTTGTGGGGGAGGAAGGGAAAGGAGATTGTGAGCCGCTGAGACTCTTTGGAGCGGAGGGCGGGATATAAATCCAATATCTTCATCTACCTCACAGGGTGTCTGTTGTGGGGGAGGAAGGGAAAGGAGATTGTGAGCCGCTCTGAGACTCTTCCGAGTGCAGGGCGGGATATAAATCCAATATCTTTATCTACCTCACAGGGTGTCTGTTGTGGGGGAGGAAGGGAAAGGAGATGGTGAGCCACTCTGAGACTCTTCAGAGTGGAGGGTGGGATATAAATCCAATATCTTCATCTACCTCTCAGGGTGTCTGTTGTGGGGGAGGAAGGGAAAGGAGATTGTGAGCTGCTCTGAGACTCTTTGGAGTGGAGGGCGGGATATAAATCCAATATCTTCATCTACCTCACAGGGTGTCTGTTGTGGGGGAGGAAGGGAAAGGAGATTGTGAGCTGCTCTGAGACTCTTTGGAGTGGAGGGCGGGATATAAATCCAATATCTTCATCTACCTCACAGGGTGTCTGTTGTGGGGGAGGAAGGGAAAGGAGATTGTGAGCCGCTCTGAGACTCTTCGGAGTGCAGGGCGGGATATAAATCCAATATCTTTATCTACCTCACAGGGTGTCTGTTGTGGGGGAGGAAGGGAAAGGAGATGGTGAGCCACTCTGAGACTCTTCAGAGTGGAGGGTGGGATATAAATCCAATATCTTCATTTACCTCTCAGGGTGTCTGTTGTGGGGGCTTGGAGGGAAAGGAGATTGTGAGCCGCTCTGAGACTCTTCGGAGTGGAGGGCGGGATATAAATCCAATATATTCATCTATCTCACAGGGTGTCTGTTGTGGGGGAGGAAGGGAAGGAGATTGTGAGCCGCTCTGAGACTCTTTGGAGCGGAGGGCGGGATATAAATCCAATATCTTCATCTACCTCACAGGGTGTCTGTTGTGGGGGAGGAAGGGAAAGGAGATTGTGAGCTGCTCTGAGACTCTTCGGAGTGCAGGGCGGGATATAAATCCAATATCTTTATCTACCTCACAGGGTGTCTGTTGTGGGGGAGGAAGGGAAAGGAGATGGTGAGCCACTCTGAGACTCTTCAGAGTGGAGGGCGGGATATAAATCCAATATCTTCATCTACCTCTCAGGGTGTCTGTTGTGGGGGAGGAAGGGAAAGGAGATCATGAGCCGCTCTGAGACTCTTTGGAGTGGAGGGCGGGATATAAATCCAATATCTTCATCTACCTCACAGGGTGTCTGTTGTGGGGGAGGAAGGGAAGGGAGATTGTGAGCCGCTCTGAGACTCTTCGGAGTGGAGGGCGGGATATAAATCCAATACCTTCATCTACCTCACAGGGTGTCTGTTGTGGGGGAGGAAGGTAAAGGAGATTGTGAGCCGCTCTGAGCCTCTTTGGAGTGGAGGGCGGGATATAAATCCAATATCTTCATCTACCTCACAGGGTGTCTGTTGTGGGGGAGGAAGGGAAAGGAGATTGTGAGCCGCTCTGAGACTCTTTGGAGTGGAGGGCGGGATATAAATCCAATATCTTCATCTACCTCACAGGGTGTCTGTTGTGGGGGAGGAAGGGAAAGGAGATTGTGAGCCGCTCTGAGACTCTTTGGAGTGGAGGGCGGGATATAAATCCAATACCTTCATCTTCTTCCTGGCCCCATCTAGTGCTTCTATGTAGTGCAGGGAAAACAGCCAACTACAAAGGAGCCAGCCGAGGTTGGAAAAATAGAAGGCGGGGAGTGTTAATGCCTCTCTCTCTTCATTCACTGTGACTCCAATTTTGAGTTTCTTTCTCTAGCGGCTGCTTTGAAAAAAAGAATCCACAAAGCCACCATCTCCCAGCATCCATCTCTAGCTTGACCATCAACCCAATAGGGAGTCTCTGTGTTGCGTGTTTAGTTCATGGGGACTTTTGTTAGGCAGGTGGAAAGACAGCTGATGCCTTACCACTAGACACATCTCCTCTGCAATAGGGGAACCAGCAATAGAGGAAGGATTCCACCCAGTTTCTCCTTATCTGGCACTCCAAGGCCTTCACGCGCGCCATCGAGCCTGCCTTGCCCAGGAGCGGCCATGTTGCTACGGAGACCATCCAGAGGGAACTCTGGGTGATGTCACAAAACTCCGGAGCGCCAACCAAGACAAAAAGCAGGCTTTCTTCAGAGAGCAAGGGCCAGATGAGAGCAACAAAATGCAGAAAGTGCAGTGCAAATCTTGCGCGCCGTGGTAGGTCTGAACAGGGGTGTTCCATAGATGGAACCAGGGCTATTTTTGCAACAGGAGCTCCTTTGCCTACTGGGCCACACACCCCTGATGTAGCCAATCCTTCAAGGGCTTACAGTAGGCCCTGTACAAAGAGCCCTGTAAGCTCTTGGAGGATTGGCCATATCAGCAGGGTGTAGCCCAGGGGTGGCCAAACTGTGGCTCGGGAGCCACGTATGGCTCTTTCACGCATACTGTGTGGCTTTCAAAGCCCACGCTGCCCCATCGGCCAGCTTGGAGAAGAAGGCATTTCTCTCTTTAAATCACTTTTCCAAGCCAAGCCTGCCAGCAGCTTGGAGAATGCATTTAAAGTTAAGTTTCCACCTCTCCCTCCCTCCTCCTTCCCCCATCTACTTGCCTGCCTTCTTTCCTGTCTTGCAGCTCTCAAACATCTGACATTTATTCTATGTGGCTCTTACGTTAAGCAAGTCTGGCCACCCCCTGATGTAGCCTAATATGCAAAGGAGTTCCTGTTACCAAAAAAAAAAAAAAAAAAGATCCCTGGAACTGCAGCAAAAAGGGGAAAGGGGGGGGGGGGAGAATCATCCACAGCTCGCCATTCAGAAAAAAAGTCTCATTTCAAACAAGTCAACCATATTTGCTCCCAATCCCAGACTGTTTTGTTTGCTTTGTCTTCCTTCCCCCCCCCCCACCACAAACCACACATACGATGTCACATTACCCTAGAGCAGGGGTGTTTTTAGAAAGTGGGTGGGGCCAGCGGGGCTTTTGCCCTTTTGTTCTTTCCCAGTATTTTTTATTATTATTATTGTCCCTCCTCTCGCCTGCGTTTGGGCATCCTCCGTGGATGCAGATGTGTCCTTTGTGGAGGCCATTTTGTGGTTCTGCCCACCCCCTTGCATTAGAATTTCCAAAAGGCCTGACAAGATTGGGAAAACCTCCCCCAAAGCTTCTGGTCATCGTTTTGGGGGGGGAAAGCAGAGGATCCAGAAGTGCAGCTCATGAACACAGGAAGCCGCCTGCTACTGAATCAAACCCCTCCTCCAATCCCCCAGTCCTGTCTCCTCAGACTGGCAGCAGCTCTCCAGGGCAAGGGTGTCAAACTCATTTGTTATGAGGGCTGGATCTGACATAAGTGAGACCTTGTTGGACCGGGCCATGTCGGGTTGGGCCGAGCCACGTTGGGCCGGGCCATGTGTGGACCTATTTAAGATTAGGTAGCAGAGATACAAATTTTATAAAGAACACAAACAAAATATTAAAAAAAAAAGAAATTAAAACATGCTTAAAACATTAGCACTCATTGGTCTTAAAGATGGTTTCTTTGTATTTCTCCCATGGGATCCAAGGAAATGGGCAAAGGAAGCTCTGGCTCTTTCCTTCCTTCCCCAGGGGACTGGGGGAGGGGGAGGAGCCTCAGCCAATAGAAGGAAGAAAGGCTTAGCTCAGAAGCTCTGCTGTGCGATTGAGAGAGCCAGGCAAAGCAAGCTCTCCCTCCCCCCTTTCTCCCCATGGGAGGAGCCTCAGCCAATGGAGAAAACAGGTTTTGATCTGGAGCTCCTGTGCAACTGAGCAAGGCTGGCAAAGCAAGCTGTGATGCAGAAGGAAGCAGACGACAGCCAGTTGCTCGAGGAGCCCTCTGGGGGCCTGATTTGGCCCCTGAACTGCATGTTTGACACCCCATCTCTAGGGTCTCAGGCTGAGATCTTCTCCATCACCTCCTGCCTGGTCCCTTCAACTGGAAATGCTGGGGGATTAAACCAGAGACTTTCTGCTTGCCAAGCAAATGCTCTGCCACTGAGCCACACCCCCTCTCCTCCTACCTTCAAAGATGATGTCCGCCCCGTTGCGTAAGAGGGTTTCGGCAGCGTGAGTCAGCCCGAGCTCGGCCACTTTCAGCAGAGCGTAGCTAACTCCTTCCTGGTAGAACAGGGAATGGGCCTCTCTCTCCAGAAGCTCCTGGAGGACCAGCAGTCGGCTGTCGTCTTCAGCCACATCGCTGGGACTTGGGAAAGACAGAAGGACCACAGAAGATTAAAATGGCTGGATAAACTGAGAGAATCAATCCAGACTTATTGAACAGTCATTGACCAGCACAAGATAAAACGTATGACCTATAAATTCAGAAACACGTTCCCGGCTTAGTAAATATACCTCCATTTGCGTATAAAATTCAAAAACACTTACTGAACTTATGAAATGCTCTACATTAATTAGATTAATTTAAAACAATTCCCATATTCTGTCGCCAAGATCATTAAATGAATTTATCCAGCTGTCATTAACTGACGAATCTTATAAGCTGCCGTGAAAAATTTTGCACAGCAAGCTTGTGGCTGATGGATTTTCATCTATAAGCAACAATCGAGTGTGTGTTGATTCTGAGCAACCAGGAAACCTCTTAAGCAAAGGATTGATAAATCTAAGATGCATTTCTTGATAGAAGGGACATCGCAATAAGATATGTTCTGTGGTCTCAATTTCTCAGTGCTACAGGGGCATACGTTTTTCCTTCAGAACATTTTTCTAACACCCCTCTACCACTGCTGAGGGAAAGGCGTGATTTCTAGCAAGTGAGAATGCCCTCCTATGACCAATGTTCCCTCTAAGCTGTGGAGTCCTGTGAGCAAAAATTGTACTTTGTGAGCTACTGGCATTAAAGCTGTGAGCTACTGCATAAATTATTGTGCTCTGGGGCCATCCTTCCTGAGCTGAGACAAAAATGTGTGAGCTGGCTCACGCTAACTCAGCTTAGAGGGAACACAGCCTGTGACTGTCAGGTCTGGGAACTACCTTCAATAATGACTCTTCATGTATTAAGGATAAGTGTTTATTGTAAGATAGCACCGATAACACTGGTTGAGCCAGTGTCAGAACTGGGATACAACAGCAGGTGTGTTAGATATATACATTCACCGTAACCATTGCCAACGCGCCTTTTTTTCTCTGGGCGCGAGATTAATTCAAAAGCAAAAGCTCATACCAAAGAATTCCATTTGTTTCTCACACTCCAAAGCAACGTAGGGAATCACCACCAGATAACACGCTGTAGTCACCTTGAAGGCCAAGCTGAGAAGGAATGAACTGGCCTCCCTCGTGGGGGGCTGAACTTCCGTTTCTTCTAGACAAAGGCAGCATACAGAATAGCAGTGGCGAGGGATCTTGACAATGACGAGGTACCTCCAGTCGAGAGAGGTAAGAGGCAGGGGAGAATTGCAGAACCCAAATGGCACAGCTAAGCGATTTCCCCCAGACTGGGGGAGGGCAGAAGGACCGCTACTCACCTGCAAGCCACTCATATCTCTCACATTTTTGTAAGCATCCCTGTCAGGCACATACATACCCATACGTACACCTATGGGGGGAAGTAACCCACTAGGGAGGTAGAGTTACCATCTGCTCCACCTTCGCTCTCCATTCCGCATCAGCACTCAATGGGTGGGTGGGTGGAGGGGCATCACACAACGCTGCAACGCCACTGGAGAGCCAGTTTGGTGTAGTGGTTAGGTGCGTGGACTCTTATCCGGGAGAATCGGGTTTGATTCCCCACTCCTCCACTTGCAGCTGCTGGAATGGCCTCGGGTCAGCCATAGCTCTGGCAGAGGTTGTCCTTGAAAAGGCAGCTTCTGGGAGAGCTCTCTCAGCCCCACCCACCTCACAGGGTGTCTGTTGTGGGGGGAGAAGATAGAGGAGATGGTGAGCCGCTCTGAGTCGCTGATTCAGAGAGAAGGGCGGGGGATAAATATGCAATTCTTCTTCTTCACTTCCAGCCGGAACTTGGGCATTGCAGTGACGCTCTAGGAATTTCCCCAATCTCTGGCTTTTACCATAGAAATTGGGAAGTTCTGGACCACTGCTGCAAGCAGATTCCTAGCGGAAAGCAATATCATAACATCTTGCAATGCCATTTTGAAGCGCCACACCCCCCCTCCTGACATGGGCTGTCACTTTTATTTGGCAGAATGGCTCCCACCAGAATTTCTCTTTCCTATAAATGACACTTCCCACTTTCCTCAGCATCACGTCCTGCTAGAGTAGATGGAAACCGTCGTTTTAGCCTGAAGACCGCGAGAACTACAATTCCCATCAAGCCCAGCAAATCGTTAGTCTGGGCATGCCCCAGGTCACTGCCCAGCTGCCTATGTGGTGATGATGAATGCCACCAAATGCCAAGCTGTCTCTTGCCCTTTTCCACTGTCACCATGGCCTGGGTCTGAGCCAAGCAGATCTTGCAGCACTGCTACATCCCATGATCCTCCAGGGCACCAAACCACAGGAACGGTCCTTTTCTGTGCTTCCTTGCAGGAAGACCAGCCTACAAATGCCACGAGTTATGACCTATCAAGCCCATTACCTCTCGAGGGTTTCTTGCCGCTCAGGATCCTGCAGCCCCAGGCATCCCAAGATCTCATCTACCAAGGGCTGGTACTCAAAGATGATCCGACGGAAGCCATGCAGAAAGGGCATTGTCCCCTCCGGGTCGAAGGTCATTCAGAAACGGCTTCTGGCCTCTCAGCAAAGCAGACGGCTCCCTTCTTGGCTTATCTAAAAATGGAAACAACCGTCTCTAAAGAAAGGGTTTGACACGGCAATGGTTTGCAATTGGCTCACGCCTGTATAAAAATATGGGCATCGTAAAAAGTGGAGGCCTTCAGACACCAAGGTAAGCGGCAAATAAACTGAGACGGCATGAATGCAGCTCGCTACCTTGGGGGAACACTCCCTCCTGGAGCCTACCTGAAAACTTCCTCAAGCTCTAACGCGGGGCTGTCGAACTCGTTTGTTACGAGGGCAGGATCTGACATAAAAGAGACCTTGTCGGGCGGGGCCGTGTGCGTCATAAAATGTAATGCCAGGGAGCAGAGATATAAACTTTATAAAGGACACAGACAAACACAAAGATTTTTTAAAAAACTTAAAATATGCTTAAAAGTTTAGCACTCTTGCAGTGTTTTGTTTATTTAAGTTTCTGGTAACTGACACCTCTTGCTCTGAATTATTGCATCAAAATCTGGAGACAATGTCTGTGATGTAGCAATCTTGAGTATGCTGCTCCGGTGTTGTGCGGGTATGTGTCTGTAAGTTGCAAACCCACTTTTGATTTATTGACATTCATTACAGAAATCTCATGACCATTGCTTTGAGCCTAAGGCCCAGGGAGAAACATGAAATGGCTGGGCATTACAAGCTTTTGTACTTAAGTTGCTTCATGTGCAGGTCAGCCAATACAGAAAATAGAGGCTTCGCTCTGTAGCTCCTGTGCAACTGAGCAAGCCTGGCAAAGCAAGCTGTGATGCAGAAGGAAGCAAGAGAGAGAAGGAAGCAGGTGACAGTGAGTTGCTAGCAGGCCTGATAGGAGCCCCCTGGGGGCCTGATTTGGCCCTCAGGCCACATGTTTGACACCCCTGTTCTAATGCACTGACCTCCAAATGTAGGTGCCTGGGGAATGGAGTTGGTTTACTCCACAGACTGGGACAGTTTAATCCCAGTTCAGAGTTCCAATGCATCTGGATGTCCTGGCGACACATAGCTAGGTCAGATCAGGATGTTTCAATCAGGCTTCCTGAGAGGGGCACAGCAAGCCCGTGAAGATGCATTCATGCCTGATTGCTGCTTCCTCACAGGTTGTCACGATAGCCAAAGGCAACTGGTGTCAGATAAACTGAATGCTGAAGACTTCCCTGTTAGTCCAACAAATTCTAACATTTACTGGGAAATCTCAAGGCTCAGCAATTTTTTTTTCCGCTTTCATTTCCATCTTTTTCCAGCAAAGGTTGACTGACATTTCTTTTATCGGAGGTATTTCTACACTGTTTCTCAAGGGGGGGGGGGGCGGAATTCTGTTCCAAACAAGCCACAGAACACAAGAGAGCTAAAGAAAACAATTAAAAGCAAGAAGTTTACAATATGAACCACAATTGGTCTAAGAATCATCATATGGAAGATATTTCTTGATAGAAACATGGAGAGATTTCTCCTTCATCTTTAGTATAATTTAAGAAGAGGCTGCCTGCTGCATCTCTGTTTCATTCTTCAGCCTGGCCATCCCTTGTTCCAATTGCCCTAAGGCCTGAGTAATTCCAGCCTGTCTCTGCATTGTATGGGATTGCACAGCCCCTAATGATGGAAGTTCTATGGAGACATCTTTCTGATCCTTCTCCCTCTCCCAGAGGCATATGGGCAAATGTCCAAAACAAGCTTGTAACTAAATTATTTCTGATATCTACCACTAAGTATCAAAATCTGCCAGGACTCTTTGGCCAATGACCAAACCTGCCCTCCTTTACCAGGAGGAAATGCCCCACACTGTAAAGAAATCAGTTGCTTTTCCAAAAAACCTAGGCACACATTGCAATTTCTTCAAAGGCTACAGCTGCACTTGCGTTTGCTGCATAGTGGCCATCGAATTCTGATCCACATTGCCAGGGTTGGTAGCCCTCCCATCTGGAAAGGCAAGAACCAAAGAGGAACACTCTGCCTTGTCCTCTCCGCGCCTTATCAAGAAGGCCACCTGCTCCTATCTGCAGAGCAGGGTAGCTGGGTATTTCAGAGCCACACAACCGGCCGGCAGTTTTTGATCGCAGTTACCAAGAGGCCTGTTGCAGAAGCAAACGCCCCACAGCTCTTAAGGAATATTTCCACTTTGACTGCAAAGTGCCATAGATGAAAGCAAAAAAGCCCCATAAGGCTACACTGCAACACAACAGGTTCTTAATTTTATTCTGAAGGGAGCACTGGGACAATGAAAAAACAAATATACTTTTATTTTATTGACACAGTTTATAGTCTGCCTTTGTTACTGAGACTTGTGGTAGATTACACTAAGGGAGTCAGTACAGCCAGCAAGATGGGACATTCGATAAAGAATGCAACGGGGTTTGGATTGTAGAAGTTTGGAACCCACCAGAAACAAACAAACAAAAAGTAGAATTGAAGCTGACATTTTTCATAGTCACTGTTACTTTGCTCTATTTCCCCTTTTTATTTTATTTGTTCGGTTTTTTAAACTGAAGGCCTGCCCCTGCTGATCCAAGACAAAAGGCAAGGAAAAGACACATTCAGTTACCCATTCGCATTACAGAAATGTTAGTTAACGTTATTAAACCTTATAATTGTTCCTTCCATTTTTTTTCCAAAGAAAGTTAATTTCATGGTTCCACAATAACAGTTAATTTGTTTCTGTAATGAGCATACATATCAAACCGGCCGCTGATTAAAGTTTCTCTCTCTTTTTGCTGTTCTAATCAACTGCACACTTTAAGAATGCATGGCCCATATTTAGTAGGTCAACAGACCATTTTTTTAAACCTGTTAAAATGGTCAGCTCCAGAGAACAGAGGAAACAGATTCTTCCCTAGAGCCATCATTCCTCACACACAAAATCAGCCTTGTAGAAGAGGCTGCCTCTGTTTCTTATGTTCTTATATGTGTGTACTTGTGTGCCTGGAAGTGGTGCAGAGGAGAGCAATGACCAAGTCCTACAAGGAAAGGTTGAGGCCTTGGGACTGTTCAGTCTGGAGAATAGGAGGTTGAGGGGGGGCAGGTTGGTTCTCTATTACTACTTGAAGGGCTGTCGCTTTGAGGAGGGCAGGGAGCTGTTCCTGTTGGAAGCAGAGATGACTCACAGTCATGGTTTTAGATTGAAGGGCTGGAAGGTGCCAGCTGGATACCAGGAAACACTTTTGCACCATGAGAGTTGTTCCACAGTGGGCTCAGCTACTAGATCTGGTAGGGTTGCCAGATCAAAGTCAAGAAATATCTGGGGACTTTGAGGGTGAAGCCGGGAGCAAGGGTGTGACAAGCACAACTGAACTCCAAAGGGAGTTCTGGCCATCACATTTAAAGGGGCAGCACACCTTTTAAATGCCTTCCCTCCATTAGAAATAACGAAGGATTGGGGGACCTACTTTTGGCGGGGTCATAGAATTGGACCCCCTGGTCCAATTCTTTTGAAACTTGGAGGGTGTTTTGAGAAGAGGCATTGGATGCTATGCTGCAAATCTGGTGCCTCTACCTCAAAAAACAGGGGGCACCAGAGCCCCAGATACCTGCAGATCAATTCTCCATTGTACCCTATGGGAATTGGACTCCATAGGAAATAATGGAGTGCCCAGCAGACATGCCCCTCCCTGCTTTCTGATGACCCTGAAGTGGGGGGAGGGCCTCCAAACGGGGGGATCCCCTGCTCCCACCTGGGGATTGGCAACCCTAGGAGTTGGTGAGCTCCCACCCACCCCACTGGCAGTCTTTAAGCAGCAGCTGGACAAACACTGGTCAGGGTGCTCTATGCCGATCCTGCATTAAGCAGGGAGTTGGACCAGTTCAGGGGTGTCAAATGTGCGGCCTGCAGGGCCAGTATCTGGCCCGGGAGCAACTGACCGTCTCCTGCATCCTTCTCCTGGCTGCTACTGCTGCTGGGTGGAAAAGCTTCGGGGGGGGGGGGGGGAGGAAAAAGAGAACGCACGCATGTGCATCATAGGAAAGCTTCCCCCATCCCACTGTCTCCTGCTTCCTCCACCAGGGCTGCAGCTTTGCCAAGCCTGTCTTCCCTCCTTTGGGGAGGAAGTGGAGAGGGAAGGAAAAAGAGAGCACACACAGCTGCACCAGAGAAAAGCTCCCTCCGTCCTCTCCTTCCTCCAGTGGGGGCTGCTCCTGCACTGCCAAGCCTGTCTTCTCTTGTTTGGAGACGGAGGGAGGAAAGTGCAAGGAAAGACACAAGAAAACAGAGACCTTTGGAACTTTCAAGGCCACCGACATTTTATTCCAGATATAAGCTTTCCTGTGGATGCACACTTCAATGCGGTGGAGAGGGAGATTGTTCTGACAAGCCCCGCTGTTTACTTTGAGTCCCAATCACACGCATACATGTTAAAAAAGGAAGGGGGGGAGGAAAAACATGCATCTGGGGTAAGAGGAATTAGAGGGAAATTATTTTGGCTCTTTCCGAGGTTTTTTTTTTTTAAAAAAATAATAATTTGGATTTCTATGTCATAAGAACATAAGAGAAGCCATGTTGGATCAGGCCAATGGCCCATCCATCCAACACTCTGTGTCACATAAGAGAAGCCATGTTGGATCAGGCCAGTGGCCCCTCCAGTCCAACACTCTGTGTCACATAAGAACATAAGAGAAGCCATGTTGAATCAGGCCAATGGCCCATCCAGTCCAACACTCTGAGTCACATAAGAACATAAGAGAAGCCATGTTGAATCAGGCCAGTGGCCCATCCAGTCCAACACTCTGAGTCACATAAGAACATAAGAGAAGCCATGTTGAATCAGGCCAGTGGCCCATCCAGTCCAACACTCTGAGTCACATAAGAACATAAGAGAAGCCATGTTGAATCAGGCCAATGGCCCATCCAGTCCAACACTCTGTGTCACATAAGAACATAAGAGAAGCCATGTTGAATCAGGCCAATGGCCCATCCAGTCCAACACTCTGAGTCACATAAGAACATAAGCGAAGCCATGTTGAATCAGGCCAGTGGCCCATCCAGTCCAACACTCTGAGTCACATAAGAACATAAGAGAAGCCATGTTGAATCAGGCCAGTGGCCCATCCAGTCCAACACTCTGAGTCACATAAGAACATAAGAGAAGCCATGTTGAATCAGGCCAATGGCCCATCCAGTCCAACACTCTGTGTCACATAAGAACATAAGAGAAGCCATGTTGGATCAGGCCAGTGGCCCCTCCAGTCCAACACTCTGTGTCACATAAAGACATAAGAGAAGCCATGTTGGATCAGGCCAATGGCCCATCCAGTCCAACACTCTGTATCACATAAGAACATAAGAGAAGCCATGTTGGATCAGGCCAGTGGCCCATCCAGTCCAACACTCTGTGTCACATAAGAACATAAGAGAAGCCATGTTGGATCAGGCCAATGGCCCATCCAGTCCAACACTGTGTGACACAGTGGCCAATATATGTGTATATATACACACACACGTATATTTGCCACTGTGTGACACAGTGTCCATATTATTCTTTAATTCTCTTTTTTAGAAAGGACCCTGTTTAGGAATTACACTATATGGATGGGATTCCATGGTTTAATGACTGGGAGTAGTTGGCTAAATATTTAAAAATACATTTTTGGTTCCGTATATTCCAGTTGAACATGTGGGCCGTTTTCCCACTGAGCTTACCTCAGAGTGACGTCCCTCTTCACCGCGCAGCGTCTGCGCGGATTTCCCACCAACTGCTCCGAGGCTGCTCCGAGGAACCAGGAAGTTCCCGACCTTTTGCGTCGCAAATGGAAACCGCTAAAAACCAGTTTACGTTAGCGACGCAAAAGCCGCGACTCTACTTGGTTACTCGGAGCAGTTGGTGGGAAATCGGCGCAGACGCTGCGCGGTGAAGAGGGACGTCACTCTGAGGTAAGCTCAGTGGGGAAACGGCCGTGGTCTCCCTCTCTTCCCTCCCACTTCACTGGTCACCTTTCTTCACATTAATTCCCCCCCACCACGTTTTAAACTTTTTATCATCATCGCTATCAGTTGGATTTTGTCCAGTCTGAAAGCAACAAATTATTCCACTTGGAGAGATTCCCCCTTTCCAGTTCTAACAAATAATAATAAAGGGAAACAACAGCACTGCTTGCAACCCTTGTTAGTGGAAGGGAGCAAGAGTCCAGCAGCACCTTAACGACTAACAAAAGTTGTGTCAGGGCTGGAGCTTTCGTGAGTCACTGCTCAGCTAGAATATGAGCCCATCTGTCTTTACGTCTCGGAGAGCAAAGTTATTTCAGATGCCAAAAAACAATATCAGCCATTGGCAATGAGAGAAGAAACCTAGGTCTCAATTCAGCCCTGGAGGGGTTTATTATCAGCTGCGATTCAGCAGACTCTCTCCCTCTGAAATTCCTTTGTAAGAGAACTCAGATCAGCAACTGAATGTTCCAGAAGATTAAAATGTCCCGCCACTGGTTTTTGAATGTTGTGGTTTCTTATAACAGTAGAAAGAGTAAGAGTCTAGTAGCACCCTGCAGACTAACAATGTTTGCCTTAATCCCTCCCCCCTCCCAACAAGTTTTCATGAGACACTGCTCACTTCTTCAGATTTATGTTCATTTATTCTTTGCATCCTCCTGGACCAAACTGAGACCTAGGTTTTCTGTCTCATTACCAATTATGATATCTCCATGCTTACTACCCCTCTGCATATCCAATCAAGCCTATCGCTGTTTGAAATCCTCTTTATAAAGTTTATATCTCTGCTACCTCGTGTTACATTTTATGGCTCAACAAAGACTGTATGGCCCCTTCTGTGATTCTATTATTCTAAGTCAAGGTGACTTCAGGCAAGCCCTACTGGGGCTTGGACATTTTAAGAGAGGTGGCTTTCTATTGCCTGCCTCTGTGTCCCAGCCCTGGTATTCCTTTGGAGTCTCCCTTCCAAGTACTAAGCAGGGTTAGCCCTACTTAGCTTCTGAGATATGATGAGATCGGGTTTGTCTGGGCTATCCAAGTTAGAGCCAATGAGAAGAAGGTTGTCTGAAGAGTGTGACTGGTGCACAAGAGTCTGTTTAGGAGGCATAGTATTCAGTGGGCATGGCGGTCCCTGGCCCAAAAGGGTGAGAAAAAACCAGCAGTCCAAACTGGTCCCAGAAGCAAGTAGGTAACCAGCAGAGATACAGACACATACATGTCGTACATTCTGTGTGGCCAGACAACCATCAGGTTGCCATATTTTGTACCAACTGAAGCATCCAAACAGTCTTCAAGGGCAGCCGCACACACAGCATGTCACTGTAGTCCAACCAGGATGCATGCATTAGTAAAGCTAGATTGGCTCTGCTAACTTGCAAGTGCGATGTAAATGAAAAAGACACCCCTAGAAATAGCAAGCACTTGCCTTCTCCCTGTGACAGCAACCCCCCACACTCAGTCTATCTTCCAAATCAGTCCTTTCCTTTTCCCTTCTTAGATGAATATTTTCTGCATTTATCTCCCCACCTCCAAAAGCCCTTTTCATAGGATGCGTTTGTGAAAGGAAAGGTCCCGTGTGCAAGCACCAGTCGTTTCCGACTCTGGGGTGAGGTTGCTTTCACAACTTTTTCACGGCAGACTTTTTAAAGGGTGGTTTGCCATTGCCTTCCCCAGTCTTTTACACTTCCCCCCGCCCCCAGCAAGCTGGGGACTCATTTTATCGACCTCGGAAGGATGGAAGGCTGAGTCAACCTTGGGCCGGCTACCTGAACCAGCTTTCGCTGGGATCGAACTCAGGTCGTGAGCAGAGAGTTCAGATCACAGTACTGCAGTACTGCTGCTTTACCACTCTGCGGCACAAAACACTCAATACTCTTACAAGCGGTCAAATGCAGAATGCGATTCTGCAGGAACGACCATTTGAAAAAAATAATTCCTCTTTAGAAGGCCCCACCGCTGCAACAGGGGGAAGATTCGCACAGGCCTACCTTGCAAGGTTGTTGGGACGGATGACCGAGATCTCACAGTTTGATCCCGTCAAGGAGAATAATATCATTCCCTAAAGCCTCCCTTAAAGATAATGGCCACTCGGCATCCGAATTCGAAGCGGGCGCTTCCCAAATATGTGACCTGAGCCACACATGCGGCCATCAACCGTTTGCACCGACAAGCCAAGCACGTCGTCCCTTCTCTTTTGCTCAAGAAGCCAGACAGAGCCCCTGCAGCGATTCTGATCCCCCTCCTCCCGCTACTCCCCGGACTCACCTTTTCCCCTTAAGCGCCTCCGGTCGCTCCTGGCCGAATGCAGGAAGCGGAAGGACCGAGCTGCAGGCGGCCGCAACGTTCAAATTTGCAGGAAAACAAAAATGCAAACATGCACACTTCAGGAGTTTTTCCCTCCCCGCAAGAGCCCTCTGCAGGCTGGAGGAGTCCTTGGGCTGCAGCAGAGAGAGCGCTTGCACCCCTCCGCCTGCAGGGGGCAGGCTGGCCCAGAGGAAATCATTTCAAAAATAACCAATAGAACATCAAGAACACCAGAAAAATGAGAGGCATTGGAGACATCAGTTAAATATAAACACAGCTTAAGAACATAAGAGAAGCCATGTTGGATCAGGCCAATGGCTCATCCAGTCCAACACTCTGTGTCACACAGTGGCCAATGTGTGTGTGTGTGTGTGTGTGTGTGTGTGTGTGTGTGTGTGTGTATATTGGCTATGCTTGTGGCCGTCACACCACCTCCTGTGACAGTGAATTCCACATGTTAATCACCCTTTGAGTGAAGAAGTACTTCCTTTTATCCGTTTTAATCTGACTGCTCAGCAATTTCATTGAATGCCCAATAGTTCTTGTATTGTGAGAAAGGGAGAAAAGGACTTCTTTCTCTACTTTCTCCATCCCATGCATAATCTTGTAAACCTCTATCATGTCACCCCGCAGTCAATGTTTCTCCAAGCTAAAGAGCCCCAAGAGTTTTAACCAGAATTGCACACAGTATTCAAAAATGAGACCGCACCATCGATTTATACAGGGGCATTATAATACTGATTTGTTTTCAATTCCCTTCCTAATAATTCCCAGCATGGCATTGACCTTTTTTATTGCAATCGTACACTGTCTTGACATTTTCAGTGAGTTATTTACCATGACTCCAATATCTCTCTCTTGGTCAGTCTCTGCTAGTTCACAATCCATCAACTTGTATTTGTAGCTGGGATTCTTGGCCCCAATGTGCATTACTTTGCACTTGGCCACATTGAACCTCATCTGCCACATTGATGCCCACTCACCCAGCCTCAACAGATCCCTCTGGAGTGCCTCACAATCCTCTCTGGTTCTCACCATTCTGAACAATTTAGTGTCATCTGCAAACTTGGCCACTTCCCTGCTTACTCCCAACTCCAAATCATTAATGAACAAGTTAAAGAGCATGGGACCCAGTACTGAGCCCTGTGGCACCACACTGCTTACCGTCCTCCACTGCGAAGACTGCCCATTTATACTCACTCTCTGCTTCCTATTAATTAGCCAGTTTTTGATCCACAAGAGGAGCTAAGGATTCAAATGTTACTAAGCTAAAGCATCAAATATTTGGTAGGAGGAGGATCTCACAGAGACAAAATTCTTCAAAAATATTTCAAAAAATGACTAGAATGGTACTCGGTGAGCTTGCTCTTTCTGAATAAGATTTAAACATCCTTCAAATACTAAGGGGGAAAGTTACATTTATTTATTGGGGTGGCCAAACTTAATGTAAGAGCTGCATAGAATAAATATCAGATGTTTGAGAGCTGCAAGACTTGAATGTCAGATGTTTGAGAGAAGGAAGGAAGGAAGGAAGCAAGGAAGGAAGGAAGGAAGGAAGGAAGGAAGGAAGGAAAATAGATGGGGAGGGAGGAGAGAGGGAGAGGTGGGAAGAAAGCAACTGGCTTGCCTTGGATAAGAGATTTAAAGAGACAAATGCCTTCTCCATACTAGTCGATGGGGTAGAACTGCTAATTGCACTTTGATTTCCTCCATTGGAAGGACATTGTGCTTGTCCATACTGCCAGAGTTTGTAGTTGGTTTGGAATATGGGCATGGTGGACTGCCTTCTACCCGTCCATGAGGAAGATGACTGAAATGTGCCAAACAAGCTAGCGAGTGACGTCGAGGATGTCCAACTACTGTATTCTGGACACCATGTGGATTGTAAAGAATTATAGAGGGCGTTTTCGCACTGACCTTAATCGTCAGCGACGTCCCTCTTCAGCGAGCAGGATCTGCGCAGATTTCGCACCAATTGCTGCGGAGCACCCGGAAGAGCCGCAAAGTCCCGTGGCTTTTGTGGCGCAAATGTAAACCACCAAAAACCAGTTTACAATTGCACCGCAAAAGCCGCGGGACTTTGCGGCTCTTCCGGGTGCTCCGCAGCAATTGGCGCGAAATCCGCACAGATCCTGCGCGGTGAAGAGGGACGTCGCTGCCGATTAAGGTCAGTGAGAAAACGCCCAGAGACTTTTCTGCACAAACGCTTATTAGATTTGTAAGAATTGTGAGCTTGGAGCCACTTGGAATTTGTTTCATAGTATTTCATTGTATTTTGCTTATGTGATCTGTTGAATACATCTATATATGTGCATAGAAATTACATAATAGAATTTTGAAGTTGTATTGATTCACTGTTGGATTAGTGATATTTTGCGGATTTTCCCTTTTCTCCACAGTTTTTCCTGTGATTCTCTTTGTTGCCTTTATTTCCTTCAGGGAAGCCGATCTCTGCCTGCTGGAAATCAGTTGTAAAAGTGGGAGATCTCCAGGCCCCACCTGGAGGCTGGCAATCCTATAAAAGATGAAACTTCTCTCCATTTGGGGTCAGAGCACAAAGCCTGACAAACTCCTCTGGTAATTCACACCAGTTTGGAAAGGCGCCTTCCTGAAGCTGAAAATGGATCTTGCAGCTGACTCCCATCCTACAATCACTCCAGTGGCTGCCCATCAGTTACCAAGCTCAATTTAAAGCGTTGGCTATGACATACAAAGCCCTTCATGGCCTCGGAACCAGTTTGGTGTAGTGGTTAAGCGTGCAGACTTGGGAAACTGGGTTTGATTCTCCCCTCCTCCACTTGCACCTGCTGAAATGGCCTCGGGTCAGCCATAGCTCTTGTAGGAATTGTCCTTGAAAGGGCAGTTTCTGGGAGAGCTCTTTCAGCCCCACCCACCTCACAGGATGTCGGTTGCGGGGGAAGAAGATAAAGGAGATTGTAAGCTGCTCTGAGACTGAGATTCAGAGTATAGGACAGGGTTTAAATCCAGTATCTTCTACTTTCTGTGAGACTGTCTCTCTCCCTGTGCTCTGCCAACGACAGGTTCGCTCATCCAAGGAGCACCAGGAGAGCCAGTTTAGTGTGGAGAGCTAGTTTGGTGTAGTGGTTAAGTATGTGGACTCTTATCTGGGAGAACCGGGTTTGATTCCCCACTCCTCCACTTGCACCTGCTGGAATGGCCTTGGGTCAGCCATAGCTCTGGCAGAGGTTGTCCTTGAAAGAGCAGCTGCTGTGAGAGCCCTCTCCAGCCCCACCCACCTCACAGGGTGTCTGTTGTGGGGGAGGAAGGTAAAGGAGATTGTGAACCGCTCTGAGACTCTTCGGAGTGGAGGGCGGGATATAAATCCAATATCTTCATCTTCTTCTTGCAGGTGCCAGTCTGCAAATGGGCAACATCAAGAACTGCCTGTACACGTGCCTTTTCTGTGGTGGCTCCCACCTTGCAGAGTGGTCTTCCTGAGGAGGTCAGGAAGGCTCCCACTCTCTGCAAACCTGAGTTATTCAAGAGGGCTTTTTTTGTACAGGCAAGAGGGTAGCTCTGTACAAAAGGTGTCCCAGAGTCCCTCAGATAAATTATTGGCAGGGGTTGTTTTGTAGAAAAACAGGTGGCGGAGCTCATTAGCATAACTCACTAGCATATGCTGCCCCCCCCCAGCCCAAAGCAACTTGGTGTAAGAAAGGAGAGCCCCAGGTGAGCAAGGCCTGCTTGACCTCGCTCACCCGGGGCTCTCTGTATTACTGTGTACAGTTTGCTACGGGATGGATCCAATTCTGAATTTTTGCGTCATTTAATGTATTGAGTTAACACTTCTGTTCTGCTTCAGTTCTGTCACTAGACTTCTCATTGGTTCTACAGCCCAAGCCCAATTTCATTGTTTATTGAATGTCTCATTGGGTTAATTGTACTGACAGTCTCTGTAATTTGCTTTGAGTCCAAGTGAGAAAAGTGGCCTGCTAAAGAAACAAAGAAACAAAATGGAACAAAGTCTGTTTTACCAGGGACAGGAAGAGACCCCAAAACCCGAGTCCCTCGCAGCCCTCGTGACCCCCAGACAATGATTAGCTCTGAAGCTTGGAAACTGGTGTTCTTTTACTGACGACAGAAATGATGGAGGACGTGGCCGCTTACCTTTGGGGAGTGCCAATAAAAAAGAAGTTTTATATCCCACTCAGCTTAACAGTTTGGACTCTTATCTTTAAAAATTAATCTGCCCTTTGACATTTCCTCTATTTGTTTTTGTTGTTTTAAAGAGCTCCTTTATTATGGAGCGCCATCTGTTTGCAATTTATAGTACATCTCTTCGAGTTCCAATTGACTTCATTAGCCTTCCTCTTCTAGGCCCACATTTGCCCCACCTAATTCCCTGCACGCAGTCGCCGAAATTTTTGCAAGGGCTCCAGTCCGAATGACAGGGGATTTCAAGGTGCTCTTAAATATATATATATATATATATATATATATATATATATATATATATATATATATATATATATATATATATATATATATATATATATATAATAGGCACAATCGAGACTCCCCAAATCCAAACAGCCTAATTTGCATTTTATGCAAATTGTTTGCTAATTTTGTTGGCCAAGTACCTGAGCAAGCTTTGCCTCTTCCTGCTTCCATTGGGGGTGCTCCTGACGGTTGCTCTCCAACACTGGGGAAGGATCAAATGGAGTGTCTGGTTTGCCAAGCATTTACTCAGGTTCTGTTCTCAGTAGAGTTGCTAATCCCCAGGTGGGGGCAGGGGATCCCCCGGTTTGGAGCCCCCCCCCCACTTCAGGGTCATCAGAAAGTAAGGGGAGGGGAGGGAAATGTCTGCTGGGCACTCCATTTTCCCAATGGAGACTGATTCCCATAGGGTATAATGGAGAATTTATCTTTGGGTATCTGGGGCTCTGGAGGAGCTGTTTTTTGAGGTGGAGGCACCAGATTTGCAGCATAGCATCCAGTGCCTCTCCTCAAAACACCCTCCAAGTTTCAAAACGGATTGGACCAGGGGGTCCAATTCTATGAGTCCCAAAAAAGATGCCCCTATCCTTCATTATTTCCAGTGGAGGGAAGGCATTTCAAATGTGTGTGGGCCCTTTAAATGTGATAGCAAGAACTCAATTTGGAGTTCAAATATGCTTGTCATAACCTCGCTGCTGGCTCCATCCCAAAGTCTCCTGGCTCCACTCCCAAGGTCTCCTGGCTCCACCTCCAAAGTCCCCAGATATTTCTTGAATTGGACTTGGCAACCCTAGTTCTCAGGTCAAATATTGCCAGTTTTCCACATTCTCATTTTTCCGCCTTGTGTGGGTCTGTTGTGTCAGCATTTCCCCCCCTTTTCCACACGTGCTTTGCTTTCTCTAGCAGTCAATTTGATATTACATTAGTTTAGTTTATTAGATTTATATCCTGCCCTCCCCATTGGAGCAGGCTCAGGGCGGCTCGCAGGCCGGTTAAAACAATACAAAACCATAAAACGTAAAAATATAAACATTACAGTTGGTGCTATTTTACAATTATATAAATAGAAAATTAGGTGGGATCCAGGGGTATCTTCATTATCATAGTTTACATCCAGTGAGTGGCCTAGTTGATGTTTCCTGCAAGTCATTTGTACAATCGCTCCCTCCAGTTTCTGTACTCAACAGTTAAATGCAAGGAGGAAAAGTGCAGTCTTTGCTTTATGTCTGGCACATCTCCCTGCAGATTTCAACTGCAGGTTTTTAGGCCGGATGTAAAGCGATGTAATATCAAACGAACCATTAGAGGGAGCAAAACACATGTGAAACTGGGGGTGGGGGTGCAGGATGAAGCCACAGGATGACAGGAATGAGGAGAATGAGAAAAAGTCGTGTGCTGCCTATGGGGCTCCCCAGGGCTTTCTTTGTAGAACAAGCCCTGCAGGAACTCATTTGCATATTAGGCCACACCCCAACACCACCTTTGTTTCACGCAGGGCTTTTTTTGTAGGGAAAGTCCAGCACAAACTCATTTGCATATTAGGCCACAACTCCTGACATCATGCCAGTCAGAACTGCGTTTCTGCTCAGAAAAAGCCCTGGGGTTCCCTGATCCCATTCAAGATCTACCCCATCATTTGGGATAACCTAGTGACTTTGCCAGTTACTGTTGTTGCTTAAAGGTAAAGGTAGTCCCCTGTGCAAGCACCAGTCGTTTCTGACTCTGGGGTGACGTTGCATCACAACTTTTTCATGGCAGACTTTTTACGGGGTGGTTTGCCATTGCCTTCCCCCGTCATCTACACTTCCCCCCCCCCCCCAGCAAGCTGGGGACTCTTTTGACTGATCTTGGAAGGATGGAAGGCTTAGTCAACCTGAGCTGGCTACCTGAAACCAGCTTCCGCAAGGATTGAACTCAGGTCATGAGCAGAGAGACAGGCCAGCTCTCAGGAGAGGAAGGAATCTCCAGAGGGTTCAGGTAGCTCTATAGCGCATGTGCAGGTTGCTATGCTGTTTTTAAAGAGCATGGGGGGGGAGAGAAAAGGAGGATTAACTGCCCCTCATCCCAAGCAAGAGGTAGACTAGGTGGCAGGTGGGCAAGATGAGATAAAGGCCAGCTTCCCTCCCCCCCAAAAAATCCACCTGAGATGACTTACCTCAAGGGCAGCTGCTGTGAGAGCCCTCTCCAGCCACACCCACCTCACAGGGTGTTTGTTGTGGGGGAGGAAGGTAAAGGAGATTGTGAGCCGCTCTGAGACTCTTCGGAGTGGAGGGCGGAATATAAATTCAATATCATCATCTTCTTCTTCTTCTTCTTGATCTAAAAGGGAGGGGCTGCAGCTGCTCTTTAGACTTGCGAGATCCAGTCAGGGTTTTTCCAGAATCACATTGACTTTGTCACCCACACAGAAGCTAAATATGTCCTAGAGTGAAGCAGATATGACTCTCCTCTAGGAATATCACCACACTTTAGTTAGTATTCTGTTTTGATTGACTTCTCCCCAGTGGGGACCCAGAACAGCTGACCTCCTTCTCCTCTTCTCCATTTTATCCTCACAACAACCTTGTGAAGTAGGTGAGGCTGAGCCTGAGGAGCCAGCTGGCCCGAGGGGTCAACCAGCAAGCTTCCATGGCACAAGCAGGGATCTGAAACCAGATCTCTCTGACCCTAGCCAGATATTCCAACCTCCACAGCATGCTGCTGTACCTGATTTCCACTTGAATGATTCAAAAATTCCAGTTTCTAACATGGATGTGTCCCACAAAAGACTAGAACCATGGTAGCATTAAGAGCCCTGTGGTGCAGAGTGGCAAAGCTGCAGTACTGCAGTCTGAACTCTCTGCTCATGACCTGAGTTTGATCCCGGCGGAAGCTGGATTCAGATAGCTGGCCCAAGGTTGACTCAGCCTTCCAAGGTCAGTCAAATGAGTCCCCAGCTTGCTGGGGGAAAGTGTAGATGACTGGGAAAGGAAATGGCAAACCACCCCATAAAAAGTCTGCCGTGAAAACGTTGTGAAAGCAACGTCACTCCAGTCGGAAATAGGGTTGCCAAGTCCAATTCAAGAAATATCTGGAGACTTTGGGGGTGGAGCCAGGAGACTTTGGGGGTGGAACCAGGAGACATTGGGGCGGAGCCAGGAACAAGGGTGTGACAAGCATAATTGAACTCCAAGGGAGTTCTGGCCATCACATTTAAAGGGACAGCACACCTTTTTAAATGTCTTCCTTCCATAGCAAATAATGAAGGATAGGGGCACCTTCTTTCAGGGCTCATAGAATTGGACCCCCTGGTCCAATCGTTTTGAAACTTGGGGGGTACTTTGGGGAGAGGCACTAGATACAATACTGAAAATTTGGTGCATCTACCTCAAAAAACAGCTCCCCCAAAGCCCCCGAAACCTCCAGATTAATTCCCCATTATACCCTATGAGAATCGATCTCCACATAGGGAATAATGAAGTGCTCAGCAGACGTTCCCCCCCCCTCCGTTTCTGGTGACTCTGAAGTGAGGGATTGGCCTCTCTACTCACGAGTTGCAGCCAACTTCTTCCAAGTAACACAGACACCTGATCCTAAGAGGAAGCCTTTCAATCGGAGACTGGAGCCTCCAGAGGGGGAAAGTCACATGGTGGCTTTGGGGGCGGGGCTTCCCCTGTCGGCCAGCTGACTGGGGGCGGGAAGGAGCCTGGGAAAGCGGAAGAACCCCTGCTGGGACCTGGGGATTGGCAAGCCTAGTCAGAAACGACTGGTGCTTGCTCAGTGGACTACCTTTACCTTTTTAGCATTTTCCCTAGCAATTCTAACAACATTTAATATGTTCATTAATGACTGACAAAAATGACACATTGGTCAGTTGCGTACCAACTGCATTTAAGCAACATAAAATTGTGTTAAAATGTCAGGAAAGAAACAAACAAACAAGGAATGCCCTCCCTGACAAAAAGCGAAAAAGAAAGGATCGCAATTTTGACAGAAGTGAAAAATAGTAGTTCAGTTTTCTTGCATTGGGCCAATGGGCTGTTACAAACTGTGGAGAAATGCCATTTTGGGGTATGTTTAAATGTGAGTGGGATGTGGAGGAACTGTCCAGCTTGAGGCAGGCCTTGGCCTAGTCTCCTCCTCATTCCCCATTCCCCTCCAGTGAGTAACCAGTAATCAGAGGGCAGCAAACTAGAGAGAACAGGAAGCCCATCAGGAGTCTGTTCCAGAATGCTGCAGGAGACTGAGCCAGTTCCTGGGTGGGAAGCATAGGTTATATTAGTGATTTTTGGGTGGGAAGAATCAGTTGGCAGTTGAAGCAAGTCACAGAAGGAGGCAAGGTACAGTGCTGCTCCTAGGCTGGAGTTGGTGGCCATTTTGGAGATATGTTTGAGCATTGTTTTCAATAGTAGCTAAGTAAGGTGCCTGCCCTGCTTACCATCTAGTAAGTCGCACTCATTTGTTATGAGGGCCGGATCTGACATAAATGAGACCTTGAGGGGCCAGGCCAGGCCATGTGTGTACCTATTTAAGATTAGGTAGCAGTAGGGTTGGCAAGTCCACTTCAAGAAATATCTGGGGACTTTGGGGGTGGAGCCAGGAGACTTTGGGGGTGGAGCCAGGAAACACTGGGGGCGGAGCCAGGAGCAAGGGTGTGACAAGCATAATTGAACTCCAAGGGAGTTCTGGCCATCACATTTAAAGGGACAGCACACTTTTTAGAATGCCTTCCTTCCATAGAAAATAATGAAGGACAGGAGCACCTTCTGTTGGGGCTCATAGAATTGGACCCCCTAGTCCAATCCTTTTGAAACTTGGGAGGTATTTTGGGGAGAGGCACTAGATGCTATATGGAAAATTTGGCACCTCTACCTCAAAAAACAGCCCCCCCAGAGCCCCTGACACCCACGGATCAATTCCCCATCATTCCCTATGAGAATCGTTCCTGGAGGTGCATAATGGCTCTGAGGGTGGGGCTTCCCCCGCCGGCCAGCTGGCTGGGGGAGGGGGGAAGCCTGTAAAACCAGGGGATCCCCTGCTGGGACCTGGAGATTGGGAAGCCTAGGTAACAGAGATATAAATTTTATAAAGAATACAAACACAAATATATATTTTTTAAAAACTTAAAACATGCTTAAAATGCTAGCATTCGTTGGTTTTAAAGATGGTTTCTTTGTATTTCTCCCCTGGGATCCAGGGAACTGGGCAAAGGAAACTGGCTCTTTCCTTCTTTCCCCAGGGAACGGGGGTGGGGGGAGCCTCAGCCAATAGAAGGAAGAGAGGCTTGGCTCAGTAGCTCTGCTGTGTGATTGAGAGAGCCTGGCAAAGCAAGCTTTTCCTCCCCCACTTCCTCCCCAAAGGAGGAGCCTCAGCCAATTGAGAAAACTGAGGTTTTGCTCTGTAGCTCTGCTGTGCGATTGAGCAAGCCTTGCAAAGCAGACTGTGATGCGGAAGGAAGCAAGAGAGAGGGAGAAGGAAGCAGATGACATCCAGTTGCTCGGGGGCTTGATAGGAGCACTCTGGGGGCCTGATTCGTCCACCAAACTATATGTTTGACACCCCTGAGTTAGGGTATGAGTTTAAACAGGAAGAGAGATTAAGCATTTTTATTTATTTATTTATTTATATTTGGACTTATATCCCGCCCTTCTCACCAAAGTGTCTCAGGGCGGCTTTTGTCTACTTAGATTTAATTCTTCTGTTCACTTACGTACGTGTACCTGTACGTAGTTGTAAGCTTTAAATAAATCTGTTGATTGTTAAGGGATTGACTCCCTCTGTGCCACACAGTTCCCCCAACCACTTGGAACGCTAGGAGGGGGCAGGGAACCCCTGAGGTGGAGGAAAGTGGCAATGTGCTTACTTGCCAACTTTCCAGGGGAGCCCCAGAGATTAATGGGAAGACCCAAGGTGGGTTCCTAGTGACACCAGAAGGAGGTTAGGAGGCTGTTCCTGCCCAGGGCTTTTTTTTGGCTGAGAGTGGACTTCTGGGAGCCCTAGAAACACCCATAGCAGTTGTCCATAGCTTGATTGGCAGTTCTGGGAGCCAATCACAGAGCTCCCATTCTGCTCTGTGGGATCATACACCCTGACTCAGCCGCTTTCACTTTGCAGCATGAAGGGAGAAGAGTTAATTGTTGTGAGAGCTGAAGCTGAGCTTTCCTGGGGGAACTTTCTTCGGGGGGCTATAACTCAAACATTCCAAATCCAATCTTTGCCAAACTTGGAGGGGAGACTGCTGAAGAGTCCCGTTGAGTTTGGTATATCTAACTGGGTTGTTCTACTCCTCCCAAACCAAATGAACCACGAACTGATTCAGGATATCAAACCAACACGAACCACCGGTTCAGGCAATCAAATTGAACCATGAACGAACAAGAACCAACATTTCCCCAGTTCATGCCAATGTCTAGGAGTGACCTTCATAGTCTGGAAATGAGCTGTGCTTCTGGGGGATCCCCAGGTCCCACCTGGAGGCTGGCAACCAGAATTTTCAGGTCCTCTCTGGCCACTGATGAGGGAAGGGGGCGGGGTTGGGTTGCGGGATTCAGATTGGGAAACTGCTGGAGATTTGGGGATGGAGTTTGGGGAGGACCTCAATACGATACAATGCTATAGCAGCCTCCAAAGCAGCCATTTTCTCCACGAGAACTGATTTCTGTAGTCTGGAGATGAGCAGTAACTCCAGGGAATCCCCAGGTTCCACCTGGAGGCTGGCATCCCTACCTCACCAGCTCTTCAGACTTGTTCCTTTGAAGTACATCATCCTAATCGCTTGGTTGCTTATTGATTTTTTGGTCCTCTGAGGGGCTGGGACCAGGGAACTTTTTCTAACAAGTGCTGTAACGATGTGCATAGACCAAACCAGCAGCGAAGCAGCACCGCACAGCGCCTGCGCTTGCTACCCCAACAAAGGCAAGCAAATTGCGGGCATTTTTTTAGTAACATGAACATCCACCTTGAGCCCGGAGGTCGCGGTACTTCAGGAAGGAATCAATCACAGCCAGGCTACAGTTCTCAGCCTTCCTCTCCCTTTTCATCTTTGGAATTCATTCCTGACAACCGGATAGCTTTCTGAGAAGTTTACTTAAGCCTCGGTCAGAAAAGTGCCGAGGGCACCGGTGCCGGCTTTGCTCTCATTTTGGGATGCAACCCCAGGGAGAAAAAGTGAACCGTGGTAAAGCCCCCGCCCCCTTCTGCATTAGGGAGGAGGGAAGGGTCAGATTCAGGAATCCACAGGTTGCCTGCTTCTCTTCCAGGCAGCAGCAATTAGGGCCTGGCCACAGGGGAGAAGAGGCACGGTCTCCCGGCCCGGAAAGGAGGGCACAAAACCCATCCCATCTCTCATCAGAATTTGCCTGGGAAAATTCTCGGGGCTGCCAAGTTTGACAGGCCCAAAGAGAGAGATCAGGAAAGAAGCAAGCGATGCAAAGGAATGAACTGGAAAGATGTCAACAGGGTATAGCCGGCCGCAGCTCATTTTCTAAATAAACTCCGAGATGTTTGAGCGCGAGTGATTTTCCTCGTTCCCTCCCCAGCGGGATCCTGTTCCTAATCCCTCTCGATATATTTATTTTTTCCTCCTGCCATTCAAAGAAAATCCACCAGGCGCAAGGTAAGCTGGGTGCGAGGCTGATTTGGGAGCTTTTTCAGAGAATCTCCTCTTTGACCTTGCTTCTCCCGGGTGAGAATTGAACCTGCGATTTTTAATTTTTGTGCCATATGCCATTTCTTTACACTGGCTATCCCCCACAAAATGCACGCATGACTCAATGTAATTTTTGTGTCATTAAATTAATATTGCTACCTTGGGTAGCCCAGGCCAGTCCAAACTCAGCAGATCTTGGAAGCTAAGCAGAGTTGGCCCTGGCTAATAGTTGGATGAGAGGAACAGCAAGGTTGGAGCCATTCTACTTCCTGTCAGGCTCTGTAAAATTATAGAATACTAACCAAATGGACTTTTCATACTAACCCAAGGCTTTGTTGTATTGTAGCTAGCATGCATATCAAAGGGGGGACGTTTGAAGTGTTCTTCAACTTTGTTTAGGTTGTAAAAGGAGCTAAGGAATGCGACCGTTAGTAGATACCGCGGTCGCCCAGCATCTTCCCAGAGGCAAAGAGATAAGCGGAAGCTCTCGTGTGAAAGTTTGCACCTTCACTCCCTGTTGTTTTGAGAATAGTACTTTTGTTTAGATATCGCTTTGATGTAGATTCCATAAGACTAAGGCCGTTTTCGCACTTAGCGTTTGCTCCCCTTATTCCGCGGCGCAATTATGTCCGGATCATTTTTCTCGTTTTCGCACTAGTGACTCTTTGCGGAGTCGCCTTCCCTGAAGCCCCGGCTCAAATCGTTTTCGCACTGGCATCGACTTGAGTTCGATGCCCTGTCAATCATTTTTTTTTAAGCGCAATTCCAGTTGCGTAACAGCGTAACAACGTAACAACGCAACAACGTAGCAACGTAATAGAGAATCCCCTTTTTCGCGGGCAAACCATCACGTGACGCTTCTGGTTAAGTATTGGCTGCAGCAGCAGCATCCTCCATACTGCCTTGTATCGTCAGAAGTATTCACAATGGAGAATCTAGATGACGAGACTATGGCGCTGCTTTATTCAGCATTGGAGCTTCTGCTTCTGTGCCTCTGCGCCGGGCGCCAAGTCCTCTGCACCGGAGGAAAACTCCTCACTCATCGTGCATTTAGATCCCGGAATCCTCTGATCTCCTCTAGAAAGTCTGACGCCCGGCTTCGGCTGATTAGAGGTGGCACTCGCCGCCAGGAACGTAGATGGCACTATCTTGCCGGAATGCGGTTTTCGCCCAGGTATTGGGTGTTCCCCCGTGAACGGCTCTGGTGGGAGAACTTTGTGCTTGTGTACTGGGGTGACGAGCAATGGCTTCACAACTTCCGGATGACCAGAGGGACCTTCCTGGAGATTTATGCCGCTGTGAAGGACAAGCTGGAAAGGCAAACCACACGGATGAGGTATCCTGTCCACCCTGAGAAGCGGCTCGCGGTAGCGCTATGGTACCTCGCAACCGGAAGCGCCTATCGGGAAGTCAGCTGGCAGTTCGGAATCGGCCTTTCCACCGTCCATGGGATTGTGATGGAGGTCTGCGAAGCCATCAAGACCCGTCTGTTTTCAAAGGTCGTCTGCCTTGGTGACGACATTGGAATGGTGTGTATATATTTTTTCCCCCCTTCCCTAGTTTTGCGTTATAACGCAATATCGATATATAAGATGCGATTCTCCATTGCTAATACAGTGGACGCTGCATTAACCTTGACCTGATCCATTGTACTCCATTTCTCAACAGATTATGGATGGTTTCGGTAAACTCGGTTTGCCGCATACGGTGGCTGCTGTGGATGGATTGCACATACCGATACGGGCGCCTGGGGGAAGAACTGAGGAGTTTTGCAACCGGAAGATGTTCTGTTCGGTGATCCTCCAAGGCACGGTTGATCACACAGGACGCTTCCTGGATGCAGAGTTTGGCTACACCGGGAGGACCAACGATGCCTTCGTTTTTGCAAACAGCCATCTCTGCGCCGGCAATGATGCAGGGCTCTGGGTTCCAGGGAACCCTACGGTGACTTTTGGAAATGTGACCATCCCTGCGCTTGTATTGGGTGACGGAGCGTACCCCCTTAGGCCGTGGCTGTTGTCCCTGTACAGGAAACCCATCGGGCCCGTGCAGAAGCACTTTAACAAGAAGCACGCCAGGGCCAGGAACGTGGTGGAGCGTGCTTTCGGGCGGCTTAAGGCTCGCTGGCGTGTCCTGCTAACGCGAATGAACGCGCAGTACCGGAGTGTGTTCTCCATCGTGACCGCATCTGTGACTCTGCACAATATTTGTGAGGAAAAGGGACATGCGGTCACGCTGGATATTCCTGATAAGGGGATAACACTCCTCCCGGACCCAGAAGAGCCAGACTTTAGGGTGATCAACAGGAGGCAGTTAGAGAGGGGGAGGATTGTGCGGGATGCTGTCGCGGAATACATTTATCAAAGGAGAAGATGATTCTGCGGCTTCCTGTCCACCATGTCTCTCGCTGCCGCCGCCTGCGACTGAAAGACTGCTGTTTCGTTATTACGATCTTACGCTATCACAAACGTTCCCTGTCTGCTTTTTTTAGCCTCTTTTCAGCTTCCACCCAGTAATACTGCATATTTCTTAACATTATGCCTGCGTTTGTTTAGGCTGCTTCCCGTTACAGCGAATAAAGTTTTGAGCATTATAAACTGCATTGCTTTCATTTACTTTGGTGGTGGTTGGGGGGGAGAGTAATATTTTGGTGCACCAGGGGGTCTTACACGTGCTTCTGGCCTGGGTCTGTTTTTGCCTTGTCGATCAGGATATGCCTTCCCCATGATTGGATAAATCAAAGCAGAAAGGGGAGGCTGCTATTTCGCAAAATCGAAAGAGCGTTAGTTCGAAATGGCGGCCAGGGGAAGGAGAGGGACGTTCTGGCAGCGGGAGGAGGTGCTGGCAATGCTTGAGATTGCTGAGAGGAGTGGGCACGCTCGTGAGGTTATGGCCAGCACCCACCTCAGGAGCACCCACATTTACGAGGCGATAGCCAGGAGGCTGCAGCGGAGGGGGTTTGACTGGACTGCTGCGCAGTGCCGGTCAAAAATCAAACGCCTCCGCTGCAGCTTCATGGCTAGCCTGCAAGCGTGGGGCGGTATCCCCAGGGCCTCAGGAAGGACGCCCTACCACGACGCCATGGTGCGTCTTTGGGAGTTGGCGGGGCGGCCCCGTTGGGAGGACCGTCATCATGATTGTGAGTAACACCACACACACACACAACACACAAACGCCACACACACCCCTTCCTTCTTTATTACTGCTTCATGGCAGTACAGTACAAGATCCACACACACACACCCCTTCTATGCTCTGCTGTGCCTTCCTGGTGGGATGTGGGGGGGGGGCACCATGGATGATCACAGAAACCTCATTAATTGGATCCCCCCCCCCTTTCTGTGCTCTGCTGTGCCTTCCTGGTGGGATGTGGGGGGGGCACCATGGATGATCACAGAAACCTCATTAATTGGATCCCACCCCCACCACCCCCTTTCTATGCTCTGCTGTGCCTTTCTGGTGGGATGTGGGGGGGGCACCATGGATGATCACAGAAACCTCATTAATTGGATCCCACCCCCACCACCCCCTTTCTATGCTCTGCTGTGCCTTCCTGGTGGGATGTGGGGGGGCACCATGGATGATCACAGAAACCTCATTAATTGGATCCCACCCCCACCCACCCCCTTCTATGTCCATGCATTGCCTTAGATATATCCTCGTAGACATAGATGTTTTTGCGGTTAGAGGCCAGCGCCTTCTGGATCTTTTCCTCAACCCACATGGACAGCAAGGCTTCAGTTTCGCTCTCCCGCCACGAAACACCACGAGCCCCCATTGGCCTGCTGATGGATGCCATTGCATGTAGCTGCTGTGCGGTGGCGGGAGTAAGATGCTCAATGACGGCCAGCAATATCTGTCCCTTCTTCCTCCCAGTGTTCTGTTCGGCTCATGCAAATTGTGACGATAGCTGCTTCTCGCCTCATGATTGGCCACTAGCATTGGCAGCCTCCAAGCATTAGCGATGTGGGCGATTCCCTGATTCTAGGTCAGCAGTCGCAATTCTCGCGAGACCCAACACCCTCAACTATAATGTATCAGCCGTAATGTATTACGTATAATGCAACAGCGAAATAACGCAACAGTGTAAAAGCAATCCAAACAAGGTCCCTAAATTAAATAAATTGACCGCTGCTTCAGCGAAGTAACGCAACTAAAGTTAAAAATAAAAAAAAATTCTAATGCATCCACCTTTGAAATGGCGTAACAGTGCAGGGACAGCGTAAAACTACAAAAAAAGTTGCAATTGAGGCTATTCCAGGAGGGAGGGGGTGGTATATATATATTTTTTTCAATTTCGAAATATCGCTATTACGCAAAACTGTGAAGTTTAAAAAAAAAATGGCCGTGCCGGCACTTTTGGGAAGCGCCGCGAACAGCTGATGATTGGCCAAGGGGGTGGATGGGGTGGGAGGACGGAAAGGGAGAGGGTGACGCCCACAAAGCAGTCGATCCGGCGTGGATGGATTTCCCACAGCAAACTCCGCGGAGTGGATCCGGAGGTTTTCAAAAACTCCGGAAGGAGGTGGATCTAGATACTCCGGCGTGAAACCCCTGCAGCGCCGGAGCAAACCGCAGCGCCGGAGCAACAGGTGCGAAAACCAGGAAAAGATCCGGAGGTAAATGGGGTGCTACGCCGGAGTAAACGCTAGTGCGAAAACGGCCTAAGAGACACCCATTCCCAGGTATTAGTCTCAACTTCTGTATCCAGCTATGAGTTTCCAATAAAGTATACATTGTTTCAATGAATACTGCCTTGAGTCTCCATCGCCTGACACTTCCTTCCGCTAGGGTACTCACTGCCACCACCTGCTTATTTTAGGGGTTCCCACTGAGAGGAACAGAACTCTCAGCTCCCCTTCCTAGTTCTGAGGCCTGGCCTCAAGGTCTCCTGCTACCCACAGAGACCAAAAGCTGCTTTGGGGTTCCCCTGGAGAGTTGGCCACTCACACTTTGACTGCTTCCCTTCTCCCTGGGGGTCCCTCGTGGTGTGGAGGCAGGCAAGTCTCTTGCCTTGAAAACCCTACAAAGTTGCCCTAAATCAGCTGTGACTTGACCGCCAAACAAATTAATATTGGGGCGCCATAAGAGAAAGGGGGAAATGGCTGCCCCTCTCATTTTTGCTCCTCCTTCTGCAGGCTCATCTTGCTTCTCTCTCTTCCTAGGTGCCATCACTTCCCATGTCCTCTCCTTCTCACTCCCCCTTCCTCACTCCTTGTTCATGACTGCCTTCTCCCTGTGGCCACCTCCTCCAGCACCTCTTCCTCATGGCCACCACCAGTGAGACCCCCACAGACTCTGAAGGCACCCTCCTTGGACTGGCATCAGCAACCAAAGATGGTACCCATTCCGCTCTCTTTCTTCCCTCCCCCCCCCCTTTACTGTCTGCGCACAGTTGCTGGTGATTTGGAGGGGGCGAGGAAGCCTACCCCTAAATTAATTACTTTTTACAAAACTGGATTTTAAAACCCAGGTTTCTGCCCAGCGTTTTCATGACCCTTAGATATAATCACGGGCTAGCCCCATTGTGTTGATTATGCCATCCACATGAGGGCACTACTTTGCAAGCATAATGATTGTACACATAAATTATGTACGTTGTGTAGGGTTGCCAAGTCCGACTCAAAAAATATCGGGACTTTGGGGGTGGAGCCAGGAGACATTGGGGGTGGAGCCAGGAGACATGGAGTGGAGCCAGGAGCAAGGTTCTGACAAGCATAATTGAACTCCAAGAGAGTTCTGGCCATCGCATTTCAAGGGACCGCACTCCTTTTAAATGCCTTTCCTCCACTGGAAATAATGAAGGATAGGGGCACCTTCTTTGGGAGCTCATAGAATTGGACCCCCCAATCCAATCTTTTTGAAACTTGGGGGGTACTTTGAGGAGAGTCATTGGATGCTATGCTGTAAATTTGGTGCCTCTACCTCAAAAAACAGCCCCTCCCATAGCCCCAGATACCCACTGATCAATTCTCCATTATACCCTATGGGAATCGGTCTCCCTAGGGAATAATGGAGTGCCCAGCAGACATTTCCCTCCCCCCCCCCTGCTTTCTAATGACCCTGAAGTGGAGGGGAGGGCTTCCGAACCAGGGGATCCCCTGCCCCCACCTGGGGATTGGCAGCCCTAACGTTGTGTGTATGTCATATACATCGTGCATTAAAAATGTGCAACATGCAATATAGTACAAAGCAGGTCTACAAAAAGAGCACAATTGGATAATTCAGATGAATATAAAAAGGTCTAATTTAAAAAAATGAAAAATAAGAGCATATAAACACAAAGTGAAAAATAAGAGCATATAAACACAAAGAAAGACAAAACAAAGTGAAAACTTGCTCATCCGTGCTTTGGTGTTCTCAGCGCTGTGCATCTCAGACTTCACACTGTGGCACATTGATGGGTACCAAGAAACGTTGTAATGTGCCATTTAAAATTAAGTTCCCATGCTGTATTAGAGAAAAGTGGATTGTTTTCTCTTATTCCATTTCTTTATTTTTCAGGCATTTTGTTCTGGGCTGCACTTTGCTTCTCCCTAATTCTGTGCTCATTAAGAGACTTTCTAAAATGCAAACCACAAAACAGAAGACGTGCACAGTTTGCAGCCATTCTCAGTTCCTTCCATTTACTGGTGTCTTTCTCCCATGCTGTATAATCAATGCACACGTGCGCACTGCTGGAGCCCTGCAAAAAAGCCACCTATGCTGTTGTACATACAACTGCAGTGTTTCACTGAGGCAATCAGGCCTCATTTTAGACAGGAACTCACAGGAGTGGAGCGCTGGATCCTCTAAATCTTATTGCACTATTTTTTTTTCTTAAACCTCCCCCACAAAAAACTTCTGACCTCCATTGTTCAACCCCCCCTTGCGAATTTTGCTGAACTCTAAGATTTGACAAATTTTCTAATATTTTTCCCCACAAAAAAATGGGAAAATAACCAAAACATATAAAGCAGAAAGATGGAAATCTTCCTCATGCCACTGTGGCCACATAAGAATAAGTAATTTTAAAAGTATAATGGAAGTAAGGTTTTATTGTGACAGTTATAATTCAATAAGCATTTAAAGATAGATGCTGAGCTGATGTAATTTCGTACATCTTCCGGGGATGGCGTGTGGCATATGCAAATGAGTTATGCAAATGAGTTGTGCTAATAAGCTCCGGCACCTATTTTTCTACTAAGTGACCCCTGGAGGCAAGCATGCGCTCCCATACACTAAAAGACATAACCAGATTGGTATGGTGAACCTTCTGTAGCCAAGGTTAATCTTTTGCAGTCATTAAATTTCCATGTGTGCATTGGAAATGGAGAGAGGCCAAAAAAAAAGACACAAACCCAACTGAAGGAAATCACACACATGCACACACACACAAATTAAAAGTGGAAGATCCCGTGTGGATCAGTTCGCTTTCAGAAACAAGTTCAAGTAATTCAGTGCTCCTAAAACCAGGGAGAAATGTGGATAAGGAGAATTTCAGAATGTCCTCTATATTTAAGAGTTATTATCTTCCAGGTGACACCTGGAAATCTCCTGCTGTTATAATCGGTCTCCAGATGACCAAGATCTGTTCTTCTTGAGAAAATGGCTGCTTTGGAGGGTGGACTCAATGGCTGCTCACTCCCCCCCCCCTTCCCAGGTTCCATCTCCAAATCTCCAGGTATTTTCCAACCCAAAGCTGCCAGCCCTGTCTACACTGGATGCATCTCTAAAGTTTTCCAAGTCCTTTCATGTCTTCTTCCCACCACAAACATATGGGCCAACAAAGCCTACAAAGAAAATAAGCACCAGAGATGACAGTGGAATTAATTAATCTTAAGAATTAAGATTCCCTTTGTTGTTGCCCCCAGGAAACAAGTGATGGGCCTAACAGTGACATTCTGAGCAGAGTTACCACCCTATGCAGAGTTTTATCACCCTTCTAAGATTGACTTTAGTCGACTGTACTGCTGTTCAGGATTATACTGTGAATTTATTTCTTCTCTTGCAAGCGGTGCTTCTCCTTGGGCAGGATTTCCACCGATTCCCCGTCCCCACTCCAGACCTCGGGCTATTTCTCAAGGACCTGTTACTTCTGGAACTGCCTCTCAGAGAGCACAGGATGTTTGCCCTGTAAGGGGAAGGAGAGGTAGTTCCTTCGCAAGAACACAGCGCTTAGTTTCCAGCTCCTAGTATTTAAAGGTATACGCCTTCTGAATGTGGAGGTTCCCATGTGACCAGCATGTGCAATATCCTCTATGAACTGGTCTAATTCCCCTTTTAACCCATCCACTGGCCATCGCTATATCCTGTGGCAGTGAGTTCCATAAGTCATTATGTGTCACGTGTACTTCCTTGAGTTTCTTCTGAACCTGCTTCCCATCAAACTTCCTTGGGTGCCCCCTTCTAGTATTATGGGGAACTTTTATGCAAGAAGGAGAAAAAACATGGGGCAAAGTTCACCCATACTCTGATATTTAAAAGCCATGTTTAAAAGTCTTAGGGAATACAGACAACTGGCCTACTCTCTAGGAAATGTGGGCAAGTTAGTTCACTTTTAAAATGCGTTCCATAATGTTGCAACTCAGATTACCAGGGCTGGCTCTGTCATAGTCTGTGGATGCCTTTACTTTGTTCCTAAATTACCAACTTGCATGTTGATTCTGCCTGTCAAGCATGCGATTTCAAAATAACCAGTCCTTGGATTTTGAAACAAAGTTTGGTTTACTGATAATCCATGTGGCTCAGCCGAGCTAGGGATTGGAACTGATACCTTATAACATCAGAGTACATGCTTTAAAATGGCACATCAAAGGTTCTATAAACAATTCTACATTCACATGTGAAATTCACACTCTAACTTCCTTATCTATGTTGCAGCTAGCGCATCCTGGGTCCAGGCCTGGCTGGGCCTGGGAACAAGTCCCAGGAGGTCTTATCTTCAAAGAGGACATTCCTGCATTTGTTAGTAAAAACAAAAGAGACAAAGGAAGGAGTTTACTACTTTGATGTGCCTGAGTTTAATTCATGGTTAGTAACAATTCTATGATCTGGCAACTACAATAAAAAATGAATATACAATGCTTGACACTACCCAGGGCTTTTTTTTGTAGAAAAAGCCCAGCAGGAACTCATTTGAATATTAGGCCACACCCCCTGACACCAAGGCAGCCTGAACTGTGTTCCTGTGCATTCCTGCTAAAAAAAAAAAGCCCTGATTCTACCAACACTTTCATACATTGCTACAGTAAATTAGTAAATTAAAAAAGGAAATTAAAACGTAAATTTGGTGGACAAAAACGTCACTATCCAATGTATTTCTCTTTTAGCTGTATTGACACACTCAAACAGGGATATTGGTTGTTTGTCTCATTACATATCTTGAACCCATCTGCCACTATATTCTAATGTATTTTTCTCCTAATGACAAACTATATGTATGTTGCATGTTAAAAGGTACCGTAAATTAGTTGGATGGAAAAACTTCTGAGACAGAAATTCCTTCCTTTTGGCCCAGGTTTATAACAATAACGTCATTAACAGACACTCTCACATTTTGACATACTACTGGTTTGTTGCTTTTGCATGCTTATGCTACTCACATCAAAGGTTTGCTCCATTTGTTAATTTTACTATTCTGTCACTGGATCTTAAATCTGTACCATTTTACATTCTGAGCCACTGCCTACCAGCTATGTGTGGCTCTGCCCACCGTGCCGTATTCCTCGTCTGATGAAGCGTGCTTAGAGCACACGAAAGCTTACGTTCTGAATAAAACTAAGCTGGTCTTAAAGGTGCCGCTTGACTCCTGTTTTGTTCTACTACTTCAGACCAACACGGCTGCCTGCTTGGATCTCTCCGCATTGCAACAGCATTATAGTCCCTTCTTCCTGGCCCTTGTTTACATTAATAAATGGTAGGGTGGGAAGCTAAAACCTTATCTGGTGTCCTTTCAAAATGGTCTACTCCACAAATTATTGACTCAGACGGATTTTTGCTTCACGTTTTAAATGTGCGCCATGCCTCATGCACATGCATAAACCTCACCACTGAAAAATGAATATGCAAAACTATAGGGAGAGATCCTGTCCCCAAGAAAGGACTGCCTTACTCAGTAAAAAATGAAAATTCAGTGGAAATACATGCTATTTGACCACCTCATCGCACCACACAAACTTACACAAAGCAACAGTACAGAAAAAAAAAGCAGAAGTATGTACACTCTTCCTGTTTCGTACTCCTTTAAGCCCCCCCCCCCCTGCTTACGAGGCTAAAAACGGGTGGCCAAACTGCGGGTCAGGAGCCAAATGTGGCTCTTTCATACATATTGTGCAACTCCTGGAGGTCAAGGAGAAATTTAATGCAGGCTTGCTCTCAAGGAAGAGCCCCGTGGCGCAGAGTGGGAAAGCTGCAGTACTGCAGTCGGAGCCCTCTGCTCACGACCTGAGTTCGATCCCAGCGGAAGCTGGTTCAGGTAGCCGGCTCGAGGTTGACTCAGCCTTCCATCCTCCCAAGGTCGGTAAAATGAATCACCAGCTTGCTGGGGGGGAAGTGTAGAGGACTGGGGAAGGCAATGCCAAACCACCCTGTAAAAAGTCTGCTGTGAAAACGTTGTGAAAGCAACGTCATCCCAGAGTCGGAAACGACTGGTGCTTGCACAGGGGACTACCTTGACCTTTTTTTACTCTCAAGTAAGTGTGCTTAGCGTGAGGACCTCAGTCAGCCTCTGAGCACTGACACACAGGTAGGCAACTATTTCTGCCGTGTGTGAAGCAGAGAAGGAGGGGGGAATAGGCAGACCTGCAAGCTTTTCTTCTCCGCCCCAGAGGTCATCCAGAGACCTAGAGTGGGGAAAGAGAGCACAAGAGCTGAGGAAGCCACTGGAAGGAGGGACAAATTAAAGAGGGCGGTGCAGGGTTCCCCCCAGGGCTGACGCATGGGAGTTGGCAAAGTAGGCGGCTGCCTGGGGCACCACCTTGCCGCAGGGGTGGGCACCCCCTTCCCGTCCCCACTCACGCTGGCCCAAAAATCCCTTGCCCAGCCCTCTCCGGCTTCAGAGGGAGCTGGGAAGAGGCAAGAAAGAAGGCAGCCTCTTTCCGGGTCCCTCTGAAGCGGGAGAGGGCCAGGTAGGGTTGCCAAGTCCCCAGCTTCCCATAGCAGGGGACTTTCATGTGTGCAAAGTGCACGTGCTTCATGATGACGTCATCCGGAAGTGATGGCATCAAAATGGTGGTGCCCGTGTGAGGCTGCTCTAAGCATTTCTGGGAAAACTCTATAGTTTTCTCCAGATGCTCTAGCCATTTGGGAGGTAAAAACTCTATGGTGCCTATTGTACCATAGAGTTTTCCCTCCCAAATGGCTAAAGCATCCGGGGAAAACCATAGCGTTTTCCCAGAAATGGCTAGAGCGGTGCTGCATGGGTGTCACCATTTTGATGATGTCACTTCCTGGTGACATCATTGCTCCAGCGATGTAGGGGGAGGTTCCCCCCCCCCCCCGCCGGCCCAATGTGGAATTCCCCGCCCGGGCCGGGGACTTGGCAGCCCTGGGGCCAGGCAAGGGGCAGGCACAGGCCACATGTTCTTTCTTGGAGAACACACGGCTTAGCATGCTCTGCGCCTTGCCCACCCCTCTGCTGCTTCAAAGGAAGCCAGAAAGAGGCTGTGTCCTTCTGTCTTCCGAAGAAAGAAGGAAACAGCCTTGTTTCTGGGTCCCTCTGAAGCTGGAGGGGGTCGGGCAAGGGGCGGGGCGTGACGAGTTGCACGTTCTCAAAAAAAGAATGTGTAGCCTGCACCCCCCCTTGCCTGGCCTTCTCCTGCTTCAGAGGGACCTGGAAAGAAGCTGCCTCCTTCTTTCTTCCCAAGAAAGAAAGACACAGCCTCTTCCCTCCTCCCTTTGAAGTGGGAGAGGGTCAGGCTGAGCGTTCGTGCAAAGTGCGCATGGCCCGATGATGCCACTTCTGGTGACATCAGCATGCACATGAAATGACACTGGGGGGATGGGGTTCAGCCTGGTGCCTGTGTTTTCTTCTCCCAGTGACAACAAAAAATAATTCTCTAATCTTTTCTCATGCTGGTTTTATGGGGACTGTTATTCCCAGCTTTTTTTTTTTTTAAAGTCTCCTTCTAGCAAGATCGTGTTATAAAGTGCATGTATACATATTTTATCTTTCTGTGCAAAGGAAGTATTGAGAGTTTTAATAAAGACGTGTGTGTGATATTTGTTCTTGTCTTGCTAGGGTTGCCAGTCCCCTGGTGGGAAAATTACAAATGAGAGAAGTCATTCTAGAACCTATAAATAGACCCTTCAGTTATAGTAACAAATTAACTAATATATTGCAATAAGTAACAACACAATAAACTATATAGAGAATAAGGTCCCTAATAAAAGACCTCATGAAAATCCGTCTGTCTCTAATTCCTGAAAGGATTCGCAATGGATGTCTTCTTGATGTACAAAGTATCCACTGTGCAATTTCTCAATATAAGAATATTCTGGAATTCCCTGGGACAGGTCGTCAACTTCTGCTACACCTGTTTCAAAGCCTTTGTCAATGAGGGATATTCCACAATGTCAACAGGTAACTAAATATCACAATTTGAAGGCAAATAGGGACACGTAGTCTCCATTATGTTCTCCCAATAGCAGCTCCCGCTCCACAAATTAGAAGAAGAAGAAGAAGAAGAAGAAGAAGAAGAAGAAGAAGAAGAAGAAGAAGAAGAAGAAGAAGAAGAAGAAGATATTGGATTTATATCCCGCCCTCCACTCCGAAGAGTCTCAGAGCGGCTCACAATCTCCTTTCCCTTCCTCCCCCACAACAGACACCCTGTGAGGTGGGTGGGGCTGGAGAGGGCTCTCACAGCAAGGACAGCTCTGCAAGAGCTATGGCTGGCCCAAGGCCATTCCAGCAGCTGCAAGTGGAGGAGTGGGGAATCAAACCCGGTTCTCCCAGATAAGAGTCCGCACACTTAACCACTACACCAAACTGGCTGCTTTGAGCCAGGGGAGCCGATCTCTGCCAGCTGGAGATCAGTTGTAAAAGCGGGAGATCTCCAGGCCCCACCTGGAGACTGGCAACCCTAGATGGGATAGGTGTAAGTGGCAGCAGAGGGAGCCTGCTCTTTCTCTTCTCTCCCCCTCCCCTCTCTGTCAGGGGGCCAGGGCCATGGCTAGCTGCCCCCTCCACCATGGGGCCCACCACAGCTCCCCCTGTTCCATGCCCCCCAAGAACAGATTTGGAGACTACAGCCGTTGGCAACCTCCTCGGGAGCAAACTGTCCAAGACTTATGCAGGATAGGAAGAATGTGTGCAGTGACGGGGATGGCCTCACAAACTGAAGTCACAGAAATGGAATGAAATCCAACAGTCCAGTGCGAAAGGTTGTACGTTTAGGGGCCAGTAACCGAAGTATTTTTATGAGTGGCTGGGGACTCCCCGGATGGAAAGAACAGAAAGAAAGAGATCTGGAGATTGTGGCCGGTCCCAGGAAAATGGTGAGCCGCTCATGTGCTTAGTTGCCTTGCCAGATCCCTCCTGGCTACCATTAAGGGATTGGGGGGAGGGTAGAGTTGCCAACTCCAGGCGAGGAAACACCTAGAGATTTGGGGGCTGAGCCTGGGGAGGACAGGGACCTCAGTGGAGTATAATGCCACAATGGCCACCCACCAAAGCATCCATCTTCTCCAGGAGGACTGATTTCTGTAGTCTTGAGATGAAACTTCCATCCTTCCAAGGTTGGTAAAATGAGTACCCAAGTTGCTGGGGGGAAAGCGTAGATGACTGGGGAAGGCAATGGCAAACCACCCCGTAAAAAGTCTGCCAAGAAAACATTATGATGCTGCATCACCCCAGACTCAGAAACGACACAGGGGACTACCTTTACCTTTTTATTCTGGGTATGCTGGTAAGACTGTTGTCACAGGATTTGAAGAAGTTCGAATGGTAACCGTTCTTACCATGTGATAGGAAACGTCTATATGAAGCTTGTTGAAGCGAGAAGTGAAACGAGGGTATCAAGTAAGACCTCGTCACACTAATTATTGTGCCAGCTGCATTTCTAAATTGCAGGGGAAGAGTTGGACTTCATAGACAATTTATTCACTTTCATCACCACCTGGACTTTTCTGCCTTGAAGAAAGGGTGCATACGATTGTGGAGTAGGAGTAAAGACTGTGGAACCGTTTGGGTGGCTTGAACGTTCTGTTGTTTAACATATTGAATAGGTTTTGTATAATTTTCTACAAATGGTATCTTATTATTCTATATTTATTTGAATTTTGTGATTCTGCGAGGCTGGATATCACGGTAACCTGTGGGTTTACATTCTTCCCACCTGGAGGCTGGCAACCCAGCTGTTACTGCCAAGAAGGCAAACACAGTGCTTGGCTGCATGGATCAAGGCATATCCTGGAAAGACAGCGAAGTGTGAAAAGGGTTCCACAGAGCACTGGCGGGACTAGGACCACCACCCTCCATTATGAGCCATTTCCAGCTGTCCAAGCTCAGTTCCCCTGGAGAAAGTGACTGCTCTGGAGGACAGACTCCTTGGCATGGTCCCCAACCCCCACTCCCCAGAGCTCCAGGAATTGGCCACTCTGGTGGTGGCAACCCAGTGAACTAAGAGGTGGCTGGCAACAAAGTGAGTAACATGGATGGGTGGGGAAGGAACTAGGCATGAAGTCTCCGTATAATAAAGTCTCAAAACAGAAAAACTTTTCAATGTTCTTAAATGTATTTTTTTATATCAACGTCTTTTAGGTTATAACCATGAAAAGTCCATCTCAAAATACATCCAAAATGCATTCAGTGAAAATGAAACACAATAGCCAGAATAGGCAATCTGAAAAGGATTCAAAGTATTGCTCGTACTTCGATATCTGTTGTGGCCGCCGCCACTCTTGTTTCATGTGTAAGCCTATTTGTCGAATAAATGTGTAGTTTCTGGAATCTTTGTTATTTTCTTAGAACCATCCTGTTCTTTCCGCTTCCTAATAAACATAGATCAAGGACTTCATTTTAAAAATAATGATGCATTGCCTCTGCGCCTTATTTACCAGGAAGGAAGGAAGGAAGGAAGGAAGGAAGGAAGGAAGGAAGGAAGGAAGGAAGGAAGGAAGGAACAGAAGCCAGCCCTGGGATCTGTGTGCAGTGGCGAGGTCTCTCCCTGCTGCACACACACCCCTGGCTGGAGGCTTCTGTTGCTGGGTGTCTGAAACAGCCCAGGAGCAGAAGCCAGCTCCAGGATCTGTGTACAATGGGGAGGTCTCTCCCCACTGCATGCAGACCCCTAGCTTGAGGCTTCCTCTTCCTGGGTTGTCCTAGGCAGCCCCCCCCCCCACCACCACCACTGAAAGGTAGGTGCAGAGGAGGCAGGGAGGACACTGGAGGTTCAGGAGCAGCTCTTCTGTGTGCTCCTGTTCAATCCGAGCCCTAGTTGAAATACAGCTGATGGTTACATTCAGCAACATGAGTACATTGCCTCAGTGAGATCACAAAAGTGTGTGCTTGCCGACTGTGTTTACTTTGGCTGCTTTGTGAGAGTGTGTGTTCACTCTCACTTAGTGGACGTTTAGCTGCTGGGGATGAGGAAATGAAGACTGTATGCAGGGGAACTGTGCTGCTGCGTTTTTATTTATTTTAGGGAATGGGAAAGTCTCCTGGCTCCGGTCCCCAAGTATTTTTTGAGTTGGACTTGGCAACCCTAAAAGGTGCCACTGGGCTCAAGCTTTTCTTCTGCTGCTTCAGAGCGACAGAGCTCCCCACCTGAATTAATTCATAGGGTCTCCATAAGTCAGAAGCGACTTGATGGCATTTAACCACACGTACATATGAGCCGCCCTCCCCTTCCCATTGATAAAGGAGAAAACCCAAGTTTCTGCTCCCTCTACCTGTCGAGACAGAATGGGAGCCATGTGGATGCTGTAGCAGAAGAGTGGGCTCTGTGGGAATGTCAAGAGGTGGGGCTTCACCTCCATCCCTCTTTCCTCCCTGATGCCATGTTTCACACAGGGCTTTTTTTGTAGAAAAAGCCCAGCAGGAACTCATTTGCATATTAAGTCACATCCTCTGATGCCAAGCCGGCCAGAACTGCGTTCCTGTGCATTCCTGTTCAGAAAAAGTCCTGCCTCCATCAATCTTTCCTTACTGTGACTGGACAACACCAAATGAAGTCTGCAAAGTAAGATGCAACCGATGCAAATAGACTTTATTTGCAAGACTTTAAAAGACCAAAACAAGCCCTCTGCAATAGGAAGTGATGGTGCACTTTCCAATTCGAGAAATGTCTGGGGACTTTGGGGGCGGAGCCACAAGATTTTAGGGGCGGAGCCAGGAGCGAGGGTGTGACAAGCAGAAGTGAACTCCAAAGGGAGTTCTGGCCATCACCTTTAAAGGGACCACATACCTTTTAAATGCTTTCCCTCCTTTGGAAATAATGAAGGATAGAGGCGCCTTCTTGGGGGGCTTATAGAATTGGACCTCCTGGTCCAATCCTTTTGAAGCTTGGAGGGTATTTTGGGGAGAGGCACTGGATGCTATGCTGAAAATTTGGTGCCTCTACCTCAAACAACAGCCCCACCAGAGCCCCAGATAGCAGCAGATCAATCCTCCATTATACCCTATGGGAACTGGTCTCCATAGGAAATAATAGAGTGCCAAGCAGACATTCTCCCCTCCCCCCCCCGCTTTTTGATTACCCTGAAGCGGGGGGAGGGCCTCCAAGCTGGGGGATCCCCTGCCCCCACCTGGGGATTGGCACCCCTAACTGTAGCCCTTCCTGCGCTGAATAGCTCGGAGTCACCCGCACACGTGTCCACATTGCTGCTCACTCCCTTTCGCCCACAAATTAAACAGCTCTCATTCCAGCACCATTCTCTGCGGAACCCCTCGCTGGCTTCCTTACTGACTCTTTATTTACTTCATTTATACCGTCCCCAGAGGGGTTTAAAGCCACTTCCCTCATCCTCCTGTCCTCCATTTTATTCTCACAACAACCCTGTGAGGCAGGTTAGGCTGAGAGATCACCCAGTGAGCTTCCACGGATAAAATGTGCTCGTGGGTGCCGTTGTGCCTGCAGAGACCTTCCCTGTTGCCTTGGGCTGCCAAGCTCCCGCTGGGAATAAGTAACACAAAAAGAGAACCACGGTGGTAGGTAGCAAGAAAATAAAGCACAAAGCTTCCGCGATGACCAGCTAAAGAAACAATAACAATATTATCAAAAGCTTCGTGTATTCTATGTAACATAAAGCACAGGCACAACTCAATCATTTAGGAAACAGAACATCCCAAAGTAGCCGTCAGAAATCAAGTCCAATTTTTAAAGCAGTCCAATGCTGTTCCCTGATGAAAGGTCTGATGTAGCCCTGGAGAAGAAAGCTGAGTGATGTCCAAGTAGATTCAGCTTTTAAGGCACCCAGAAGTCCAACTATTGCGACACGGATGTACTATTGTCTTGGTGTAGTGGTTTGGTGTAGTGGTTAAGAGTGTGGACTCTTATCTGGGAGAACCGGGTTTGATTCCCCACTCCCCCACTTGCACCTGCTGGAATGGCCTTGGGTCAGCCATAGCTCTGGCAGAGGTTGTCCTTGAAAGGGCAGCTGCTGGGAGAGCCCTCTCAGCCCCACCCACCTCACAGGGTGTCTGTTGTGGGGGGAGAAGACATGGGAGATTGTAAGCGGCTCTGAGTCTCTGATTCAGGGAGAAGGGCAGGATATAAATCTACAATTCTTCTTTTTCTTCTTGTTTCACAATTGCTTTTTCAAGCAACAGGCAATCAATTTCAGATGCAAGGGTATGAACGCCAAGAAATTCAAGTCTCCAAACTTCAAGTCATTAAATTGCTCATAGTGACTTGAAGTTTGGGGACTTGAATTCCTTGGCGTTCATACCCTTGCATCTGAAATTGATTACGGTACTTGATGCTTAAAGAAGCAATTGTGAAACAAGGCAGTAGTACATCCTTGTCGCAATAGTTGGACTACTGGCTGCCTTAAGATTTGAATCTACTTGGACATCACTCAGCATTCTTTTCCAGGGCTACATCAGACCTTTCATCAAGTCAAGTCAAGTTAGCCTTTATTGGCATAAAATATACAGATGTATTTCTCAGAGCAAATTGGTTTAAAAAAAAAAGATAAAATGGAACGATTGCATACATATACATCAGGAAAAGCATAAACATAAACTATTTCTATGAGATCCTCTGGTGTGCCTTTAAAACAGAGTAAAGAAACTTAGCCACTTTCTCAGTGACACTAGATGAAGTATCGTTCAAAAGGCTATAGACCTTAAGTGCATCAGAACAATCAACCACGCTAACTAAAAGAGGATGTAAATACTTGTGACGAAGATCTGTATACAAATTACAATAAAGAACAATATGAGTAACTGACTCCACACATTTTTGCTTGCAGAGACAGTATCTGACTGAGTAGGCTGTCTTGTGAAATCTGCCATAAAGAATGGCAGAGGGCATGGCGTTGCATCTGGCAAGGGAAAAAGCTCTACACTGCTGTGGCACCTGCAAGACAGATAGATATGAGGCCATTTTTTCAGTACTAAGAGAGATCTCAAAACTCAGTGGGGAACAAGTTTTCTTAGCCAGACTGTATAGGTCTTGGTGCTCAATACCTAGCAACCTGTTTTTAATGTGTTGGATTGTGGTGGTGAAGGACAGCATGGACAATAGTGCTAGGGATAAACCCATTGCTTTTATTTTTCTCTCAATTTGTGCTGACCAATTTGATAAATTAAATTCAGAAAGCATTTGAGAGATATAGCTCCCCGGTTCAGGGCTGTAGTGCAAGCGTAGCCAGAATTGAAGGTCATGAGCCATGCACTAGTAACCATTAAAGACATGCCAGTTTCTAAGCAGATAACTGCATATGGGACACATTTTGGCTGCCCAGAATTTTACGCAAGAATTTGGATTTGGACACCTTTCATCAAGGAACAGCACTGGATTGCTTTAAAAATTGGACTTGATTTCTGATGGCTACTTTGGCAAGCTCCCCCCGGGGGCAGGGCATTCTCTGCCACAGAGGGCCCCAACCCACCAGCAGGCTGCCAGGGGGATCCCCACCCCCAAAGACCCCAATGGCACGCACCATCCCCGGTGCTATGATGTCACCCAGAAGTGATGTCATCGCACCAGGGACATCGCACTGAGGATGCTCCAGCGCTAAAAATTCTATGGAACCATAAAGTTTTACCATGAATCCTAGAGCATTTCCGGTGTGACGCTCTAGGAATAACGGTAAAACTCTGTGGTAACATAGAGTTCCAGCTTAAGTCCTAGAGCATCCCGAGTGTGATGTCCCTGGTGTGATGACATCACTTCTGGGGAGGGACTTGGCAACCCTACATGTCGCCTGCCAAGTGCTTTTAGAAAATGGGTGGAGCCAGGTGGGGCTTTTCGCAGCAGGGCTTCTGATTGGCTCTTGGAGTTTTGATTGGTCTTGCAGATTTTTAAAATTGTTGCTTTGGCAGCAGCTAGCACCACAGCATCAAGATCTTCACTGTGTTACTGAAAGTGAGCCATAGCAGCCATTTTGTGGCTGTGCCCACCGGGACTGGGCTAGGACACAATTCCAATGGCACCCAGAAGCAAAACAAGTTTGGGAACCCCTGCATCAGAGTAACTGGCCTATAGTTTTCTGCATCAGAGTAACTGGCCTCTGGATCTCTTTTTACAAATTACTTCCTTAGCGCTCTGAAAGGGAGGCCAGTTTCAGTGATACTGTGTATCTTTTTAGTAGGAGAGCAACACTTTCCTTTCTGACTTTTTCCAAGAATGATTGTGCCAACTGGACTCAGTGACTTGTTAGTTTTTAATACATTGTCCCTAGAACTTTATCCATTTCTTTTTGACTCAGTTCTTCCAACCACTTCCTGTCAACAGTGACTCTCCTCTCCCCTTGGCTCAGTTTTACGAGAATGTTGTCGAAAGGTTACCAAAGTTATACGCACAGGACTGCGCAGACAGCTCAATGAAAACAGCGTCTCCACGGTGGAAGAGGCAAACCCCATGTTACAGATCATTAGGAAAATGGACGAAATTCTTTAAAACAGCCAGCCAGCATGATACGATTCATATATAAATGGGTGGTGCAGCCAACTTCGGAATCCGGCATACAATTCTAAGCATCCCTTTTTGACTGCAGAAAACTGTAGAACTGGGGGAAAGTTGAGGGCCAATCAACCAAAAAAGGAGCTGGAATACTTTCCCAATGAGAAAAGGCTAAAGAGTTTGAGATGTTAATCCAGAAAAAGAAAAAGAGGGACATGACAGGGAATTATAACATTAGGCCTGGTTTGGAAAGTAGACAGAATTTCCCACAACACTCAACCTTGGGACCAGCCACTGAAACCGATTGGCAGTAGATTTGGGACAGGCAGAAGGAAATCCTTCACACGACGCGGCATTGGTCTATGGTGTCAGCTGCCCCATGCTGTTGGTGACCACAGTTTGCAACAGAGTTAGTCAGATTTGGAGATGAGAAAAGTACAGTTCTCAGCATCCCATTTTGACTGTCAAAAACTGTAGAACTGAGGGGAAAGTTGTTGATCCGCGCTTCTGTATTCTCTAAGGTGGACTTATTATCAACATGGAGCTGCCCTTGAAAGCTAACTCAGAAACATCAGTTAATTAGAAAAGCCTCTGGCCCAAAGGTTGACTGGCGTGAGGGACTGCAAGCACATTTCGCGCCATTCTGTGAAAGCTCTCTCAGCTTTGTGGGGGAAGAAGATAAAGGAGATTGTAAACTGCTCTGAGTCTCTGATTCAGAGAGAAGGACGGGGTATAAATCTGCAATTCTTCTTCTTCTTCTTCATTCTTGAAGCAGTGTTGCTGCCAGAGCCAGATTAACAATTAGGCCAAGTAGGCACTGGCCTTTAGGGGCCCACACCTTTAGGGGCCCCGGGTCAGCTCCCCCCCCCCCGCAGTTTCCCCCCTGCTTGCAGCCCTCCCAGCCTGCACACGCAGCCAGCAACTGAGCTGCTCTTTGTCCAATTTGCCCGGTGCGGCTACTGCTGGCGTTGTTGCCAAGTTTGCCTTTCTCAGCCTCTCCCCTGCAGCTTTTTCAAAGGGACTTTTAAGAAGGAAGCTGCAGGCTGCAGCGGGGGCCATGAGCAGTGGGGCGGGTGCTCAGGCTCAGATTATATGTGAGGGGGCCCAAAGATCCAGCACTGCCTGTTGCCTTCCATGTGCTTCTGGGATCGATACGAGGTGTTTGTTTTTAGGTTGCCAACTTCCATGTGGGGGCTGGACACCTCCCAGAACTACAGCTGACCTCCAGACTGCAGAGAACTGTTCCCCTCATAAAATAGGTGCTTTGGAGGGTGGACTAGTTCGGTGTAGTGGCTAAGAGCAATTGTTCCGGAGAACCGGGTTCGATTCCCCATTCCTCCACATGCAGCCAGCTGGGTGACCTTAGGTAGTCACAGTTCTTGAAAGAGCTGCTCTCTCAACAGCAGTTCTCTCTCAGCCCCACCTTCCTCACAGGGTACATGTTGTGGGAAGAGGAAGGGAAGGAGGTTGTAAGCTGCTGTGGGACTCTGGGTGAAGGTGGGGTATAGATCCAGCCAGGGGTCGTTATGGAGAAAAATAGGTGGTGGAGCTCATTAACATAACTCATTAGCTCATTAACATATACTGCCTGCCCACCAGCCAAAAGCAACTCATGCAAGAAAAGAGAGCCCTGTTTGGGATGGCAAGAGATTCAGCCAGCCTAAGCAGGCCTCCCTCGCCAGGGGCTCTCCTGGGCCACCCCACCCCAGTCAAAAGGCCAGCAAGTGACCCGCCGCCCAGAATTATGTAAGAAGTGGAGAAAGGGTGGTGTGGGCTTCTCCAGGGGTTAATTCTCCACTCCTCCACTTGTGGCTGATGGAATGGCCTTGGGTCAGTCACAGCTCTCGTAGGAGTTGTCCTTGAAGGGGCAGCTGCTGTAAGAGCTCTCTCAGCCCCACCCAACTCATAGGGTATCTGTTGTGTGGGAGGGGAGGGATTGTGACCACTATGAGACTCTGATATTCAGAGTATAGGACAGGATATAAATCCAATATAATAATAATAATAATAATAATAATAATAATAATAATAATAATAATAATAATAATAATAATAATAATAATAATAATAATAATAATAAAGCTCTTGGTGGCTGGCTGGCTGCTCACTCTCCTAATCCAGGGACCACATTTTAAGAAGGATATAGATAAGCTGGAAGGAGTCCAGAGAAGGGCGGCGAAGATGGTGAGGGGTCTGGAGACCAAGTCCTATGAAGAAAGATTGAAGGAGCTGGGCATGTTTAGCTTGGAGAGGAGGCGGCTGAAAGGTGATAGGATCACCATCTTCAAGTACCTGAACGGCTGTCATCTAAAGGATGGTGTGGAATTGTTTTCTGTGGCCCCAGAAGGTAGGACCAGAACCAGTGGGTTGAAATTAAATCCAAAGAGTTTCCTGCTCACCATTAGGAAGAACTTCCTGACTGTTAGAGCAGTTCCTCAGTGGAACAGGCTGCCTCGGGAGGTGGTGGGTTTCCTGCATTGTGCAGGGGGACTGGAGGTCCCTTCCAAGTCTATGATTCTATGATTCTAAGTCAAGACTTTGTAGTTTGCAACAGGTATAAGGACTTCAGTGGACTTAGAAGGATATAACTTTGCTTAGGACAGCCCTCTGTCTTACAGGCCGTCTGTAAGGTTTTGCTGAGGTATCACTCAGGTAGATCTCTCATGGAGAAGCAGAAAAGGTTCATTTGAAGTGAATCAGCAAAGCAAACATTTATTATAGTCTTGTAGCATGTTAGCAAAACTGAGGTTCTTGCCAGGATGAAATAAAAACAAAACCTAAAAGTCTTTTATAGATACCAGATAACTGACACATATTCTTCCACTCAGACTTCCCACCAGAAGTCATTCAAATTGAGTCCCCAGAACTTTGATGTTTTCCCCAGTCAAGGCCACACATTCCAAGGTAGACACATCTTGGTTGCTGCTCATCTCCGTCTCTATGGAGACGAGATAAAACAGGCTCACTCTCATCAATGCTATTCTACTGATATTAGGTTAATGTTTTAAAATGTTCAGGGTTACAAAATAAACTTGTTAAAATACATGGTGGTTAGTTTCAAGCGGATACCATTAGATAACTGAAAATATGAATGCATGAGGAGAGTTATTTGGCTCAATATAAAAACAACTGGTGCATAATAATAAAGAAGGAGGAGGAAGAAGGAAGGAGGAGGAGGAGGAGAAGAATTGCAGATATATACCCCGCCCTTCTCTCTGAATCAGAAACTCAGAGCGGCTTACAATCTCCTTTATCTTCTTCCCCCACAACAGACACCCTGTGAGGTAGGTGAGGCTGAGAGAGCTTTTACAGCAGCTGCCCTTTCAAGGACAACTCTGCGAGAGCTATGACTGACCCAAGGTCATTCCAGCAGCTGCAAATGGAGGAATGGGGAATCAAACCCGGTTCTCCCAGATAGGAGGCCACGCACTTAGCAATAAGCAATGATAATAATACTAGGATAATCCAAGCCAATCGGAATGAGCATACAGCACTTAACCAGAACAAACAACCTTGGCAGGTGCTTATTCCTGACACCATCTTTGCTGTTTGACATCATCCATATTGCTCCACCCCCTTTGGCCACTCCCTTTCTTTTAAAAAGATATGGAAGTAATATTGTCTAACTCATGAGCATTCCTCTGAGCACATACAAAGTCCCTCCCCTTCCCAGCTGAGAATCTAGAGCCTGTTCCCATGCACAGGAGTGGAATTCTAGCAGAAGCTCCTTTGCATGTTAGGCCATCCCCCCCTTAATGTAGCCAATCCTCCAAGAGCTTACAAAAAAGAGCCTTGTAAGCTCTTGGAGGATTGGCTACATCAGGGATGTGTGGCCTAATATGCAAAGGAGCTCCTGCTAGAATTCCACCCCTGCCCATGCAAGATACGAAGGTGCTGGGCTTCTATTGCACAGGGAGGTCTTCTTTCCAGGCTCATGGTCTTGTACCTCTCCCTCACTTCCCCTAGCAGCATTGTGGGAATGATACTTCGGTTCGTATTTTTTAAAGCGGCTCTAAAAGTGTCCGGCAGAATTTCCCAGAGTTCTGACAGCTGAGGCACACTTTGTTCTGCCTTAAAATTAGAAGCATATGTCATGTTTATACTGTAAACATTTTGCTTTTAGAGCAGGTTAGATTAAGAACTTGCTGCCTGAGGAGGAACCCACCCTCTGATTTCTGCATACGATCCTGTAATGCTGTAACAGCGACTCATGCAGAGCTGCAACGGTCAGTTTCCTCAGATGTCAAGTGGTTCTGTCACTTCACAGCATGGGAAGTGATTGCGTGACCCAATCTCAAGAGTTATAGACTGAGATATGGCAAAAATTAGCCCACTGGAGGACTGAAAATAGGCAAGCAACACGCCAACTCATGAAGAGATACATTGAGCAGCCTCCCTTGATGCCAGGAGGTAAAAGAAACACCCTGTGACATCATCAGCTTTTCACCATCCCCTGCTCTTATTCATTGGACGCTTTTGTAGGGGGTGGAGGAACAAGAGGAGGAGGAGGAGAAGCCCATAGATTTATACCCCACACTTCTCTCTGAATCAGAATCTCAGATTCAGCTCACAATTTCCTTTACCTTCCTCCTCACAGCAGACACCCTATGAGGTGGGTGGGGCTGAGAGAGCTCTCCCAGAAGCTGCCCTTTATGTAACTTTCATTTTGAATCAATAAAAATTGTTAAACTTAGAAAAAGAAAGAAGAAGAAGCTGCCCTTTCAAGGACAACTGTGCAAGAGCTATGGCTGACCCAAGGCCATTCCAGCAGCTGCAAGTGGAGGAGTGGGGAATCAAACACAGTTCTCCCAGATAAGAGTCCAGGCACTTAAACCACTACACCAAACTGGCACATCATGTTTGTTTATTTACGACTGTATTTACTCTGTTGATACCCCAATCTGTCTCCCCAGTGGGGACCCCAAAGTGGCTTACATCCTTCTCCTCCATGTTATCCTCACAACAACCTTGTGAGGCAGGTTAGGCTGAGAGGCTTCCATGGCACATGGCATGAGTAGGGATTCAAACCTGGGTCTGAGAGCCAGTTTGGTGTAGTGGTTAAGTGTGTGGACTCTTATCTGGGAGAACCGGGTTTGATTCCCGACTCCTCCACTTGCAGCTACTGGAATGGCCTTGGGTTAGCCAGAGCTCTTGCACAGTTGTCCTTGAAAAGGCAGCTGCTGTGAGACCCCTCTCAGCCCCACCCAACTCACAGGGTGTCTATTGTTGGGGGAGAAGACACAGGAGATTATAAACCGCTCTGAGTCTCTGATTCAGGGAGAAGGGCGGGGTATAAATCTGTAATTCTTCTTCTTCTCCCAGATCTTAGTCCAGAACTCTAAGCACTACACAACGCTGTTGTGTCTCTTTTACTGGGCTATACCAGGGAGTACGGATGAGTGGAGTTTTCCTTCCGCACCCCCCCACCCCACTTTTTATTTATTTTTATTTTTCTCACTAGTTTCTGTTCTCCAGTTTCATGGGTTTATTTGCGCTACACATGCCTGTCCGCATTTTTAGATGCAATTTGCAGTTAAAACGTACATTATTTATATGGTATAATAGATGGATCGGCCTGGATCCAACCACATCCTGAAGACTTAATGGGACTTTACTTCAGAGTGGGTGGCAATCTTTGGCAGCTCCCAGTTCAGCCCACCCCCATGCTATAACTGGAGGTCCACTGACCCCCAAGGAGCAAAAAATTGGGGGGGGGGGGTCTCAGCAGGCTGCGGCAGCAGAGGGCAATCAGTGAAAATCAACACCCCTCCCTTTTGGGAAACTTACAGGATATTACATTTTCTTAACTGCATGGTTGGATCCAAGCCATCTCTCCTGACAATTAGCTAACATTGGGGAAATATACACAAGCCTTAAGGAAAAGCAAGATTCTTTTCTCATGGGCCCAGGATTCAGTCCATCTGCACTAATGGCACACCACTGGGAGGGCTACGGCTCATTGGAAGGGCCTTTGTTTTGCATGTAGAAGGTCCCAGCCCAGTCCAATCCCCGGCATCTCCAGTTAGAAGAATAAGGAAGGAGGTGATGTGAAAAACCTCTGCCTGAAACCCCGGAGAGTTGCTGCCAGGAGGTCTGATTCAGTTTAAAGGAGCTTCTCGTGTCTTCAGAGCATACAGTTCTCGGTTATATATATTTTATTGAGATTTTGAAAAGTGGAGAGGTAAGAGGATACCGAAATGGGAAGGGAAAAGGGGTAAAAGTAAAATAGAACCATGATCATTTTTTTCTCTGCATCACTAAAATGCATAATCGCGCTCTTAGTTTTAACAAGTTTATAGCCTATAGATTACGGTAAATAGTTTGCTACTATACAAACATATCAAAATGAGGAATACATTACAAAGTGCAACAGGCATTATTACACAAAATCAAAGTTCATGCATTAAGCCATTCATAAAAAGGTTTCCAGAGATTTTTATTTATTTATTTGATTTATATCCCTCCCACCCACCCCCCTTTAGGCTTCCCAAACCTCCCGCTCTGGCAGGAGACTTCTGGGTTCGCAGCCTCATCTCCCGCTCTTCAAAACTCTGGAAGCGGGGGTGGGGGGTGGAGGGGGGGAGAACATACCTTTAGGCTTCATGTTGCAGAGCTCCTGAGCCGTTTGCAAAATGTCTGCCCCTTTAAGGCTGGGCAGGAAGCAGGAAGCAGAAAGGGCTTCTGAGAACGGCCCCTCCCTTTCTTTGCTTTCGTTTTCACAGGAAGTAGAGTTGTCCGGAGGAAGATCTGGTAAGTGTGTGTGTGTGAGAGGGAGGGGGCAGGGGATTCCCTGGTATGGAGGCCCTCCCCCCCTTTAGAAAGCGTGGGGGGGAGGGAAATGTCTACTAGGCACTCTATTATTCCCTATGGAGAACGATTCCCATAGGGAATAATAGGGAATTCATCCATGGGTATTGGGGGCTCTGGGGGGGGCTGTTTTTTGAGGTAGAGGCACCAAATTTTTAGTATAGCATCTAGTGCCTCTCCCCAAAATACCCCCCAAGTTTCAAAACGATTGGACCAGAGGGTCCAATTCTATGAGCCCCAAAATATGGTGCCCCTATCCTTAATTATTTCCTATGGAAGAAAGGCATTTTAAAAGGTGTGCTGTCTCTTTAAATGTGATGGCAAGAACTCCCTTGGGGTTCAATTATGCTTGTCACACCCTTGTTCCTGGCTCCACCCCCAGTGTCTCCTGGCTCCACCCCCAAAGTCCCCAGATTTTTCTTTAATTGGACTTGGCAACCCTACCCCCCTTTGAGGTAGGCCCACAGCATAAAACCACAACAAACAATTAAAATCCATACAATATTATAAAATTTCACATTCAATAATCAAAGCAGTCAAAAAAGGATTCGGCACTAGCCTCTGTGAGGTTGTATAATTTCAATGGCGACAGTATTTCTTCAATTTCCCCACAGTACAGGCTCAGCGTCAGTTAAAAGCCAACCAGAAGCGAGTGGTCTTGCAGGCCTTGCGGAACAGGGCAATTGTCTCCATCTTTTAATAGCCTGCCCTTAAGACGAAGTGCAACAGAGAATACAATTCCAACTGACTTGCAGGGGCTGACCACATTGCTTAACTGTGTGGTTGGATACAGTCCATCATATATTCATGTGGATTTATAGTCACACAAAGGATGCTGGAAAATGTATACATTAGAGGCAAAATTGAGCACGCACGCACACACTCATACCCAAAGCAGAAAATGGTCCCCCAACAAGGTAACTTGGGCTTGATTTGCACAGGAGAAACAAAACCAAAAGGGGATTTGCAGGGCAAAACAGCTGCAATACAAAATTCAAAGTCATCCCTGTGGGGGAAATAATACAGCTCAGCCTAGTATTGCTAAATTCCAGATGGGCCTGGTGATCTCCCAGTATTACAACTGATCTCCAGACAACAGAGATCAGGTCCCCTGAAGAAAAACAGCTGCTTTGGAGGGTGGACTCTATGGCATTATTCCCTGCTGAGTTCCCGCCCCTCCCCAAACCCCGCCCTCCTGAGGCTCCACCCTCAAAATTGCCAGGAATTTCCTAACCTGGAGTTGGCAACTCTAGCTTAGCTCCTCCCCTTTCACGTACATTCCATGTAGGGTTACCGATCCCCAGTTAGGTTGAACAACACAGATTGCTGGCGAAAGAGTCTTAAAGAGCCCTTGAATCCTTTGCAAAACAAATTCTATTATATTCGTAGAACGCATCAAAAGGGCATGTTATGCTTCTCATATATTACATACATTATTCATACCATTGCATTTAGAACATAAACCCTTATCAAAGTTCTTAAAGTTACAGTCCCATGCACTTGCAATTAGTGCTCTCTCTATAGAGAGAACTCTAGTGCTATAATGAGTGACTGACAGCTGTGTAAAGCCGGAGTAAGGTCTTTAAGAAGCACTGGTTCTGATCTTAGTTGCAGCCGAGAAGAAGGATGACAGCAACAGGAAGTCAACCTAGGATTCACGTTGCTGCCTATTTTTTGAAAGAAATACAGCTACTTTGCTGTCTATAAGTGCTACCTGGCAACATCACCCATCAGAGAAGAAAAGTTGGCAGCTGGATTTTGTGCTGGATATTTAAATTGTGGAGTGGTGGTGACTGCAGGACATGCTAATTGCAAGTGCATGGGACTGTGACTTTAAGAACTTTGACAAGGGTTTATGCTCTAAATGCAATGATATGAACAATGTATGTAATAGATGAGATGCATGACATGCTCTTTGGATGTGTTCTATGAATATCATAGAATTTGTTTTGCATAGGATTCAGGTGGTCTTTAAGACTTTTTCACCAGCAATCTGTGTTGTTCAATCCATCTGCAGTGATTTCCTGTGTGCATGTACAATCCCTAATTGGGGGCAGGGGATCCCCTGGTTTGGAGGCCCTCCCCCCACACTTCAGGGTTACCAGAAAGCTGGGGCGGGGGATGTCCGCTGGGCATTTCATTATACCCTATGGAGACCAGTCCCCATAGGGTATAATGGAGAATCAATCTGTGGATATCTGGGGCTTGGGAGGCTTGCTTTTCTAGGTAGATGCATCCAATTTTCAGCACAGCATCTGGTGCCTCTCCTCAAGAAACCCCACATTTCAAAAACGTTGGACCAGGGGGTCCAGTTCTATGAGCCCCAAAAGAAGGCGCCTCTATCTTTCATTACTTCCAATGGAAGGAAGGCGTTTAAAAGGATGTGGTCCCTTTAAACGTGATGGCCAGAATTCCTTTTGGAGTTCAATTGTGCTTGCCACAACCTTGCTCCTGGCTCCACCCCCAAAGAAGAAGATGACTGCAGATTTATATCCCACCCTTCTCTCTGAATCAGAGACTCAGAGCGGCTTACAATCTCCTATATCTTCTCCCCCCACAACAGACACCCTGTGAGGTGGGTGAGGCTAAGAGGGCTCTCACAGCAGCTGCCCTTTCAAGGACAACTCCTGCGATAGCTATGGCTGACCCAAGGGCATCCCAGCAGCTGTAAGTGGAGGAGTGAGGAGTCAAACCTTGTTCTCCCAGATAAGAGTCCACACGCAACCACTATACCAAACTGGCTCTCAGATATTTCAAAGGTATATCTAAGTCTGCAGATATTTCTTGAGTCGGACCTGGCAACCCGAATATCTGTTTCAGGTTCACCCTTGGGGTGCCAACTCACACATTATGTGTGCATGTTGCATGTGTGAGTTTGGGAGGCCGTTCTGAGTCACAGTACAGATTTTCAAAAAACATCTTGGGTAGGTAATGGCCATGCCACCCCAAAATGATCAGATGCTGGAACGAACACCAGAGCCCATTTTCTTCATTAACAAAAATCCTTGTTAATGAAGAAAATGGGTGGCAGAGGGAGGGTGTGGTTCTTATTTTGGCACTGCAAAAGCCACAGTTAAAAGCTTACTCCTTCTTGAGGATTTTGGCCCTGGAAGTTTGAAGTTGGCTATTCATCAGGGAGGCAAAAAGAGAGAGAGAGCGCACAAGGGAGGGCAGTTCGGAGGCGAGCCAGGGAAATTTGATCATTAAGAAACCCCTCCTGGCCGTCTGGGGAAATTTAATTAAATCGCTGGAAGGCTGGTGTGCAAGAGAACACATCTGGATTCAATATGTGGTAGCTTTGATATTTTTTTAAAAGTTCATTCTTTTCCCATCTTGTTGTTGGAGGGGAAGGGTGGGGGGGGGAGCGGCAGGAGGAGGCGGGACGAGGAAAACAGCCAGGCTGCAAAGTCCTGCTTCAGAAGGGATGAGAATTCCTGGTAGAAAATAAGAAAGAACAAGAGGGGGAAAGCAGGAAGGAGTGCCCGGGTATCCAGGGAGAAAAAGTATAGTGAAAGCACAGGCTTTGGATGGGAGGAACCCCTGGATCACTGCTTGGGCAATTGGAGCCAATGTGCTACCTCTCAGGCTGAGGCCTGAGTTCAAGTCCTGCCTCAAGACACTCTCTTTCAGACTCACTGGCATTACTGCATTAGAAGCAGGCTCAGGAACTCAGGAGCTGGATTACTAGTGCCGCTAGTGTTGATGACGCTCTCCTCTGGCACAAAGAGCATCTAGCTCAGGAGTGGCCAAACTGTGGCTTCAGAGCCACATGCTGCTCTTTCACACATGTTGGATGGCTGGCTGGCTTGGAGAAAGCATTTGTCTTTTTGAATCCCTTCTCCAAGTCAAGCCAGCTGGCAGCTTGGAGAATGCATTTAAAGTTAAAGTTGCTTTCTATCCACCTCTCCCTTCCTCCCTCTTTATCTTCCTTCCTTCCTCCCTCCCTCCCCATCTTTCTTCTTTCCTTCCTCCCCATCTTCCTTCCTTTCTTTCTTCCTTCCTTCCCATCTTCCTTCCTTTTTTCCTCCCTCCCCATCTTCCTTCCTTCCTTCCCATCTTCCTTCCTTTTTTCCTCCCTCCCCATCTTCCTTCCTTCCTTCCTTCCTTCCTTCCTTCCTTCCTTCCTTCCTTCCTTCCTTCCTTCCTTCCTTCCTTCCTTCCTTCCTTCCCATCTTCCTTCCTTTTTTCTTTCCTCCCCATCTTCCTTCCTTCCTCCCTCCCTCCCCATCTTCCTTCCTTCCTTCCTTCCCATCTTCCTTCCTTTTTTCTTCCCTCCCCATCTTCCTTCCTTCCTTCCTTCCTCCCTCCCTCCCCATCTTCCTTCCTTCCTTCCTTCCCATCTTCCTTCCTTTTTTCCTCCCTCCCCATCTTCCTTCCTTCCTTCCTCCCTCCCTATCTTCCTCCCTTCCTTCCTTCCTTCCTTCCTTCCTTCCTTCCTTCCTTCCTTCCTTCCTTCCTTCCTTCCTTCCTTCCTTCCTTCCTTCCTTCCTTCCTTCCTGTCTTGCGGCTCTCAAACACCTGGCATTTATTCTGTGTGGCTCTTACTTTAAGCCAGTTTGGCCACCCCTGCTCTCGCTTCTTGTGCTAGAAGAAAGCACAAGCACTAGCAGAAAGAATCAGCGCTATCCATCTCCAAGGGATCATTTGGGACAAGAACCACTAGAAAGCCTGGACATTCTTCATCTTCTGTGATTGGAACAGGCCCTGGCTTTGTAGCCTGCCTCCAAAAAACCAGTCACAAGAGAGGTCCGTTATGAATTTGGGCCACGGCACTGAGGAGAGAGAGGCTAGTTCTTGGCCCCTGTGCTGTTTCCTTATTCAAACTGCCCCCTCTCCCAGTTTTGACCATTGGAAGACATAAGCTACGGGTACATTTTCTTTCTCCCTGCCTGGTCACAAAACAGTCAGGAAGTGACATTGTTGACCACAGCACCGGGGTGTGTGGGGAGACTTTTAGCCGCCCCTTCCCCAGCCCCATGGCCTGCTCTATACTGCCCTGTCCCCTGCCTCCCGTAGCTGCTTTCTTGATGCCAAATCGCATATTTGTGGAGTTGTAGTCAGGGAACAGAACATACAGTTTGATTCTCCGGACAACCAAAAAGTGAACAGGCAAACCAAGCCAAAGTGGGAAGGATGCCAAACAAAAAAATTTGGTCGAACAAAGTTTCAGTCCAGTGACACCTATAAGACCAATGAAGTTTAATTCTGGGTGTATAGAATGCTGGGCATATAGGCTTCCGTGCATATGCACACTTCAGATACGGCGCATGCATACAAAAGCTTATGCCCAGAATTAAACTTTGTTGGTCTTAAAAGTGCCACTGGACTTAAACATTGTTCTCTTTCTTCAGACCAACGTGGCTACCCACCAGAAAAACTTTGGCGAGGCAGTGTTTTCCTTGAGGTTAGACAAGGGGTGCGGTCACACTCACCATTAAATCCATCTGCAACGCGCCCGTATTATAATCCGCACAACCAATTTTCCGATCAGACAACAGCCAGGCTCCCGTTCTATCCCACGTGGGTCCCGTCGCTGGTCGATCAGATTGCTCTACCGGACCTCGTTTCATGAGACGTCAATCTGCATTAGCGCAGGCGCAGTGATGCCCGCTATCTGCAGCGCGTCGCTTTTAAATGGGTCAGATCACTAAAGTTTTGCTAGTCCGTTGGCACTACTTTTCCAGCACGAGCACTACGCGTGCAGAAAAGAACCCAGGAATTCAAATCAGTTCACATCTAGTTCACATCTACTTTCAAAAGTGATTTTTGTTTCCGGACATAAGGGCAGATAAACGATTTATCGAGCCAACATTCGCTCGCTCATTCACTGGCGCAGTGATATCGCTTGCAGGGGCTTTGGGAGGGAAGTGGTGGTGCACTTCCGACGAGTCGCCAACGATGGAGCGTTCAAACGGAGAAACTCCGCTCAGGAACCGTCAGAAGGATTTTGTTCCTGATTTAAAGCAGTATCAAATTAGTCCGCGCCCCAGTCGTCTCAACGCGGGACTCGAACGAGCTAACCACCATTCGCAGATGCTGACGTTTGGACAACCGCTTAAAATCCGACATACTTCCGGACTCCACTCATGCTCGTAGCGGGATGTCTGACCTCATCCAAGGGGTGTTTTTACACTGACAGTTTGTGACTATCACCGCATTGGAAACTCACCTTTTACATTACCTAACGTTCTCACAACTGTTTTGCATTGTTGCTGCCCAAAGCATCTACATTTATTTCGGTGAGATGAGTTTCGGAGCTGCTGCTGCAACGTTTTTCTCCACTCTAGTTTTGATCTGGTCTTTTCTCTACAGGCGTTTCAAACTTGTATTGTAGAAGTTTTCATGCGTTTTAAAGACTCCTTCAAAAGCCACCACAAAGTGCAGCAATTTGCATGAGAACTGACAGCACTTGAAATTTTTACATATCGTTGCTTGCCTCATCTAGTAATTTAAATTTGTATTGTTTTTGCAGTGTTGACAGGATTTCCAGGCAATCGAATACTTTTAACTAAGCACTGGTATTCCAACTGCCCTCTGATCAGAGACTTCCCCCCCACACACACACACACAAATTGAAACGCTTAAATGTAAAAGGAAAATAATTAAAGCAGAACAGTGGCAGGCGATTTGAAGACTCTGGATCGACTGAATATTAAAACACCCATTAAGTAGGGTTGCCAATCCCCAGATGGGGACAGGGGATCCCCCAGTTTGGAGGCCCTCCTCCCCCCCTTCAGGGTCATCAGAATCAAATCGCTGCTCTGGCATGGCATTTGGCCATCTCTCTCTCTCTCTCTCCATCCCAATCCCTGTCACTTTCTTGGCCTAATCAACCTTACTGTAGGGTTGCCGACTGAGAAATTCCTGTAGATTTGGGGACAGAGCAGGGATGGTAAGGTTTGAGGGCAGGGTGAACCTTAGAGGGGTACAATGCCATAGAATCCACCCTCCAAAGCAGCCAATTCCTCCGGGGGAACTGCAATCTGGGGATCAATCAGTCATAAGTTCAGGAAATCTCCAAGTCCCACCTGGAAGGTGGCAACCCATCGCAGGGTTATTAGGAAGGCAAGACGAGGAGAAGCACCACAGTGAATGCAGTGGAGGAAGGGCAAGGCATGAAATGGGAAGGGACGTCTAATGGAAGGAGCCAAAGACTGGAGAGTAGCACAGTGCTGAGGTTGCCAGCTCTAGGTTGGGAAGTATCCGGAGATTTTGGTGCATGGTTTGGGGATAGGGTTGCCAGACCCCTGGCTGGGGTGAAGTTTGGGGGCTCCAATCCACTGCTGGCCAAACAGACCCCTCCTGCATCAATGTCATCAGCACAATGACATCACCCAGTAGTGCTGTCACCGCATGGGGCACAAAACTCTATGGTTACCGTACAGTTTTGGCCAAAATGCTAGAGTATCGATGCACAATGTGCCTGGCGTGATGATGTCACATTCAAGTGACAGAACTGCACTGTCAGGTAAGAAGATCCCAGGATGTACCTGGACCCCAGCCCCCATTGGAAGCCCAGTAAGGCCTGGCAACCCTGTTTAGGGATGGGAAGGACATCAGTGGGATATAACACCTTCCAAAGCAGCCGTTTTCTCCAGGGGAACTGCAAGAGATCTCCAGGGGAACTGCAAGAGGGGATGGGATGGTGGCTCAGTGGTAGAGCATCTGCTTGGGAAGCAGAAGGTCCCAGGTTCAATCCCTGGCATCTCCAAAAAAGGGTCCAAGCAAATAGGTGTGAAAAACCTCAGCTTGAGACCCTGGAGAGCAGGGGAGGGATGGTGGCTCAGTGCTAGAGCATCTGCTTGGGAAGCAGAAGGTCCCAGGTTCAATCCCTGGCATCTCCAAAAAAGGGTCCAGGCAAATAGGCGTGAAAAACCTCAGCTTGAGACCCTGGAGAGCTGCTGCCAGTCTGAGAAGACAATACTGACTTTGATGGACCCAGGGTCTGATTCAGTACAAGGCAGCTTCATATGTTCATATGTTCCAGCCACCACCTGGAGAGCAATACCTCCCTGCACAATCGCCTCTTATCCAATTGTTGGAGTAAATATCAGCAATTGTCGGAGTAAATGTGAAAAGAATTATGCTTAAGTGTGAAGAGTAGAGCAAAATAGTGGCACAAAACTGTAGTTTGGATAAAACAGTAATGTGAAGCAGGAACACAGAGCGGTTATGCCTGTAAACGGATGCTGGCACTTTGAATTCGTATTGAAGTATCCTCTGCATACATTGTGCAAATCCGGATATTTCCATTTTTTGCTACCAGTAAAAGAAATTGGATTTTCATTTTTTGTTTTTTTTGAGAAAGTAGTCTTTATTGAATGCTTAAGCAAAGATAACTGGACAAGAGGCAATTGTGCACGGAGCTGTTGCTCTCCTCCTGGGGTGCGGTCAGACAGAACATTAACCGCGACTCACCCACGCCCCCAATGCGGAGTTAAAGCGGACGTTCAGACATTCACATCTGTCAAACGATGTGGAGTCGTTATCATCCCGACTTGCTCCGCATGTATATCGGGTTAATTTGACTGTAGAAAAAGTCCGGTCCTTTTTCAAAACAGCGGCACAGGATCGGCTTTTTGTTGTTTGGACAGCTCACGCGCGATACTGCCTCTCACCTCACAGACATGCGCATTGCCAGATCATCCGGGAATCTGAGGTGACGCTTCTGCTTCTCCAACCAACACAGGATCGGAGGGGGGGGGGCAGAAACGTTATCCCACTATTCAGAACAGGAAAAAATTCTTTTTTTTCAATGTGGAGGATTTCAAGATATCATTGTCACTGCCAATTTCTAGGAAAATAATTCCTGGCAGTTCCGTGGTTTGGATCGGCAACATTAATTCGGAAACTTTCCCCCTTCCTCCCTGCCGCTGAAGCAAGGTTTGATTTCCCAGCTCCAAACAGTTGGGCGCATGTTCAATGGACCCCCCCTCCCAGGAATCACCATCACGGTGTGATCGATCAACTGCTTTTCACTAACGGGACCAACCCTTTATACCACCGTTCATGTGAACGCCGCCATGGTGGATTTTTCTGCCCCGGTCCAGAAAAAGGCTCTTCCATCTCGCTTTAAGTGGTAGGTCTGGCCGCACCCCCAGTCTCCTATCTGTATGACTTTTTTCTGTTGCTTTACCACCTGGAGGTTGGCAACTGTAGAGAGGGCATTTCATTCCTTGACAAGGGTTTGATCTGCGCTGTGGCAGCCTTTTGCTGCTTCCTGCCACAGAGGCACTGGCCCTGGGGTGGGCCATTTCCACTCATGCTGCTGGGTGAAGACAAGTCAGGAGCTTGGGGAGTGCGGCTGGTGCTACATCCGTGCCAAGTACGGTTAATCCCATTGCTCATTTCTTTCACCTAGGGCCAGTAATCCACTGTCTTTGAACACCACAGCTGCAGAGGCCTCCTTGATCGTGCAAAGCGAAGTCCAAAGCGTGCAAGAAGCCCAATTTGCGAGAATCTGCACGGCGATATCAACAGCTGGATTGCTCGGGCGTAGCCTCTGCCCAGCCCTTCCATGGATTACCCGGGATCTGCAACCTGAACGATGCCCCAGCACTGATTGGAGCCGGATGAAGCAGCCTTCCAAATTTAGGATTCCATGACTGGGTTTTTCCTTTCATCAGAGTCTTTGCTGCACTCCACCCATCCGGGAGGCCAACTCTTCTCATTCCCCAGAAGAAAATGTTCAGAGGGATAAGCAATCTTTGTCTGCGGCAGCCAAAAGAGCAGTGAGCCGCACATCACCTTGAAGACGAAAGAACTTTCATTTCTTGGCAGCTCTTGGAGGGAACAGAGAGCAACTTTCATCTCAGCGATCACGTTCCACAGGACTGGGCCAGGAGCCTTGGATGGGAGGCTGGAGTGGACTGATCCAAATGTACTGGGAACAGGGTTGCCAACTCCAGGGGGGAGGGCTGGGGATCCCACGGAATTACAGCTCATCTCCAGACAACAGAGATCAGTCCCCCTGGAGGAAATGACACTGTTATGTACTGAATATAATGTTTTGCGGGAAGCTTCACATGTGCCCAGGCAACCGTGGGAAATGCTAGAGACTCTTGATTGATTTGAACTCTAAGCAATAACCAATGAGCGGCCTTGGCGCAAAACCTGACTGTCGTGATTTGGTATGGGAAAGGGTGGGAGGGTTGTTTCATTTACATGTATATAAGCGGAGTCTCAGCCCCGCCATAGAATCATAGAGTTGGAAGGGACTTCAGGGTCATCTAATCCAACCCCGGGAGACAGGATGCTGGACTAGATGGACCACTGGTCTGATCCAGCAGGGCACTTCTGATGTTCTTAGGAAGGCCTCAGCCTCTCTGCCCTGTTGTTGCCCATCCAAAAGAACTGGTTGGCCACTGTGGGAGACAGGATGCTGGGCTAGAGGGACCACTGGTCTGATCCAGCAGGGCTCTTTTGATGTTCTTAGGAAGGCCTCAGCCTCTCTGCCCTGTTGCTGCCCATCCAAAAGAACTGGTTGGCCACTGTGGGGGACAGGATGCTGGGCTAGAGGGACCACTGATCTGATCCAGCAGGGCACTTCCGATGTTCTTAGGAAGGCCTCAGCCTCTCTGCCCTGTTGTTGGCCATTCAGGGGAATTGTTTGGCTACTGGCCATGTTGCCTTAGTATGTAGATACAAATAAGGCCTGTTCCTGTTTGAACTCCAATGCATCGAACCCAGTATTTGGCATGCTTTGGAAGGTGGTCTCTATAACTGGGAAATGTAGTGGCGGCCACAAGAATCTGAGCCAACCAGCCCCTGTGGTGCTGACTGCTTGCTCCAGAGCTGATTTAGCATTCCAGTCCATTCCTAGAAAAAATGGCAGCTTGTAGGGACATCTCTCGTTTCATGGCTGGGAAGCCACTGGTTGGAGAGCATGACGTTCCTTTTAGGCCTACCAGGCTTTTCTTGTTTTTTTTTAAAAAGTCCAGCCAGAACCCATTTGCATATTAGGCCACACCCCCTGACAGCATCATTGTTTCACCAGAGCTTTTTCTACAAAAAAGCCCAGCAGGGACTCCTTTGCATATTAGACCACACCCCTGATGCCAAGCCAGCTGGGATTGCATTCCTATGTGTTCCTGCTCAAAAAAAAAAGAAAAAAGAAAAAGCCAAGGCCTACCAAACTCAGCAGTCTCAGAGAGAGAGGGAGAAAAGAGCAAGAGGCCAGGCGCACCTTTTTGTTGTTGTTGTTCAGTCACACAGTCGAGTCCGACTCTTTGCGACCCCCTGGACCAAGTGATGCCAGGCCCTCCTGTCTTCCACCATCCTCAGAAGTCTGCTCAAATCCGTGTTTGTTACATCAGTGACACTGTGCAGCCATCTCCTCTTTTGCCGTCCCCCTCTTCTTTTGCCTTCCCTCTTTCCCAGCATCATCTTAAAGACTGACAAAATTTGTGGCGTTGCTTTTATGAGTCATGGCTCACTTCTTGTGATACAAGTTGAATGTGAGTCCACCCAGAGGTCGTTTTGTAGAAAAATAGGTGGTGGAGCTCATTAGCATAATTCATTAGCATATGCCACCACCCTCCCCAGCCAAAAGCAACACGCTGCAAGAAAGGAGAGCCCCGGGAGAGCGAGGCCTGCTTGGGCTGGCTAAAGATCCAGCCAGCCCAAGTAGGCCTTGCTCTCCTGGGGCTCTCCTAGGCTGCCCCCCCAGTCAAAAGTCTAGCAAGCCACCCACCACCCAAAATCACATAAGAAGTGGAGAAAGGGGGGGTAGGTTTCTCCAGGGGTTAATGAGGGCTGCTGGGGATGTGGCGAAGCCCCTGGTGGCTGGTTGCCTGCCTGCTCTCCTAATCCAGGGATTGTTATGCAGCTGCACTAGGGTTGCCAAGTCCCCCGCAGCCTCAGGGTATGCTCTAGCAATTTCAGAGGGAAAAACCTCTATGCTACCATAGAGTTTTCCTCCCAAATTGCTAGAGTGTCCGTGAAAACTATAGAGTTTTCCCGAACGCTCCTAGAGCAACCAGCATGCAACATTGCCAGCATGATGACATCACTTCCAAGTGCCATTGTTGCACCGGTGACATCGGGGGAGGTTCCCCCTGCTGGCCCAATGTGAGCCAGCAGGTTGGGAACCTCCAGGGCAGGAGAACCCCCACCCAGCCCAGGAACCTGGCAGCCCTAAGCGGCACCTAGTATTCAATGGACAAGGTAGGTGGGGAGGAAGAGGGGGAACCCTCAGAAAGGTTCAGGAGCTCTGCTCCTGAGAGCTCCTGCTGAATCTGAGGCCTGAGCCCATCCATCCTTATATCTTGGAGAGTGGACTGGTTTCAGATGCCAAATGACAATAGCAGGCACAATCGGATTAAGTGTGCTCTGCAGAGGGGCCCTAGGCACGGAGAAGCCAGCAATGGCAATGAGACAGGAAACCTCGGTCTCGATTGAGCCCAGACGGATGCATCGTCTTGAACTTCGTTATCAGTTGCAATTCAGGAGGTCTCCGTGGTATGTGTGCTACAGTTGCCAACTCCAGATTGAAAACTCCAGGTTGGCAAATTCCTGGAGATTTTGGGGCGAAGCTCAGGGTGGGCAGGATTTAGAGAAGGGGGTGTACAACCCACCCTCGAAAGCAGCCATTTTCTCCAGGGGCGCTAATCTCTGTTGTTTGGAGAGCACTTGTGATTTCAAGTCCCAACTGGATGTTGGCAACCTGCAGGCCTCAGATTCAGCAGAAGCTCACAGCAGCACAGCTCCTGAACCTTTCTGAGGGTTCCCCCTCTTCCTCCCCACCCACCTTGTCCATTGAGTAGTAGGTGCAGCTTTGCCACACCCCCAGCAGCCCTCATTCACCCCTGGAGAAGCCCACACCATCCTTCCCCCACTTCTTATGTGACTTGCTGGCCTTTTGACTGGGGGGGGGCGGCCCAGGAGAGCGCCAGGATCTCTAGCCAGCCCAAGTACGCCTTGGTCGCCTGGCACTCTCCTTTCTTGCATTGGGTTGCTTTTGGCTAATGAGTTATGCTAATGAGCTCCACCACCTATTTTCCTACAAAACAACCCCTGGTAACCCAATATTTTGAGCTTGTCTTTAAACTGGTTTCCCACCAACCAGGAAATAGGGAATCATTCAAAGGCAACACCATAAACTCCTTGTTCTTGGTGATATTGGAGTCCCCTGCAGTGAACAGAGAGCAACTTTTACCTCAGAGAGCTGCGTTCCACCGCCTTCCCTGAGTGCCATTCCCTTGGAGAACTGGGCAACCATTACGGGGGTCCTTGTGACATCACAGGGAGGGGCTTCTGGGACTTGGATTAAATAGGCCAAACATCTCTGTTCAGTTGGGCCCCTGCTGGCCTGTTCTTAGCAGCTTAAACTTCTGGAACAATCCGTTTCTCTTAAAAGTGCTCCAAGACTCTTCTTCGTTGCTTTAGAAGCAAACATGAAATTAACACCACCTTCCCTCTGCTTTCTGCTGTTCTGTGAAGACATGTTTTCCTCACATGAATTTAGGCTTGCCAATCCCCAGGTCCCAGCAGGGGCTCTTCCGCTTTCCCAGGCTCCTTCCCGCCCCCAGTCAGCTGGCCGGCAGGGGGAAGCCCCGCCCCCAGAGGACCATGTGCCTTTGGAGGCTTCAGTCTCCGATTGAAAGGCTTCCTCTCGGGATGGGGTGTCTGTGTTACTTGGAAGAAGTTGGCAGCAACTCGTGAGTAGAGATGCCAATCTGTCGCTTCAGAGTTGCCAAAAACAGGGTGGGGGTAAGGAAACGTCTGCTGAGCACTTCATTATTCCCTATGTGGAGATCGATTCTCATAGGGTATAATGAGGAATTGATCTGGAGGTTTCGGGGGCTCTGGGGGAGCTGTTTTTTGAAGTAGAGGCACCAAATTCTCCCCAAAGTACCCCCCAAGTTTCAAAACGAGTTTCAAAAAATGAGCCCCAAAAGAAGGTACCCCTATCCTTCATTATTTCTTATGGAAGGAAGACATTTAAAAAGGTGTGTTGTCCCTTTAAATGTGATGGCCAGAACTCCCTTGGAGTTCAGTTATGCTTGTCACACCCTTGTTCCTGGATCCACCCCCATTGTCTCCAGAGAGCCAGTTTGGTGTAGTGGTTAAGTGTGCGGACTCTTATCTGGGAGAACCGGGTTTGATTCCCCACTCCTCCACTCACACCTGCTGGAATGGCCTTGGGTCAGCCATAGCTCTGGCAGAGGTTGTCCTTGAAAGGGCAGCTGCTGTGAGAGCCCTCTCCAGCCCCACCCACCTCACAGGGTGTCTGTTGTGGGGAGGAAGATAAAGGAGATTGTGAGCCGGTCTGAGACTCTTCGGAGTGGAGGGCGGGATATAAATCCAATATCTTCATCTACCTCACAGGGTGTCTGTTGTGGGGGAGGAAGGGAAAGGAGATTGTGAGCCACTCTGAGACTTTTCGGAGTGGAGGGCGGGATATAAATCCAGTATGTTCATCTACCTCACAGGGTGTCTGTTGTGGGGGAGGAAGGGAATGGAGATTGTGAGCCGCTCTGAGACTCTTTGGAGTGGAGGGCAGGATATAAATCCAATATCTTTATCTACCTCACAAGGTGCCTGTTGTGGGGGAGGAAGGGAAAGGAGATTGTGAGCCGCTCTGAGACTCTTTGGAGTGGAGGGCAGGATATAAATCCAATATCTTCATCTACCTCACAGGGTGCCTGTTGTGGGGGAGGAAGGGAAAGGAGATTGTGAGCCGCTCTGAGACTCTTCGGAGTGGAGGGCGGGATATAAATCCAATATCTTCTTCTTCTTCCTAGCTCCACCCCCAAAGTCTCCTGGCTCCACCCCCAAAGTCCCCAGATGTTTCTTGAATTGGACTTGGCAACCCTACATGAACTACTGATGGATCAACAATCTCCATTCTCTCCATTGTAGGGCTGCCAAACCCCCAGTCCACATTGGGCCGGTGGGGGGAACCTCCACCGATGTTGCCGGCACGATGACGTCACCCGCAAGTGATGTCATTGCCCCGACGGAGTCGCACGGTGGCCACTCGAGGCGTTTCTGGGGAAACTCTTTTGGTTTTTCCAGATGCTCTAGACATTTGGGAGGGAAAACTCTATGGTACGACAGGTACCATAGAGTTCCCCCCCCAAATGGCTAGAACACCTAGAGTGGCCACGCACGAAACGCGTGCGTAAGGAAATTCCCCTGCTGGAGGCTGCAGGGAACTTGGCAACCGTACTTCATTGCCCTCTGAATCTGAGATCTGTTTTCCAGTCTGAGCAGATGTTCCTTTCCTACCTCCTCGACACTGTATGTCAGTGGCTACTAGCCCTGGTGTTTGGTGTAGTTTGGTGTAGTGGTTAAGTGCGCGGACTCTATCTGGGAGAACCGGGTTTGATTCCCCGCTCCTCCACTTGCACCTGCTGGAATGGCCTTGGGTTAGCCAGAGCTCTTGCACAGTTGTCCTTGAAAGGGCAGCTGCTGTGAGAGCCCTCTCAGCCCCACCCACCTGTTGTGAGGGGAGAAGACATAGGAGATTATAAGCCACTCTGAGTCTCTGATTCAGGGAGAAGGGCGGGGTATAAATCTGCAATTCTTCTTCTTCTTGTTCTCCCAGATCTTAGTCCAGAACTCTAAGCACTACACAACGCTGTCGTGTGTCTCTTCTACTGGGCTTTACCAGGGACTATGGATGAGTGGAGTTTTCCTTCTCCCCACCCCCACCTTTTATTTTTATTTTTATTTTTCTCACTAGTTTCTGTTCTCCAGTTTCATAGGTTTATTTGTGCTAAACATGCCTGTCCGCATTTTTAGATGCAATTTGCTGTTAAAATGTACATTATTTTTATGGTATAATAGATGGAGCGGCCTGGATCCAACCACATCCTGAAGACTTAATGGGACTTTACTTCAGAGTGGGCGGCAATCTTTGCCAGCTCCCAGTCCAGCCCACCCCCGTGCTATAACTGGAGGTCCACTGACCCCAAAGGAGCAAAAATTTGGGGGGGTCTCAGCAGGCTGCGGCAGCAGAGGGCAATCAGTGAAAATCAACACCCCTCCCTTTTGGGAAACTTACAGGATATTACATTCACACTCCTCCACTTGCAGCTGCTGGAATGGCCTCAGGTCAGCCGTAGCTCTCGAAGGAGTTGTCCTTGAAAGGGCAGCTTCTGTGAGAGCTCTCTCAGCCCCACCCACATCACAGGGTGTCTGTTGTCGGGGGAGGAAAGGTAAAGGAGATTGTGACTGCTCTGAGACTCTGAGATTCAGAGTGTAGGCAGCATATAAATCCAATATCTTCTTAGGGTTGCCAGGTCTCCAGTTCACCGGTAAGTGAAGAAGAAGAGGAGAAGGAGGAGACTGGATTTATACCTGACCCTTCACTCAGAGTCTCAGAGCAGCTTTCCCCTCCTCACAACAGACACCCTGTGAGGTAGGTGGAACTGAGAGAACTCAAACAGAAACTGCTCTTGAGAGAACAGCTCTGACAGAGTTATGAGTGACCCAAGGCCATTCCAGCAGCTGCAAGTGGAGGAGTGGGGAATCAAACCCGGTTCTCCCAGATAAAAGTCTGCACACTTAACCACTACACCAAACTGGCTCTCTCTTCGGGGTAGAGTTGCCAAATGCATGTTGGGAACTCTTGGAGAATTGGGGATGGAGGGGGAAGGATCTCAGTGGGGTACAATGCCATGGAGTCTACCCTCTAAAGTAGGCTTCCCAACCCTCCCGCCCTGGCGGGGGACCCCAGGATTTCCAGCCTCTTCCCCCGCTCCCCAAAAAAACGGAAGCGGGGGGAGGGGGGAAACGGTGCCAAGGAGCATGGCAAGCTGCCCCATCCCGGAGCGGGTGACGCCGCCACACCGCTGCCACCCCCTCCCCGCCCACCGCAGCTGCTCCTCTGAGATGGGCCCAGGCTGAGCCCATCTCGGAGGAGCAGCCACGGCGAGTGGGGAAGAGGCGGCAGCTATGCAGCAGCATCGCCCGCCCCGCCTCCGAGGCAAAACCAGAGAAGGGGAGGGCGGAGGCAGGCCAGGAGCATGGCGAGCCGCGAATCTGGGCCCTTCTAGGACCCGGACTCGCGGCTCGCCACGCCCCCGGCCCGCCTCCCCCCCCCTCTGATTCCACCGCAGCTGCTCCTCCGAGATGGACCCAGCCTGAGCCCATCTCGGAAGAGCAGCCACGGCGAGTGGAAAAGAGGTGGCAGCTGCGCAGTGGTGTTGCCCGCTCCGAGACGGGGCAGCTCACCATGCTCCCCGGCGCCGTTTCCCCCCTCCCCCCCTAGCTCCACCCCAGTGTATCCTGGCTCCACTCCCAAAGTCTCCTGGCTCCACCCCCAAAGTCCCCAGATATTTCTGGAGTTGGACTTGGCAACCCTACTCTAAAGCAAGGGTGTCAAACATGCAGCCTGGGGGCCAAATCAGGCCCCTGGAGGTCTCCTATAAGACTTCTGAGCAACTGGCTGTCAACTGCTTCCTTCTCCCTCTCTTGCTTCCTCCTGCATCTTAACTTGCTTTGCCAGGCTTGCTCAATCGCACAGGAGCTACAGAGCAAAGTCTCTCTTTTTCTCCATTAGTTGAGGCTTCTCCCTCTCCAGGTCTCCTGGGGAAGGAAGGAAAGAACCAGAATTTTCTTTGTCCAGTTTCCTGGATTCCATGGGAGAAATACAAAGAAAGCACCTTTAAGAACAAGTGCTATTGTTTTAAGCATGTTTTATTTTAAGGTGTTTTAAAAAAAACAACAACCAACTTTTAGTTGTGTTTGTCTGTGTCTTTTAAAAAGTTTATATCTCTGCTACCTAATCTTAAATAGGTACACACATGGCCCGGCCCAACCCAACATGGCCCGGCCCAACAAGGTCTCATTTTTTTCAGATCCGGCCCTCATAACAAATGAGTTCGATACCCTTGCTCGGGGGTTTTTCTGTAGCAGGAACTCCTTTGCCTATTAGGCCACACATCCCTGATGTAGCCAATCCTTCAAGAACTTACAGTAGGCCCTGTACAAAGAGCCCTGGAAGCTCTTGGAGTAGGGTTGCCAAGTCCAATCCCAGAAATATCTGGGGACTTTGGGGGTGGAGCCAGGAGACACTGGGGTGGAGCTAGGAGGGAGGGGGGGGAAACGGCGCCGGGGAGCGTGGCGAACCTCCCCGTCTCAGAGCGGGCGACGCCGCTGCGCAGCTGCCGCCCCCCCCCCCCGCCCCACTGCAGCTGCTCCTCCGAGATGGGCTCAGGCTGAGCCCATCTCGGAGGAGCAGCTGTGGTGGGGCGGGGGGGAAGGCAGCGGCGTGGCGGCCTCGCCCGCTCCGCCTCTGGGGTGGATTCGGAGGGGGGGTGGAGGCGGGCCGGGGGCGTGGCGAGCCGTGAGTCCGGGTCCTAGATGGGCCCGGATTTGCGGCTCACCATGCTCCTGGCCTGCCTCCGCCCTCCCCTTCTCTGGTTTTGCCTCGCTGGTTTTGCCTGCGCTGCTGCCGCCTCTTGGCTGCTCCTCTGAGATGGGCTCAGCCTGGGCCCATCTCAGAGGAGCAGCTGCGGTGGGCGGGGAGGGGGCGGCGGCGCGGCGGCCTCACCCGCTCCGGGATGGGGCGGCTCGCCATGCTCCTTGGCGCCATTTCCCCCCCTCCCCCGCTTCCGTTTTTCTGGGGAGCGGGGGAAGAGGCTGGAAATCCTGGGGTCCCCCGCCAGGGCGGGAGGGTTGGGAAGCCTATCTTGGAAGACTGGCTACATCAGAGAGGTGTGTGACCTGCTACCAAAAAAGCCCTGCCCCTGCTCTAAAGCATCCATTTTCTCCAGGGGAACTAAGCTTGGCATCTTGGACATGAGCTGTAATCCCAGAGGATCCCCAGGTCCCACCTGGAGGCTGGCATCCCTGCGAGGTCTCGCTCCCCTCCCCTCCCCAAACCCTGCCCTCCCCAGGCCCCACCCCCAAATATCCAGGAATTTCCAAACAGAGTTGGCAACCGTAATTGTTCTTCGCCTTGAAAAGGGTCTAGGAGTAAACTGCACGAGGTGGCGAAGGGATTATTCCATTTGATCAGTCAAGCTGTGCAGCAGGAGCAGAAGAGGGAAGCCGGTTTCCCCTCTCTCTCCGCATCTGGATCTTGCTGTTTCAAAAACCCTGGGGAGTCCCCACTATGGATCTCTTGGATTTTGAGGAGCCAGCCCCACGTGGCCACTCAGCTGACCCTGATCTGAATTGGTGCAGCTCCTTAACTGGTATTCTGCTTTCTATAGGGACGCCCTCTTCCCACCAGAAAAGAGGGTTGCCAATCCCCAGGTGGAGCAGGGGGAAGAGGTTACAAAACCTCCGCGAAAACTAGCCTCCGGTAATGTACAAAATTATTTCCTGCTACTATTGTTTAGAAAAATACTTCCAATATTAAACATAAGCATATACAAAGATAGATACTAACGGAACATTCACCCCTCACCTAAAAGTCACTCAAACAACCAAATTAATGTCCAAATCTCATGTCCGATGGGTGCTGGTAGAAATTTCCATGGAAACCAGCGCTCCAAAAGATTTTCCTCTGTACAGCAAGGCACAAGAAGTGATAGGCTACGCAGTTGTACTTAATTCCACGTTTTGATTTTGCTTTGACGAGCTTCCCAAAAACATTTCACATTTCAGATGCTGACGCTTGTAGTCGCTTTCCAACAGTATGGTCAATTTCCTCAGTTTCCTGGTCTCCATGGAAAACTTCACCACTGGAATTTCTGCACCCATTGGACATAAGATTTGGACATTAATTTGGTTGCTTGAATGACTTTTGGGTGAGGGGTGAATGTTCCTTTAGTATCTATATTTGTATATGTCTACGTTTAATATTGGAAGTATTTTTCTAAACAATAGTAGCAGTAAATAATTTTGTACATTACTGGAGGCTGGGTTTTGTGGAGGTTTTGTAACCCTTTCCCCTGCTCCATTATCCGTGTTGCTCGGTTAGTTGCATAATCCCCAGGTGGGGGCAGAGGATCCCCCGGTTTGGAGGCCCTCCCCCCCGCTTCAGGGTCATCAGAAAGCAGGAGGGGAAAATGTCTGCTGGGCACTCCATTATTCTCTATGGAGACCGATTCCCATAGGGTATAATGGAGAATTGATCTGCCAGTATCTGAGGCTCTGGAGGGATTGTTTTGTGTGATAGCATCCAATGCCTCTCCTCAAAACACTCTCCGAGTTTCAAAGGGATTGGACCAGTGGGTCCAATTCTATGAGCCCCAAAAGAAGGTGCCCCTATCCTTCATTAATTCCAGTGGAGGGGAGGCATTTAAAAGGTGTGCAGTCCCTTTAAATATGATGGCCAGAACTCCCTTTGGAGTTCAATTATGCTTGTCACAACCTTTCTCCTGGCTCCACCCCCAAAGTCTCCTAGCTCCACCCCCAAAATTCCCAGATATTTCTTGAATTGGACTTGGCAACTCTAGAAGGCACTGCTCCTCTGAACTATTCCAGCAGCCAGGAAACTAGTGTGCGAGAGCAGCCCAGAGGGCCCACTGTTTGCTCACCACACATCTTTCCTGTGATTTATGTGGATTTCATGCCCAATTTGTATATTTAAAAGCAGCTAACTGTATATACAGCTCTGTAATTAAATTCTGATTAGCCATCAGAGGGAGAGGAGGCTGATAACAGACGGACAATGTAGGGTAGATTGGAAGAGTTGCAAATCATGCGGGCTCAAAAAAAGCCATCCTGAAGCCTCCACAAGCTCACCCGCAAGCCGCCCCCACCCCATCCCAAGGTGACACAGGCATGACCAGAAGGCTGTCGCAAACCACTCCTGTCGCTCGGTTTGGGTTTCCCCCCCATACATTTTAGCGGTCATGCGCCAGTGTGCATGCACATGTGGCAATGCGCGCACACATGCGTTCATGTGCATATGCGCTCATTCACATGCACACATGCACTCTGAGCAGTTTTTTGTAAAAAAAAAAAAAAGCTGGATGTGGCTTGGGTTTTACACTGTCAGGGAGCCTTGCTTGCACCCTTCTGCTTTCAGACGGCGAGGAGGTGACTGGCGTTCAGCTCAAAAATTTGCTACCTATGATATGGTAGGCTCAACGCAAGGAAGAGGCGAGGTGGTAGTGATCATAGCTTTTATTGCAGTACAGCATAATATAGGGCTGCACTCTAAGAAAGGTTAAAACGCTTGGGGCTCTTTAGCTTGCAGAAACGTCGACTGCGAGGTGACATGATAGAGGTTTACAAGATTATGCACGGGATGGAGAAGGTAGAGAAAGAAGTACTTTTCTCCTTTTCTCACAATACAAGAACTCGTGGGCATTTCATGAAATCGCTGAGCAGTAGGGTTAGTGCAGAATGCGGCTGCCAGACTGTTGCTGGGGCTCCCAAAGCGGGAGCACATACAGCCGGGGCTGCGTGAACTGCACTGGCTGCCAGTTATATACAGGATTCGTTACAAAGTGCTGGTTATTACCTTTAAAGCCCTATATGGCCGAGGACCTGCCTACCTTAGGGACCGTCTCTCCCCGCACGAACCCCAGAGAGCACTGAGGTCAGCAGGGAAGAACCTGCTGACTATCCCCGGGCCAAAAGAGGTAAGACTCCAGAGTACCCGCACTCGGGCTTTCTCTGCTATGGCTCCACAGCTGTGGAATCAGCTTCCAGAAGAAATGCGGGCCCTGCGGGACTTTGAACAGTTCCGCAGGGCCTGCAAGACCATCTTGTTCCGAACGGCCTTCCCCAGCTGAAACTACTAAACTACCAAGCAAACCTGCCAGCGATTATAGCACCAACTATATTAATGTTTTTAGAATTTTAATAGATTTTAATCAATTGTAGTTAAATGTTATTTATTGTACGATGTATGTATTAAGTTCTTGTTGTTAGCCGCCCTGAGCCGCTTTGGCGGGGAGGGCGGGATACAAATAAAATGTGACTGACTGACTGACAGATAAAAGGAAGTCCTTCTTCACCCAAAAGGTGATTAACATGTGGAATTCACTGCCACAGGAGGTGGTGGCGGCTACAGGCATAGCCAGCTTCAAGAGGGGGTTAGATGAAAATATGGAGCAGAGGTCCATTAGTGGCTATTAGCCACAGTGTGTGTGTATATATATGTGTATGTGTGTGTGTGTGTGCATATATATATATTGGCCACTGTGTGACACAGAGTGTTGGACTGGATGGGCCATTGGCCTGATCCAACATGGCTTCTCTTATGTTCTTATGTGACGCAGAGTGTTGGACTAGATGGGCCACTGGCCTGATCCAACATGGCTTCTCTTATGTTCTTATGTGACACAGAGTGTTGGACTGGAGGAGCCACTGGCCTGATCCAACATGGCTTCTCTTATGTTCTTATGTGACACAGAGTGTTGGACTGGAGGGGCCACTGGCCTGATCCAACATGGCTTCTCTTATGTTCTTATGTGACACAGAGTGTTGGACTGGAGGGGCCACTGGCCTGATCCAACAGGGCTTCTCTTATGTTCTTATGTGACACAGAGTGTTGGACTGGATGGGCCACTGGCCTGATCCAACATGGCTTCTCTTATGTTCTTATGTGACACAGAGTGTTGGACTGGATGGGCCACTGGCCTGATCCAACATGGCTTCTCTTATGTTCTTATGTGACACAGAGTGTTGGACTGGATGGGCCACTGGCCTGATCCAACATGGCTTCTCTTATGTTCTTATGTGACACAGAGTGTTGGACTGGATGGGCCACTGGCCTGATCCAACAGGGCTTCTCTTATGTTCTTATGTGACACAGAGTGTTGGACTGGATGGGCCACTGGCCTGATCCAACAGGGCTTCTCTTATGTTCTTATGTGACACAGAGTGTTGGACTGGATGGGCCACTGGCCTGATCCAACATGGCTTCTCTTCTGTTCTTATGTGACACAGAGTGTTGGACTGGATGGGCCACTGGCCTGATCCAACATGGCTTCTCTTCTGTTCTTATGTGACACAGAGTGTTGGACTGGATGGGCCACTGGCCTGATCCAACATGGCTTCTCTTATGTTCTTATGTGACACAGAGTGTTGGACTGGATGGGCCACTGGCCTGATCCAACATGGCTTCTCTTATGTTCTTATGTGACACAGAGTGTTGGACTGGATGGGCCACTGGCCTGATCCAACATGGCTTCTCTTCTGTTCTTATGTGACACAGAGTGTTGGACTGGATGGGCCACTGGCCTGATCCAACATGGCTTCTCTTCTGTTCTTATGTGACACAGAGTGTTGGACTGGATGGGCCACTGGCCTGATCCAACAGGGCTTCTCTTCTGTTCTTATGTGACACAGAGTGTTGGACTGGATGGGCCACTGGCCTGATCCAACAGGGCTTCTCTTCTGTTCTTATGTGACACAGAGTGTTGGACTGGATGGGCCACTGGCCTGATCCAACATGGCTTCTCTTATGTTCTTATGTGACACAGAGTGTTGGACTGGATGGGCCACTGGCCTGATCCAACATGGCTTCTCTTATGTTCTTATGTGACACAGAGTGTTGGACTGGATGGGCCACTGGCCTGATCCAACATGGCTTCTCTTATGTTCTTATGTGACACAGAGTGTTGGACTGGATGGGCCACTGGCCTGATCCAACAGGGCTTCTCTTATGTTCTTATGTGACACAGAGTGTTGGACTGGATGGGCCACTGGCCTGATCCAACAGGGCTTCTCTTATGTTCTTATGTGACACAGAGTGTTGGACTGGATGGGCCACTGGCCTGATCCAACAGGGCTTCTCTTATGTTCTTCTGTGACACAGAGTGTTGGACTGGATGGGCCATTGGCCTGATCCAACATGGCTTCTCTTATGTTCTTCTGTGACACAGAGTGTTGGACTAGATAGGCCATCGGCCTGATCCAACAGGGTTTCTCTTATGTTCTCACATGACACAGAGTGTTGGACTGGATGGGCCACTGGTCTGATCCAACATGGCTTCTCTTATGTTCTTCTGTGACACAGAGTGTTGGACTAGATGGGCCATCGGCCTGATCCAACAGGGTTTCTCTTATGTTCTCACATGACACAGAGTGTTGGACTGGATGGGCCACTGGCCTGATCCAACATGGCTTCTCTTATGTTCTTCTGTGACACAGAGTGTTGGACTAGATGGGCCATCGGCCTGATCCAACAGGGTTTCTCTTATGTTCTCACATGACACAGAGTGTTGGACTGGATGGGCCACTGGCCTGATCCAACATGGCTTCTCTTATGTTCTTCTGTGACACAGAGTGTTGGACTAGATGGGCCATCGGCCTGATCCAACAGGGTTTCTCTTATGTTCTCACATGACACAGAGTGTTGGACTGGATGGGCCACTGGCCTGATCCAACATGGCTTCTCTTATGTTCTTCTGTGACACAGAGTGTTGGACTAGATGGGCCATCTGCCTGATCCAACAGGGTTTCTCTTATGTTCTTATGTGACACAGAGTGTTGGACTGGATGGGCCACTGGCCTGATCCAACAGGGCTTCTCTTATGTTCTTATGTGACACAGTGTGTTGGACTGGATGGGCCATGGGCCTGATCCAACATGGCTTCTCTTATGTTCTTAAGACTGGAGAATGGGGCCAACGGGGCCAACTTATATACCCTTCAAGGTTCCCGCGCTAGCACGCCATTGGCTCATTCAAACCGGCAAGGGGCCTGTGATTGGAGCAGGCCAACAGGCATTTGGATCATGCTGCCCATTGTCCCTGAGTCCTTATGGCTCCAATGAGATAGGCAGGCACACACATAATAGTCTTCACTTCCGTCTGCATACACAACACTACCACTTCGGAAGAGGTAGCTTTTTGAGCCACACTGCGGAAGCCAGACGATAGGGTGAGTGCAGGACAAGGACAAGCGGCAGATGTTTGTGTGTGGAAGGATTTTTCTGTTTGATTTCTAAGGCGTCTCTGTTGGCCAGTCTGTAAGCAGCCCTTGTGTCCTAGTCCCCTGTGCAAGCACCAGTCGTTTTCGACTCTGGGGTGACGTTGCTTTCACAATGTTTTCACGGCAGACTTTTTACGGGGTGGTTTTCCATTGCCTTCCCTGGTCATCTACGCTTTCCCCGCGGCAAGCTGGGGACTCATTTGACAGACCTTGGAAGGATGGAAGGCTGAGTTAACCTGGAGCTGGCTGCCTGAACCCAGCTTCTGTCAGGATTGAACTCAGGTCGTGAGCAGAGCTTAGGACTGCAGTACTGCAGCTTTACCACTCTGAGCCACGGGGCTCTTTAAGGAAAAGGTCCCCTGTGCAAGCACCAGTCGTTTCTGACTCTGGGGTGACGTTGCTTTCACAATGTTTTCATGGCAGACTTTTGACGGGGTGGTTTGCCATTGCCTTCCCTAGTCATCTACGCTTTCCCCCCAGCGAGCTGGGGACTCATTTCACCAACCTCATAAGGATAGAAGGCTGAGTCAACCTGGAGCCAGCTACCTGAACCCAGCTTCTGCTGGGATCGAACTTAGGTCGTGAGCAGAGTTTTCAGTCTGCAGTACTGCAGCTTTACCACTCTGCGCCATGGGGCTCTTCTTTGTGTCCTACCAACATCTAATTCCATGACCGATGCGCCCACAGAGCATGTGTGGTTTACTGGATGAAGACCCAACATGATGAGGCCCGGGTTCAAATTCCAACCCAGTCATTGTTCAGTGGCACCTTCTGTCAGCCTGACCTGCCTGAAGACATTGCTGTGAGGCTGGGGTTCAGGAATCTCACATAGACGTCCTTTCCTTGGACAAAGGTTAGACTCCGTATTGAATAGCACTGAGCATTTCTGTCTGATCCTGAGCAGACATTCACACACTTTCAGTTGAGCCTACCTCTCAGGGTGGTTGTGAGGATCAAAGGGAGATGGGGAAACCAATATGTTTCTCTGAGGTCATTGGAGGAAGGTGAGATAACAAAGTAATGGACAGAGAGAGATCTCTTAATTTGGTCCTAGGATGGGTTCCAAAATCCAGGTTGCCCACAGAATTTAGAATTGTTAGAATCAAAGAGTTGGAAGGGACCTCCAGGGTCATCTAGTCCAACCCCCTGCACAATGCAGGAAACTCAAGAATACCTCCCCCCTACACCCACACCCAGGGGCCCCTGCTCCAAGCCCAGAAGATGGCAAAAATATATCTACTGGATCCCTGGCCAAACTGACCTGGAGAAAAGTTGCAGCCTGACCCCAAAGTGGAGACCAGCATTTCTCTGGGCATGTCAGAAAGGACACAAGAACGAAGCCCTGATACAGCCTTTCCTGCCCTCCTGATCTGCCTTAGTTTGCAGAATCAGCATTGTGATCAGATGGCCTTCTAGCCTCTGCTTGAATGATGCTCCTTTTGATTTCATTTATAATTTATATGTATTCTATTTATGAGATAGCTTAATTTTGAGATGCCTTATTTAGAGAGCCAGTTTGGTGTCGTGGTGAAGTGTGCGGACTCTTATCTGGGAGAATCGGGTTTGATTCCCCACTCCTCCACTTGCACCTGCTGGAATGGCCTTGGGTCAGCCATAGCTCTGGCAGAGGTTGTCCTTGAAAGGGCAGCTGCTGTGAGAGCCCTCTCAGCCCCACCCACCTCACAGGGTGTCTGTTGTGGGGGGGGAGGAAGGTAGAGGAGATTGTGAGCTACTCTGAGATTTGGAGTGGAGGCTGGGATATAAATCCAATATCTTCTTCTTCTTCTTCTCATTTACTGTTATTGTAATGTTTTAATGTTGTAAGCCGCCCTGAGCCCACTTGCGGGATAGGGCGGGGTATAAATCGCAAATTAAATTAAATTTTATTTTTTTTTCCTAGTGTGGAATAGATCCAGGATATAAGAATATCCGTTTCCATTTCCCACCCCTGTAAGAAAGCATACTATGAACAAATCACGCTGATCTTCTGTTGGATTTCAGACTTTTATTTTTTGAAAATACAAAAGTAGAAAACGCAATTAGAATAAAACTTGCTAACAAAAATGTGAGGCAAGTCACAGCCCTATTTTGCTCATCAATAGAAGAGACAGTCTTTTCCCAAATGCCGGTTCTGACAGCAGCCAGAGAGGTTGGAGTGTTGTAAATGGCTTCTCTTTATTCCCAGTGTAAATAGAGCAAATTTATCGGTTTGACCTCTTGGATCATCTCCCCTACCACTGGGCAAAGGGAGAACCCCCCAGGGAATGAAACGGAAAGGTCAAAAGTGTAGCTGGCTGAAGAAGGATGAGAGGCTGTTTTTTAAAAGGCGTGCAGAGAAAAACCAGGCTGCAGCTCTCAGCGGAAAGCTGAGATACAGACCCCATCAACAGGGCCCAGGCAAACAGATGAGAAAAGGA